>NC_092137.1:57345944-57676361 GCF_043159975.1 Macaca nemestrina | reverse complement strand
CCAGCCAAACTAAGCTTCATAAGTGAAGGAGAAATAAAATACAGACAAGCAAATGCTGAGAGATTTTGACATCACCAGACCTGCCCTACAAGAGCTCCAGAAGGAAGCACTAAATATGGAAATGAACAACCAGTACCACCCACTGCAAAAATACGTCAAATTGTAAAGACCATCGATGCTGGGAAGAAACTGCATCAACTAACGAGCAAAATAACCAGCTAACATCATAATGACAAAATCAAATTCATACATAACAATATCAACCTTAAATGTAAATGGGCTAAATGCTCCAATTAAAAAACACAGACTGGCAAATTGGATAAAGAGTGAAGACCCATCAGTGTGCTGTATTCAGGAGACCCATCTCATGTGCAGAGACACATATAGGCTCAAAATAAAGGGATAGAGGAAGATCTACCAAGCAAATGGAAAACAAAAAAAGGTAGGGGTTGCAATCCTAGTCTCTGATAAAACAGACTTTAAAGCAACAAACATCAAAAGAGACAAGGCCATTACATAATGGTAAAGGGATCAATTCAACAAGAACAGCTAACTATCCGAATTATATATGCACCCAATACAGGAGCTCCTAGATTCATAAAGCAAGTCCTTAGAGACCTACAAAGAGACTTAGACTCCCACACAATAATAATGGGAGACTTTAACACCCCACTGTCAACATTAGACAGATCAACGAGACAGAAAGTTAACAAGGATATCCAGGAATTGAACTGAACTCTGCACCAAGCTGACCTAATAGACATCTACAGAACTCTCCACCCCAAATCAACAGAATATACATTCTTCTCAGCACCACATCATACTTATTCCAAAATTGACCACAAAGTTGGAAGTAAAGCACTCCTCAGCAAATATAAAAGAACGGAAATTATAACAAACTGTCTCTCAGACCACAGTGCAATCAAACTAGAACTCAGGACTAACAAACTCAATCAAAACCGCTCAACTACATGGAAACTAAACAACCTGCTCCTGAATGACTACTGGGTACACAATGAAATGAAGGCAGAAATAAAGATGTTCTTTGAAACCAATGAGAACAAAGATAAAACATACCAGAATCTCTGGGACACATTTGAAACAGTGTGTAGAGGGAAATTTATAGCACTAAGTGCCCACAAGAGAAAGCAGGAAAGATCTAAAATTGACACCCTAACATCACAATTAAAAGAACTAGAGAAGCAAGAGCAAACACATTCAAAAGCTAGCAGAAAACAAGAAATAACTAAGATCAGAGCAGAACTGAAGGAGATAGAGATACAAAAACCCTTCAAAAATCAACGAATCCAGGAGCTGGTTTTTTGAAAAGATCAACAAAACTGATAGACTGCTAGCAAGACTAATAAAGAAGAAAAGAGAGAAGAATCAAATAGACGCAATAACAAATGATAAAGGGGATATCGCCAATGATCCTAGAGAAATAAAAACTACCATCAGAGAATACTATACACAACTCTACGCAAATAAACTAGAAAATCTAGAAGAAATGGAAAAATTCCTGGACACATACACCCTCCCAAGACTAAACCAGGAAGCAGTTGAATTCCTTAATAAACCAATAACAGGTTCTGAAATTGAGGCAATAATTAATAGCCTACCAACCAAAAAAGTCCAGGACCAGACAGATTCACATCCGAGTTCTACCAGAGGTGTAAAAAAGAGCTGGTACCATTCCTTCGGAAACTAATCCAATCAATAGAAAAAGAGGGAATCCTCCCTAACTCATTTTATGAGGCCAACATCCTGATATCAAAGCCTGGCAGAGACAACAAAAAAAGAGAATTTTAGACCAACATCCCTGGTGAACGCTGATGCAAAAATCCTCAATAAAAAAATGGCAAACTGAATCCAGCAGCACATCAAAAAGCTTATCCACCATGATCATGTTGGCTTCATCCCTGGGATGCAAGGCTGGTTCAACATATGCAAATCAATAAATGTAATCCATCACAAAAACAGAATCAAAGACAAAAACCACATGCTTATCTCAATAGATGCAGAAAAGGCCTTTGACAAAATTCAACAGCCCTTCATGCTAAAAACTCTCAATAAATAGGTATTGATGGGACATATCTCAAAATAATAAGAGCTATTTATGACAAGCCCACAGCCAATATCATACTGAATGGGCAAAAACTGGAAGCATTCCTTTTGAAAACTGGCACAAGACAGGGATGCCCTCTCACCACTCCTATTCAACATAGTGTTGGAAGTTCTGGCCAGGGCAATCAGGCAACAGAAAGAAATCAAGGGTATTCAGTTAGGAAAAGAAGAAGTCAAATTGTCCCTCTTTGCAGATGACATGATTGTATACTTAGAAAACCCCATTGTCTCAGCCCAAAATCTCCTTAAGCTGATAAGAAACTTCAGCAAAGTCTCAGGATACAAAATCAATGTGCAAAAATCGCAAGGATTCCTATATACCAATAACAGACGAACAGAGCCAAATCACGAGTGAGCTCCCTTTCACAATAGCTTCAAAGAGAATAAAATACCTAGGAATCCAACTTACAAGGGATATGAAGGAACTCTTCAAGGAGAACTACAAACCACTGCCCAACACAATAAAAGAGGACACAAATGGAAGAACATTCCATGCTTATGGATAGGAAGAATCAATATCATGAAAATGGCCATACTGCCCAAGGTAATTTATAGATTCAATGCCATCTCCATCAAGCTACCAATGACTTTCTTCACAGAATTGGAAAAAACTACTTTAAAATTCATATGGAACCAAAAAAGAGCCCACATTGCCAAGACAATCCTAAGCCAAAAGAACAAAAATGGAGGCATCACGCTACCTGACTTCAAACTATACTACAAGGCTACAGTAACCAAAACAGCATGGTACTGGTACCAAAACAGAGAGATAGATCAATGGAACAGAATAGAGCCTTCAGAAATAATACTACACATCTACAACCATCTGATCTTTGAAAAAACCTGACAAAAACAAGAAATGGGGAAAAGATTCCCTATTTAATACATGGTGCTGGGAAAACTAGCCATATGTAGAAAGCTGAAACTGGATCCCTTCCTTACAGCTTATACAAAAATTAATTCAAGATGGATTAAAGACTTACATGTTAGACCTAAAACCATAAAATCCCTAGAAGAAAACCTGGACCAACTATTCAGTGCATAGGTATGGGCAAAGACTTCATGACTAAAACACCAAAAGCAAGGGCAACAAATGCCAAAATTGAAAAATGGGATCTAATTAAACTAAAGAGCTTCTGCACAGCAAAAGAAAGTACCATCAGAGTGAGCATGCAACCAACAGAATGGGGGAAAATTTTTACAATATACCCTCTGACAAAGAGCTAATATCCAGAATCTAGAAAGAAACAAATTTACAAGAAAAAAAATCAAACAACCCCATCAAAAAGTGGGCAAAGGATATGAACAGATACTTCTCAAAAGAAGACATTTATGCAGCCAAAAGACACATGAAAAAATGCTCATCAGCACTGGCCATCAGAGAAATGCAAATCAAAACCACAATGAGATACCATCTTACACCAGTTAGAATGGCGATCATTAAAAAGTCAGGAAACAACAGGTGCTGGAAGGATGTGGAGAAATAGGAATGCTTTTACACTGTTGGTGGGACTGTAAACTAGTTCAACCATTGTGGAAGACAATGCGGGGATTCCTCAAGGATCTAGAACTAGAAATACCATTTGACCTTGCCATCCCATTATTGGGCATATACCCAAAGTATTATACACCTTGCTGCTACAAAGACACGTGCACACGTATGTTTATTGCGGTACTATTCACAATAGCAAAGACTTAGAACCAACCCAAATGTCCATCAGTGATAGACTGGATTAATAAAATTTGGCACATATACACCGTGGAATACTATGCATGCATAAAAAAAGGATGAGTTCATATCCTTTGTAGGGACATGCGTGAAGCTAGAAACCATCATTCTGAGAAAACTATCGCAAGAACAGAAAACCAAACACCACATGTTCTCACTCATAGGTGGGAATTGAACAATGAGAACACTTTGACCCAGGATGGGGAAGATCACACACCAGGGCCTGTTGTGGGTTGGGAGGAGGGGGGAAGGATAGCATTAGGAGATATATCTAATGTAAATGATGAGTTAACGGGTGCAGCACACCAACATGGCACATGTGTACATATGTAACGAACCTGCACGTTGTGCACATGTACCCTAGAACTTAAAGTATGATATTAAGAATAAAATAAAATCAGAAACTAAGTTCTAAACATTGCAATTACTTGATACATCTCTTAAGTCCAGTTTCGTATATGGGCTTCTCTCTACCTTTTTTATTTCTTGAAATTTATTTGTTGAATCAGAAACAAGGTACTTTGTCCAGGATAATTTTCTACAGTTTAGATTTTGCTGATTACATCCCTCATGTGTCCCTTAATATGGTCTTCTGTTCTCTTTATTTTCCTGTTGATTGGAATTGAAAGGTTGATGTAATTTAGATTTATTGTGATTTATTTAGATTTATTCTCTTCCTTTTTTTTTTTTTTAACAATACTGTTTCACGGATAGTGTTATGTTTATCTAAAATGAAGCACATAATGTCTGTCTTGTTTTTTGGTGTTAGCAGTCATTGTTGATCAATGTCTAAGTTCATTAGTTCATTAAAGTATTTAAGATAATAATATTTTAATTTGGTATTTTTATCAGTTTATCACCTACAATTCTCCCATAAAAATAAACATTGATCTGCTATGTGGGCTCGAGCAATCCTCTCACCACAATCTCCCAAGCATCTGGGATTACACCTGGCTAATTATTTTTATTTTTGTAGACACAGAGAATCTCACTATGTTTCCCAGACTGGCCTCAAAGCCTGTCCTCAAGTGATCCTCCCACCTCAAACTTTGAAACCACTGGGATAACAGGTGTGAGGCACTGTGCATAGCCAGTATTCCTTTTTTAAACATCATGAAAAACTTAAGTACTTAAAGGTATTTTATAGAACTCAATTGTTTTATTTTTGATACTAAAATTTTTTCTATCTTCATCTACTGAGACACTTGTCAATTATTACTGAGTTCTTTAGTATGACCCTGGCATGGTGTTTAATATCTCGTTTGCTATCTGATATTTTTTTTAAAGTTGTTTCTAGGCTGACAGAGGTTGCTTCAAGGCTGCAATTTCCCCAAGGAACCCTTCTTCCTTTTCTAGGAAAACAAAACGTTGAAACCAAAGAACGATGGAAATGTTTTTTGCTGCCAGATTGTCATTATTTTGAGAACATTTCAGAGGCTATCGAAAATAAAATTACCTTTAGAATTTTATATTTAGTGATTACATGTTAATTTAATTGTTTTATAATTACTAAAATATGCAGATACAAAAATCAAATCTAGGAAGTAATATCTATTTTAAAAAATTTTTTGGTCCCTATTAGCTTTGACTGAATTTATCTCTATTTTGAGTAACTAATTATATACAGTCTTTCTCTGTTCTTTTTTATATTCTCTCTCTCTCTCCTTCCTCTTATAGAAATAGGTGTTGAAAAACAGATCTGGAATATATTTGGAAGGTAAAACTAGTAGTATTTGATGATAAAGAGATTGTATGTATATCATGAGGAAATGAGAGAATAGCTCCCAAGATTTTGGCATAAGCAGCAGGATGAATAGAGATGCCACTTACTGAGATAGGAAAGACTGGAGGAAAGTAAGTTTGAAAGAGAGATAAATAAATAATTATTTGGACCTGTCAAGTTTGATATGCCTTTTAGATATCCAAGAGCCAGTATCAGGTACGGTTGAATATAGCCCTCAAGTAGGATGTGATCTCCAAGAGAACAGCTACTTTTGTCTGTTTTGTTTACTGCTGTATTCTCAGAACTTGGAAGAGGCATGTAGCAGATGTTCAATAAACATTCACTGATTGAATAAAAATATACAGAAGGAAATATTTTTAAAATGTATCTTAGAACTTATCAAATAGTGGTCTCCTTATTCCAAACCTACATCTCTCCAGTCCATATAATTTTAATCTTCCACTTGGTCTGTATATAGTTTAAGTTTAGAGCATTCATGATATAGTTATCTTATAATTCCTAATAGAAGAAACAAGTACACAACTGGCAGATAGACTATATGAGTCAAATCAGCTACCCAGATTTGAGTCCTTTATTCCATTCATATGTAGCAATTTTTACCCAATATTTTTGACTTTCCAGTTAAATTTCAATGTCACCCAAAAAACAGGCTTTGTAAAGAGTTCTTAGTTTGGTCTTCACTGCAGTTGGATTTCAATCCCCGAGTTTCACAATATGTGAATAGGGCATAGTATCACAAGGTAACTTTTCCACCTACTCAGATGTCTTCAGTCTTGCTCTGTGGGTATAAAATGGTTTTCTTTGCATCATGCCCTACTTTTATGATTTAATAAAACCTTTATACTTGCTTTACCAATATTTTCTGTGAGAACTACAAAGGTTGTACATTTATTGTTGATTAACTTTGGTCGTCTTTGGCCTAACAGGTTGAGACAGAAATCCTTATTTTCTCTACTATTTTGTCAAAGCAAATGTTGGAAAAAATAACATTGGTATTTATTCCAAGCTGCTTATTACATAATCATTTAAAACTGGATTAGATTTTGCAGTCTAATTGCAGTAAAAGCCAAACCATTATTTTAAATTGAAGTATGAGTGATCAGAGATGGTGACACTCCAACATTTGTGAACAAGCATTTTCATGTAGGTGAAGAATTTGAACTACATGTTTTTAACACATGATTTCTAGGTTCTTGTCTATACTGTGCTATAAGTTTGAGATCCTAGGTTTCATTTGATATTACTTTGAATTGTTATTAGCATAAGCAACTATGATATTGACTGATTTGTAACTAGTTTCATCAAGATTTTACAGCATACTGTAGAATTTTTTCTAGGTACATCTAAATGTCAATTCTAGTCATGAGAGGGTTAAGTGATAAATAATATTGCACAATTATGATTGTATTCATTTCTAAGACATACTATATCAATATATTTTAAGCTGAATTGTAAAAAAGTTTTTTAATTATTGATTTTATAAATTCTATTCTTAAACATGCAAATTAATTTGGTAGTAATAAAGTTACTACAAAGTTGCCAGGTCAAAAGAGGATTAGAGGAAGATAAATAGTTAAAAGGGGGAAGAATCAAGAGGAGATATTAGTAAATCTGATTAAGTCAATTTTGAAGATAAAGGCAAGAAATATATCCATCGTGGTACTTAATAACTGATAAATATAAATTTCATAAATCTTTTCTATATTTATTCTACTATCCCACTATTCAGAGTGTATTAAATTAATATTCAAGGTTATGCATACATAGTTTCAGCCCTTTAAAGGTGTTAGTGGTATTTCTTTTTGTATGTTTTCCTTATTCTGTTAATATAAAATTATCTGCTAGCTATAAGCCAAATAGCCTATCTTTCTAGAGGTAATTTCTCAAACATTTTATAGACTTGAACTCAAACACTTTTCATAAGGTTTAGATTCCCAACATCATTATACTACATTCTGAAACTAATTCAATAATATTTTATTAAGCTTTACAGCCTTTTATTTTGAGATTTTCTTGTGAGTTCAGACCCTTTTACAATAAATAAAATTGCCACATGATATAATTAAATAAATGTATTAGCATGTGATGAGAATTCTTATGGGGTAGGAGGAACAATAAAAATATAAATGTTGAGACCTCAGGAAACTTACCACATCAAGTGAAGATTAGAAAAAGAGAAATAGTAAAAAACAAGAAGAATTAGGAAGAGATATTAATAAGTCTCATTAAGTCGATTTTGAAGGTGAAGGCAAGGAACATATTTGTTGTCATTCTCACTAGTACCTGGATTCTAGTTTTTATCATACAGAAAATGCTTGTTTTCTTCTTGCAATGAAGATCAGAATTAGTGAGAATTTGGGTAATAAAAATAATTTTGCTTTGTTTTCTTGTTTTCTTCCATGTCATACTGTTATGGATAACTAAACCTGGTCATATATAATACAACATTCCAGCTTATTTTGTATCTACCCTCCAGAATAATTTCTAATGAAGAGTCAAATGGGGAAAAATATCAAAGGTTAGCTTGAATAATATAAATAGAATTATAGAGAAATACTTGTATTTTGCAAATATATATTATTTTCTATATTGTTACACTGCTGCAGTGTGCTAAATGTTTGTAGCCTTGTTATTATTTGGGGTTTCAGGCCCTAAGCAAAGTAAACAAAAAACGAAAGTAAAATTATAGTTGTGGATAAAGTTATAACCTTGCTAATATCATATAGTTGTGATACAAAGATGTATTAACTATTCTGTTTCAAATACATTTTAAGTTTATGGGATATAAAAAAGGAAATATACACAGACCAAGGTGGGAAGCTGGATATACTTTGTGGTTTAATCTGAGGTAAAGGTTAACTTCACTGCTAGTTAAAATTTAAATACAAATATGCATTTTACACACAAGCATTTGTGAAACATTTTTGATAGCTCTCATCACATCTTTAGAAAATAGAGTTGATAAGAAAAAAAGGGATTAGGAAAGAGGTAACAGTCAAGTAAATTAAGTTATTAAAAATGGTCTCAAATATTATTACTGACTTTCTTCCTCCCATGAATAATGACTTAAGCTTCAGGAGATCCTAAAAATATTGTCATTGAAACCGATTATATTGCCTTGATATGTCCTTAGAAGTGAGTAGACTGATTAAAACAGCTATTTCAACAGCAAACTTTTAGACTCATAATTATTTACAGAGATGTTTAAGGTGACCTTTCACTATTGGGATGAACTAGTCTCTGATATTTATAAGAATAAGTAATTTAACCTGCCAAACAAACTTGATAAAAGAGCTTTATTAGAATCTGCTGCTTTCTAAATCCTTCAAGGTTTATTAGTTCCTTTACCCTGACAGAGCAACACACTAGTAACTATTATGGATTACCTTCCAGTAAGGTAGGTATTTAAAGGCTAGAAAGGCACAAAAATAGCTTACAATATGTTAGGAGAATGAGAAATTTTGTAGTACAATAGCTCCAAAATGTAATTCAAATGTTGCTCATTAGTTCTAATTCTATAGCAAAAACTGGACTGAAAAAACTGGATTCTGAAGTCAGTGCTAGCTTAAATAGAGTGTTAGAACAAATAACTCTTAATGTTTGGCATTGATATTTATCTTGACACAACACCAATGTGAAGGAGAAACTTTGAGAAAAGATAGGGTATGGCATTTTTAATGTGCTGCTGATTTAATATACAATAATTGCATTAGACACATATAAATCAACATAATCTTTCAAAAGGAGAGTGAATCCCCCTTCAGTTCATGGAATGACTTAAATTCAAACACATTAGTAGGGAAATTAACACATCAGACTTACTAGAGGACCTTTCTGCTTCAAATGGTTTCAGAGCTGCTCCGGGGAAGTGGTTCTCAGAGTACATTGTACTTTCCTCCAATTTTTGGCATCATCCTACAGAAGTGAGTGACATTCTAAGGAGGGAGGCATGGTGCAGTGGATAGTCATTAGAGGATTTTACCCATCTTCTTAGTGTGAGAAAGGGTACTGAGGGAATGAAATGCATGACTTATAAATGAGCCCCCACCTCTTCTGACACCCATCCTCAAACACCACATATGATTTTGTATATCATCACAAGCTAAACGTATTTAGAATAAACACAGAGGAAGGGAAAATCCAGAATGTTCTAGGTCTATCACTCATAGTTCCCAGAGAATGGTAATTAATAATAAAGCTGATGATGACAATGAAAATTATGAGCTAGGTAACATTTTTAGCACTTAACATATAGTAATTTATTTTATATGATCCTCTCAATAACATTCAATAGAAAATAAAACTAAGGCATGAAGTGATTAATAACTTACCTAACGTCACAAAACAGCAAACTCAACAATATAAACCTAACAGTCTGGCTTCATGTCCCCAGCTTTTAATCACTGATCCACACTGTCACACCAGGATCTTCTTTCTTTCATCTTGCACCAAACTGAAGATGAACAATTGCATTTTGTATAAAAAATTTAAAAGGTAATTCCTTGGTTCTTTCTCAGACTTGGAATTCTGCATGTTTTATTGCAGTAGAATATTGAAAGGCAGTTAGGATGTTAAGATGGCTCCCAGTGAAGAGAATATTAGTTCAATTATGTTTTTCAAACACAAGACCCTATGAAATGAACTATGAAAACGTGAGAAAATATTTTCAGGTCACATACTCCTATGTATTAAAAACTCATGGAAGTCATATAGGCAAGAAACTTGTATAAACTTGTGTAACCCAGTTGTTCACATTTCATTTGAAAAGAGACTATCTTCGGCCTTTAAGAGAGCACATCATAACCTCTGGAGAAACTGATTTTCTCAGGAACATCATTTGAGAAATAAATACTGGATTCTGCAAATAAATCAAATGTTGAGTGGCCTAAGATAACCTACTCTAGGAAAGGATGGAGATTGAATCTCTCCTAGTATGTCCGACTCATACCTCACACATTGATACCATAGTCATCATTTTCCTTTAATTTTTTTTCTCCGTACACCTTACGTTTATTGGCAATATTTAGATGCTTTCTTTTAGTTCCTGCTGTGTTTCATTCCATTTGCAGGGAGAAAGCTACTAGAGAGTCAGAAAACACTTTGCTTTAACACAGTCTTCAGCTACATCTGAGCGCTGCTAGTGCTTTTGATCTATAACAGTACTAGCCGTAGTATAGAGCCAAGGAATACAATATAGAAGGTCATTTGACTGGGTATTTTCCTCCAACCACACAAGTCAATTTAAGGATTAGAATAATTATTTGCAGTTGTATTTTTCCACAATTTATCACTCCAAATTATCTAAGGGGAGAAAAGCTCCTCTAAATATTTTCCTTTTTATTTTTGTCTATAAAATTTTGCCTTCCACAAATAAGTTTTAAGAAAACTAGCAATTAATTGTTAAATTAGAAATCTAAACCTTGCTACATAGCGGCTGAAATTACAGAATTTGTTATGTATAAATGAATGCAACAAATCCTAATGAGAACACAGGATTCAGAGCTTGTTATAGCAAAGGAGTTAGCAACTAACACTTTAATATAGCAGACTCAGCCAGGCAGCAAGTGGGAAAGCTTTACAGTGGGAAAAAAAAGAGAGGGAGAGGTTTTAGGGATGCTCTGCTTGGAAATTATTGGTATGGGTTAGTTGAAAGTGAGCACATTAGAAGTGGAGCATCCTATGTGATTGGTTTGGAAGTCTAATTGGCTTTCTCTGGTTGGTCCTAAGTTGGACACAGAAGGGAGTGAGGAGGATAGGGAAGCTAGGAGTCATTTACCAAGTTCTAATGATTCTGGGATAATTGCTGAAGAGCTTATGGTCTGATTTCTTCAGGCTGGTTACTGCAGAGGTGGTGGGTCTGAGATCTATTGTCATATGTGACATTTTCCATTTTTATATTTATTTTCTCAGGCATCACACACATCTAAGTTTGTATCATGACTATTTTTTTGACAATTTCATAATCTTAGGCAAGGTATTGCTCTCAGAGCCTTAGTTTCATTACATGAAAATAAGAATCATAATATTTACTCAGTCATTGTGAGGGCAAAATAAAATTTAAAAAGTAAAAGAATCACTATCTATTTGTTTTTGTGATTTTTTGTTTTGTTAATTTTTTAATTTTTGCAGGTACATAGTTGGCATATATATTTATGAGGTACATGAGATGTTTTGATACAGGAACACAATGTGTAATAATCACATTATGTAAAATGGAGTATTCATCCCCCCAAGCATTTATCCTTTGGGTTTCAAACAATGCAATTATACCCTTTAGTTATTTTAAAATGTAAAATTGTATTAACTGTAACATCCCTGTTGTGCTATCAAATACTACTTCTTTATTCTTTCTTTCTTTTTGTTTTTTTTTTGTTTTTTTTTTTTAGCCATTAAACATCTCTCCCCACATCATCCCACTACCAGCCTCTGGTATCCAGTCCTCTACTCGCTACATGTATTCAATTGCTTTTATTTTTAGATCCCACAAATAGGTGAGAACATGAGACATTTGTCTTTCTGTGCCTGGCTTATTAGCATAATGACCTCCAGTTACAACCATGTTGTTGCAAATAACAGGATCTCATTCTTTTTTATGACTAAATAGAGCTCCATTGGGTGTAAGTACTACATTTTCCTTATCCATTTGTCTATTGATAGATACTTAGGTTGCTTACAAATTTTGGATAATGTGTACAGTGCTGCAACAAGTGTAGGAGTGCAGATATCTCTTCAATATACTGATTTTCTTTCTTGTGGGTATATACCCAGCAGTGTGACTGCTGGATCATATTGTAGCTCTATTTATAGTTTTTTGAGGATCCTCCAAGCTGTTCTCCATAGTGGTTGTGCTAATTTACAATCCTACTAACAGTGTGTGAGGGTGTCTTTTTCTTTACCTCCTCAGTAGCATTTGTTATTGCCTGTCTTTTGGATAAAAGTCATTTTAACTGGGGTGAGATGATATCTCATTATGGTTGCATTTTTCTAGTGATTAATGATGTTGAGCATCTTTTCATATGCCTGTTTGCCATTTGTGTATCTTCTTTTGAAAAATGTCTATTCAAATATTTTGCCCATTTTTAATCAGATTATTATTTTCCTATAGAGTGTTTTCTAGCACAATTTTTTTAAAGAGACTGTCTTTTCCTCAGTGTATGTTCTTGTCACCTTTGCCAAGAGTGAGTTTGTTGTAGGTGTATAATTGGATTTTTCATTCTATTGGTCTATTGGTCTTGTTCTTGTTGGTCTATGTGTCTGTTTTTATGCTAGTACCATGCTGTTTTGGTTACTATACCTCTGTAGTATAATTTGAAGTCAAATAATGTGATTTCTTCACTTTTATTCTTTTTGCTTAGGATAGCTTTGGCTATTTTTACTTCTGTGGTTCTGTATACATTTTAGGATTTTTTTTCTATGTCTGTGAAGAATGTTATTTTCATAGGAAATGCATTGAATCTGTAGATTGTTTAGGGTAGTATGGACATTTTAACAACATTGATTTTTCTAATCTATGAACATGAAATATATTTCCATTACTTGGTGCCTTGATTTCTTTCATCAATGTTTTATAGTTTTTATTATAGAGATCTTTTACTTCTTTGGTTAAATTATTTCCTAGGTATTTAACTTTATGTGTGGCTATTGTAAATGGGATTGCTTTTTAATTTCTTTTTCATATTATTTACTGTTAGCATATAGAAATACTCCTAATTTTTGCATGCTGATTTTGTATCCTGCAACTTTAATGAATTTGTTTATCAGTTCTAATAGTTTTTTGGTGGAGTGTAAGTTTTTACAAATATAAGGTCAAAGGATAATTGCATTTCTTCTTTTTTAATTTGGATGCCCTTTATTTGTTTCTCTTGTCTGATTGCTGTAGCTGGGACTTTCAATACCATGTTGAACAACAGTGGGCATCCTTATCTTATTCCAGATCTCAGAGGAAAGGCTTTAAGTTTTTTTTCCTGTTCAGTATGATACTACCTGTTGATCTGTTATATATGGCTTTTATTATTTTGAGATATATTCATTTTATTCCCAGGTTTTTGAGTTTTTTTTGTTTTTGTTTTTTTTTTTTTTTTTTTTTTTTTTTTTTTTAACAGGAAGAGATGTTGAATTGTATCAAATGCTTTTTCAGTATCTATTGAGGTAGTCATATGGTATGTGTCCTTCATTTTGTTGATACTATGTAGTACATTGATTGATTTTTGTACATTGAACCATCCTTGCATCCCTGGGGTAAATCCCACTTGGTCTTGATGAATAATTCTCTTAATGTAGTGTTAAATTCGATTTGCTATAATTTTGTTGAACATTTTGTATCAATGTTCATCAGAGATATTAGCCTGCAGTTTTCTCTTTTTTAATATGTTTGTATCTGATTATGTTATCCAGGTAATACTGAAGTCATAGAATAAGTTTGGAAGTATTTTCTTCTCCTCTACTCTTCAGAACAGTTTGAGAAAGATTGGTATTAATTATTCTTTAAATGTTTTGTAGAATTCATCAGTGGAGCCATTATGTCCCAAGCTCTTCTTTACTGAGAGACTTTTATTACAGTTTTGATCTCATTGTTTGTTATTGGTCTGTTCAGATTTTAGATTTCTTTAAGAGTCAATAATGGCAGGTAATATATGTCTAGAAATTATCCATTTCTTCTAGATTTTCCAAATTATTGGAATATTGCTGCTCATAGTAGTCAACAATGATCCTTTGAATTTCTGCATTATTAGTTGTAATGTCTCCTTTGTCATTTCTGATTTCATTTATTTGGATCCTCTCTTTTTTTCTTATTCTGGCTAAAGGTTTGTCAATTTAGTTTAACTTTTCAGAAAACCAACTTTTTGATTCATTGATTTTTTTGTGGTGTTTTCTTCAATTTTATATGTTTCTTCTCCAATAGTTATTATTTCTTTTCTTCTACTAATTTTGGGTTTGGTTTCCTCTTGTTTTTCTAATTATTTAAGATGCATTGTTAGGTTGTTTATCTTGAGTTTTTCTTCACTTTTGATATATGCACATAAACTTCCCTCTTAGTACTGCTTTTGCAGTATTCCACTGATTTTGGTGTGCTATGTTTCCATTATCATTTGCTTCAAGAAAATTTTAGATTTCCTTCTTAATTTCTTTATTGGTCATTCAGGAGAATATTGCTTAATTTCCATGAGTTTGTATAGTTTTCAAAATTTCTCTTATTGATTTTTAGTGTTATTCCACTGTGGTCAATAATATGCTTGATATTATTTTAATTTTTTGGAATTTTTTTAGACTTGTTTTGTGACCTATCATGTGGTCTACCCCTAAGAATGATCCAGGTGCTGAGGAAAGACAAATGTGTATTCTGCAGTATTTGGATGAAATGTTCTGTAAATATCTATTAGGTCAATTTGGTCTATAGTTCAGATTTAGTCTGATGTTTCTTTGTTAACTTTCTATCTGAAAGATCTGTCCAATGCTGAAAGTGATGTGTTGAAATCTCCAGCTATTATTTTATTGTGAGCTGCCTCTCCCTTTAGCTCTAATAATATTTGCTTCATATATCTGGGTGCTCCAGTGTGTATATATATGTAAAATTTTTATATCATCTTGCTAAACGGTCCCCTTTTTAGTGACCTTCTTTGTCACTTCTTATAGTTTTTGCCTAGAAATCTATTTTGTCTTATATAAGTATAGTGACTCCTGCTCCTTTTTGGCTTCCATTGACATGGGATGTATTTTCGATCCCTTTATTTTTAGTCTATGTGTGTCCTTGTAGGTGAATTGTGTTTCCTGTAGGCAAAAAGACATTGGATCTTGTTTTTTCATTTGCATTCAGTTACTCTGTATCTTTTGACTGGATAAATTAGTCCATTTACATTCAGTTTTATTATTGATAAGTAAAAACTTACTCTTGCCATTTTGTTATTTGTTTTCTGGTTGTTTTATGCTCCCTTCTTTCTTTCTTTCCTTCTCATCTTCCTTTTAATGTAGGTGAGTTACTCTGGTGATATGATTGTCTCTTACCATTTATTTTTTTGTATAGCCTTAGTATGTTTTTTGGTTTGAGATTACTCATTATTTTAAGCTGATAAGAACTTAACACTTCCTCCCCCAATTTTAACTGTTTTTTAAAAATTTCTATTTATAATAAATCTTATTGTACTCTTTGTCTCTTGAAAAGTTGCTGTAGTTATTATTACTATTATTGTTATTCAGATAGCATCTCACTCTATCAAAAGATTGGAGTGTGGTGCTGTGATCTTGGCTCACTGCAACCTCTGCCTTTGGGTTCAAGCTATTCTCCTGCCTCAGTCTCCCGAATTGCTGGGACTACAGGTGCACACCACCACGCCCAGCTAATTTTTTGTACTTTTAGTAGAGACAGGGTTTCACCATGTTGGCCAGGCTGGTCTCGATCTCTTGACCTCGTGATCTGCCCATCTTTGCCTCCCAAAGTGCTGGGATGAGCCACCATGCCTTGCCTATGTATTATTTTTGATTGGTTCATTACTTCGTCTTCTACTTAAGATAAAAGTAGTTTGTTTATACATCACAATTACAGTCATAACATTCTGTGGGTTTTTTTGTGTAGTTAGTACTACTGGTGAGTTTTGTACCCTCAGATAATTTCTTTTGTTTATTAACATCCTTTACTTTCTGGTTGAAATACTCCCTTTAGCACTTGTTGTAAGTTAGATCTTATGTTGATGAAATCTGTCATATTTTTTTTGTCTGGGAATCTTTATTCTTCCTTCATGTTTGAAGCATATTTTCACAGATATACTATTGTAAAGTAAGTTTAGTTTTCATTTTTGTTTTTCTTCAACCCCTTAAATATGTCTTTGTGGACCACTCTCTTTGCCTATGAAGTTTTCACTGAAAAGTCTGGTGCCAGACATATTGGAACTAAATTGCATGTTATTTGCTTCTTTCATCTTGCTGCTTTTAGAATCTTTTTTTTTTTTTTAATCTTTAAACTCTGAGAGTTTGATTTTTGAGTGCCTTAAGTTAGCCTTATTTGGGTCATATCTGTTTGGTAGTCTATAACCTTCCTGTACTTCAATGTTGGTATCTTTCTCTAGGTTTGGGAAGTTCTCTGATATTATCCCATTGAATAAACTTTCTACCCCTTTCTCTTTCTGTACCACCTCTTTAAGGCCAATATAATTTAGATTTGCTCTTTTGAGGCTATTTTCTAGATCCTGTAGGCATGTTTCATTGCTTTTTATTCTTTTTTTGTCTCCTCTGACTGTATATTTTCAAGTAGCCTGTCTTCAAGCCGACACATTCTTTCTCCTGTTTGATTAATTCTGCTATTAAGAGACTCTGATACATTCTTCAGCAGGTCATTGCATTTTTAACTCTAGAATTTCTGCTTGATTTTTTCAAATTATTTTAATCTCTTATTAAAATATCTGATAAAATTTTAAATTCCTTCTTCATGTTGCCTTAAATTTCTTTGAGTTTCTTCAACATAGTTATTTGGAATTCTCTGTCTGAAAGATCACATATGTCTGTTTCTTCAGGATTTGTCCCTGATGCATTTAGTTCATTTGGTGACATCCTGTTTTCCTGCATGGTCTTGACATTTGTAGACATTCATTTGTTTCTGGGCATTGAAAAGTTAGGTATTTATTGTAGTTTTCTCTACTTGGGCTTGGTTTTACCTGCCCTTCTTGGGAACCTTTCCAGATATGTAATACAACTTGAGTGTTGTAATCTAAGCTGTATCTGCTTTAAGGGGCACCCAAAACACTGTAACACTCTGTGGTTTTTGCAGACTCGTAGAAGTACGGCCTTCATAGTCTTGGACAAGACACAGAAAAATTCTCTGGGTTACCAGAAAGAGACTCTTTATTCTCTCCCCATACCTTCTCCCAAAGAAACTGTTTTGAGCCACCTGGAGCTGGGGGTGAAGTGACAAAAGTAATACTGTAGGCATCAACACTAGGCCTGTGCTGGGTTAGACCTAAGTCAGCACAGCATTGGGTCTCACAAAACGCCTGCCATAACCACTCCCTGGCTATGGCCTACTTTCATTCAAAAACTTAGGGCTCTACAATCTACAGGTGGCAAAGCCAGCCAGCCTTGTATTCTTCATTTCATGTTCACAAGATCCCCTAGGTCCTGGGTGGGTCCAGCATTGCTGACCTGGAGTCAGAAACTAAATTCAAAAATCTTAGAAGTGTATGTGGTATTCTACTGTACTGAGGCTGGGCTGGCAGTGAAACCATAAAACGCAGTTTTTCCCACTCTTCTCTCTTCTTTCCAAAGGCAAAGGAGCCTCACGCCATGTCCACCACCACCACGGGCCCATGGGGAGTACTGCCAGAACACAGTCAATATTTCTTAAGGCCCAAGGGCTCGTCAGTCATCTTGTGGTGAATGCTGCTTGGCCTGGGACTCACATTTTAGGGAAGCGGGCTCCCTCTGACCCAGGTCCAGAAATGCTGTCCAAGAGCCAAGTCTTGGAATCAGAAACCCCAAGAGCCTGCTTGGTGCTTTATCCCCACTGGGGCTGAGCTGGATGGCACCTAAGGTGCAAGACGAAGTCACCTTTACTTTTACCTCTTCTTTTCTCAAATGAAAGAAGCCTCACCCTGTAGCTGGGAATGTGCTGAGTCTCACCTGAAACCAGCAAGTCTCAGAGTCTCACTCTGAAGGCCTTCAATGTAATACTTTGTTATTGGTGCTGGTTATTCAGGGCCCAACAGCTTTTCAGTTAGCAGGTAATGAATCCTTCCAGAACTGGGATCATCCTTTCAAGGCCCAGGTCCCCTTCTAGCCAAGTATGTGTTTGGAAATATTATCTAGGAGTCAGGGCCTGGAAAATGAGCCCCGGGACGCTGACCAGTGTCCTATCCTGCTGTGGCTGTACTGGAGTCCAGGATACAAGATAAAGTCCTCCTCACTCTTTCTTCTCCTCTCCTCAAGTGGATAGAAGGGGTCTCTTTGAACCTGTCAGTTGTGTAGCCTGGGGTTAGGGGAGGAGTGATATCAGCACTCTTTTAGCCTCCCTGGCTAGTCTCCCTGTGAATTATGTGTCCCCTGACACCCTCCCCACCAAGTCCTCTGTCTCTAGGCCCCATTCAGCGCAAGGACTTGTCTAAGAGTTGCAGTCTTTGTGGCCTGGATTGCCTTTCAAGTTTATCCTGTTAGCCAGAGCACTTTAGTGCAAGGCTTGTGGGAACCACATTTGGACTCCTGGGATCAGAGATTCCCCTCTGGGTAGGGGAGGTTTAAATGCTCCCTCTGTGGGTGGGCATCAGCTGAGTTTGGTTCACTTGTGTTTTCCATTATAATAGGGAGCACTAAGTTCAATGTCTCACAATTGCTGCACTCTCCCTATAACCAGTGCACAGAAATGTTCTCCACAGCATGTGGCTGCTGCCAGGAGACAGGGGAGGGGTTGTGTCAGTGATTAAAGACTGTTTTTCCTAGCCTTCAGTGTCTCTTTCAGCAACATCAAGTTAAAACCAGGTACTGTGAGTACACACCTGATTTTTGGTTCTTATAAAGGTGCCTTTGGTAGATAGTTGTTAAATTGATGTCTTTGCAGGCACGTGCTGACAGAGGTGGGGGGACAGTCAGTGGAGCCTTACAATATGCCATCTTGTTCTGCTCCTCAACTATATATTTTTAAACATAGTAAACAATCAGTAAATAAAATCTCTGTTGCTATTATGTTATGTCCTTTTCTAAAAGTAGCACCAATAAGAAATTTTTTTTCAAATTATTGCACTTGAAAGCAAGAGCTTATTGTGTTTAATATTAACAAAATTTATAGATACTGATAATGTAGCATCAAACACTCCACTGTCCAAACCTTTTCATACACCTTCTTTGAATCACTCAGATATTAGAAATGAAGCAGCCTCTCCTTTCTTTGAGGAATTTATGTGAAGCTTCTGTCTTTTTAAGTCTATGTTAGTTCTTAGGTTTCTAGTTGTCTGTTCTATATTCAGCTCATTTAATTAATCTCTCTCTTTGTAGAAAGCAATAGTATGAGGAACTCTATTTTGTTTTATAGCTATAATTCATTTTCTGTGATTTACTAATACATAATTATGAAAGTTACAAAAGAAACAATGTCAAATTATATTGATACTATAAATATTTTTCTTTGCCACAGCAGCAGTGTGTTAAGATTTCATTGACTTATCTACAGTTCAAGCACTCTTACTCAATGTAAAATGAGCCAAATATCAAGTTCAAATAAATTTTTATTATGATCCCCTAATAAATTCCAGCATATTTCCATTTTCCAAACTCTCAATTATACTAATTTTTAAGGAATATTATTTTTCTTTCACATAAACCTCTCTTTCAGAGTCCTCCATCCCTTACCAATTCTAGACTTATAGAGCATAGAATGTGGCAGATTTATCATCCATGGATAATTAATTCTCTCTTCACTACTCTACTGAGATCTATTTTTTGCTGCTTTCTTATTATGTCTTCTTCGTTAGTTTACATCTCTAAGTAACTTCTTAAAATAAAAATGTGTTCTGGCGTGTCTAAAAATGTTTTAATTTTTTCATTATTCTTGGCTGTGGTTTTTACTACTGAAGTGGCAGCATCAAGGATATTATGTAGTTGCTTACTTAATGAGAAAGAAACTGCTGTTTTACCCACCCTTACTTGCCTGGGATGGACTCCACAAGTGGCAGGCATACTTTGCACCCAGTTGCTGGAATCTGGAGACATTTTGGTATGAAGAACATAGAGCCACCATCCAAAGAAAAAGGAATGTGTGGATGAGGCAGGTGAGATGTGGGGCCAAGAGCCACTCTGTTAGTTTCATTCACTGACCCAGTGGCAGCCTGGTCCATATGTGCTCTTCTCTCTCTCAGGAGAGCGCAGTTTTCACAACTAGGATAGAAGCTAGAGGTGAGAAAATTTTCTGAGTCCCTGATTACTCAACCAAGATTTCACTTCTTGATGCCTAGTAATTGCTAACTGCAGTCTCCCACATAGAGGTGGTAATCAGTCCAGAGCTTGAGCACTCCAGGCTGTCACCTGGAAATGCAGGCAGGAATGGAGCAGGAATGTACAAACTGGGATGCCCTGCCTGGGGTTCTGGGACTCACAGTACTAACCCACCTGAGTGGTCTCTGCAGGGCAAATAAAAACAGGCAGTAGGCAGCATTAGCCTATGGGTCAGAGTGAGCCAACTCTTGCACTGGACCTTCATTTTTTTCCTCATACTTGCCATGTCTATGTCATGTTCTGAAGGAATTACTTTTCATATTCACTTCTGTACTATTCACCTCTATATTTCAGCAATTACATATCCAAGATTACTTTCTTATTCTGTAACTGTTATATTTTCAATGCCATCTTATTTGAAATTTATGAATTAACAATCTTCACAAATGTCTCTCATAATAGCAGTTTTCTTTGGACTAGGACTGTCAGATAAATAAAGCTATAAATAAAGGAGTAAATACATAAAATTTAAAATAAAGACACCATATATTGCAAGAAACATACTTACACTACTTTTTTATTATAAGCTATACCCCATATAATATTTGAGATATTATACTAAAAAGGTTTTACTTATCCGAAATTTAAATTTAAGTGGGATTCTTGTATTTTATCTGGCAGCCCTACTTCTGATCCCTAAGATATTCTAGTTTCTTTAATCTACTTTCTACCATCCAGAAAATTATCAATCTATTTGTCCACTGAAAGTTCTCTTCATATTGCCTTTATCTTTGTAATTTTGGTTTTATTTTTATCCTTATTATCCTTTAAATAAAATTTCCAAAAGAAGAAAAGTAAATGTGTGAGTATAGACCTGAATGTTGAAATAGAAATAATGTAAAAAAACTAGAATTATAGAGTAGGACTATCCAAAATATAATTTAAAATGTTTAAAAGTCCATGATTTTTAATAATGACATAGTGATTTTAACACCACTGTATACCAAAAGTTTAAATTTGCTATTTGATAGATTTTATTTTATTTGTCCTTTTCACATTTATCTGGAAAAAAAGGAAAGCCAATATATGTTTCATCATAATAGTCATAATAGGCCAGGTGGCTCACGACCCAACTGTCTTCCCAGCACTTAACACAGGAATTCTCACAAGGAGTATCAACAACAGCATTCCCAATGCCTTATTAATGCCATTCCAACCATTATGTAGGTTATGGGCTATCCATTAACACACACCATATTTTATGTATTCTACGATATAAACACTACATATTTTTCTGGAGTTTAGATCTCATTACTAATATCAAGAGAAAACCTTACACTCTTCCATGGAAAACAGTATATTGTAAATATCTTTACCTGTACTTACATCCACATAAGCCACATCTTAATATAAACATTTTTTTTCTACCCTATTAGAACTATGGTTGTGTTATTTTCTTGGTGATACTTCACAGGATGGTTTTTCAAATTTAAATTTGCATTTTTAAGTTGAGAAAGAAAAAAGAGTTATGTAAATTTGGAATTTAGCCTTGCACTCAATAGTAGGCCAGGATATTCTCTTAAGATATAAATAATTTCACAAAATACCAATCTCAGACAAGGTTACTATGGGACCAAGATAAAATGAGATACAGAAGGACCACTTCATAATCTTCTCTATGCATAATCAAAGACACACTTACTCTGTCACCCACACAATACCAAACATCCCTCTCCAAAAGGAGAAATTGCTACTCATTTCCCAAGTAAAACCTTATCCTTTTTCTAATCTCCCCTTTGTCTAGATAGGATTTATTGAGGTAACCCATCATAGATTGCTACTACTTCCTGACAGCATCCAATCTACAGCAAATTTCTCTACACCCTCCCTCAAATCACTTAACAATTCTAAATCCTATAATAGCTTTGTAAACACCTTTTTACTGAGACATCACAGTTCCCCTTGTGTGTCCACCTCATGGCAATGAATAATAAACCCAATTTGGATAACTTCACGTGTGTTCCTGTGAGTCTAGGTCTGAAGGGGATTGATAATTGCTATTCAACATTTCTTTAAAATATTATGCTATCATTCAACATTCAAATAAAATTTTAATATTTACAAACCACCTGTCACCTTTCTTGCATATAATTAAAGGCATTAGGAGTCATCAAATTTCATAGTTTATATAATAAAATGAGATTGGTAATGGTTGGAGTGAAGGTAGACTATATTTATGTTGATGGAACAAAGAAAATCCAAAATCTAAATGGCTTAACAAAATAATGTTCACCGATGTTTTCCTACATGTGCCTGTGGATCAGCATGTAGTCATTTAGGAACTCAGGATGTTGGAGACTCAATTTTGACACCTGCTTCTCTTGTTACTGTATTAAGAGAAATAGGACATTGTGAAATATGTACAGACTCCCAAATCTTCTTACCAGAGGGTAACATTTCTCACCTATCAAGATTACATGGCACAGTTAGACCCTTAGTCAGTCTTCTATGGATAATTTTGTCAAATTCACGGGATTATGTTGAAAACACTTAAACTCACTCGGCAGTTTTAACAATGGCTGTGACATTTCTAACTTTATCTAATTTTGCTCTGAGGCCAAATTCCATTTGACTTATTTGACTTATTGCTTAAAGGTGTCTTCTGTTACTCTGCAAATTCCTATATTTGTAGATTTTCTTCTATTGTTTCTCAATGCTGGCTGAAAACTGGTCATTTATTTTCTAAATTTTCATATATCTTTTATTATAATTTGAGATAATCCTATAATCTATCATATACTTAGAAAAGTAATCAGAATACTTGAACAAATCGAGTGACTATTAAAATGGTGAGACTAATTATTAATGAGATACCAAACATCAACCAGTAAAAATCACCTTACTAACCTCTAGAAGGGAAGTTAAACATCCAGAAATACATAACTAAATTAAGACAAAAAATAAAAGGAAGTAACAACACTAAGAAAGAAATTTAGAAACAGTTGTATTTCACTTGCTTTTGTTTCTTTCTTTCTGCATTCTTTGAAATTATAGTCAATCCTGATGTACCAGTGTAGGCATCAGCAAACTTTTTTCTGTAAAGGAACAGATAGTAAATATTTTAGGCTTTGAGGACTATATGATCTCTGTCTTAACCTTAAAATTTGCATTAAAATTCAAAAACAGCCATAAGCAATATGGTAATGAATGGGCCTGGCTATGTTCCAATAAAACTTTACAAAAAGGTCATATCTCAGATTTGACCAACAGCCTATATTTTGCTGACCACAGTAATAAAGAATTGTTATTCATGTACATAATCATATCTTGCATATTTTGATAAGCCACCTATGGCCAAATGTAGAATGGCAGAATCTTTGAGTGTAAGCAATGCTTAAACTGAAGCTTTAATTGTATTACTGAAGAAAAAAAGTAATATATAATTATATAGATAAAATATGCAATTTGGGGGTAGTTAATATGTGTGTACATTTAACAACACTTTTGTGCTACCCTTGAAAATGTTATTAATCTGATAGTGAATCTTTAAGTTAAATGAATTATGTGATGAAGTATAGTATGATTATCCTATACAGATAATATTCAGAGAAACATACTTTGGGGATGCAATCTAGCAAGAGGAGGCAGAAAGCTAAATTTATAAATGCCTTAATTCATTTGTGAGGATAACTTCATCTCCCCCATAATCTCTTTCCGGGCAAATGAAAGACTTCTAGGTGAAAAATATCTTTGCTGGCAGAGATCTTCCTTCAGTGTGCAGGTTCCTAAACAAAATTATGGTTTTGTACAAATATAAAAAGTTTATTGTGTTCTTCTTTATAGAGACCAAATGCTTATGTGTCCATAGAAGGGAAATGTGACAGAAGATTTTGAACATATGTGGTAATCTAATTTAGCTGTCTATGTTATCAGAATCAATTGCTGTAGCTGAATAAATTGGGCAGTGCAACATATGAGATATATCTGTTACAATGCAGAAATGATCAAATTAGCCATGTGTTATTTTTAGAATCTTGTATAATTATGCAGAGCTTCTCCCTGACATAACTTTGATTTGGAGATAGCGTAAGTGATAAAGAATGACAAGAAGTGAATTATATTTTAATTATTTATTTTATTTATTCTACACTAATAATACTAACAGCTATAAAGACAGCTGAGATGGCTTGGGAAATATAAGGTGAATGCAAAAATTCATGAAATACTTGTTTCAATGTTAAGCACTTCCTAGTAAAATAGAGCATACAGATGCTTATATCCCAGGAGCCCTCCCAAAAGAAATGCTTGTGTTCGTACAGGAGACAGAAAGACAGATATATGTAGTATCACTGTTCGTGTTAACAAAAGATCAGTAACTAAATAGACATAAATAGTAGATAAGATCATTAAATAATATACTCATAAAAGCAAATAGTCTACTTCAGGAAAAACAATACAAAACTGCAACTACTTGCATGAATATAAATTTAAAATATAATGGTAAGCTAAAGATGTCACTCATGTAAGGATACTTTTATAATTTCATTTATTTAAATTTTACGAGAAGGTTAAATTCAAGAATATATTGTTTATAGCTGCATATATAGATGGAAAATGAGAAAGTAAAGCAAGGAAATAATTGACAGTGAAGTTAGGCTACTGTTTAACACAGAGTGATATAGGTAAAGGGACGAGATTGGAAAGAATAATACAGGAAGTGTCTAAGAAAAAAAATGTTCTATATTTTTACTTGTCTAAGGGGCACAAGGGTGTTTTAAAAATTATTTATATAGTATTTACATATTTTAATGGATATTTTAGAATTAAGAATAAAAATAGTTTTTGATACTCTAAGCTGTTAATATATTAGAGGTAACTATTTTTCTATAATGTAACTTTAAAGAATTCCTGTTATATGAGTCCTGTTTTCAACAATTACTTGCTCCACCTACATGCATACACAAAGACAAAAAAATCTGTATTTTATTCCTTATTTCTAAATGTAATTTTCAATAATTAACAATGTATATAAATTTTACTCTGTCACAAGACTCAATGTAAGCAATCAATTTACCTAATCAATTAAAATCGCATTTTCTCTAGCTAAAGTCATTTGTTCCCCTATATGAGCCCAAGGGAATAAGAATAATAAATTTTGTGCTATAAAAGCAGTGAGGGAGGCATAATATGTGTAAAATTTATGGAACCTGGCTTAGAAACTTTGTGTTATGCTTGAGGGAAGCTTGAATTGACACAGAAAAATTAGAGTAGCCACACCAAAGAAAGAATATCACAAATCTCAAGAGGCTAAATCCCCTGAGAAGCAAGATCAAAAGGAGATAAGACTCTATTCACTCACTCAAAAGCACATATTATATATCTAGTACATTGCAGGAAATATGCTACTTTTAGTGCAAATATATGTGAGGAAAGATATACTTCTCAGAAAGAAGAATGAGAATAAATGACTATTTTCTTCACCCAAAATTAACCATAAAGAAATTACATGAAGAAATATAGAATTCAGAAAGCAACATCTTCACTGACAAAAAATTTTCTATGGAAAGTAAGCTTGTTTGAACTGGAGGTTAAATATTCTGGTCTGGTGCAGTGCTGCTGGGTAAGGGGTGTGACCATTAATTGCAGGAGAACTGTTTAGGATCAATTATTTTTCCTCCCCAGTATGCTGTGGAACATTTTCCCTTTCAATGTTACTGCAGGAACCTGTTTAATTGCAAAAATTTTTGGAAAAAACCATTCTAGAATAAAGACTTTGGGTGAATAATTAGTACTGAATATCCCTTATCCTGTTCTAAACCACCACTGCTGGTAGATTTAAACCCAAGAATAATTCCTTTACCCTGATGCTGATCTCTCTAATTGTTTGAAGGTGGGAAGGAGAGAGAAGGGATATTGGAAGAAGAAACCTCAGCACATATAGATCGAAAGCTAAAAATAAGCATAATAAATAAGAATAATTATTATGATAAGAAAATAGAAAATTATCGAAATATAAAACAATGGTCAAGTAGAAATATTGTAATGCAAAATGTAATATTAGGAATAATAAAGTAGATACAGTGAATATAGAGGCATGTGCAACTGAATTAGTAGTAAAAGATAAGATCGAGGAACTGTTCTAGAAGAAAACATGGAAGTAAAAATAGTGACTATCTAAAAGATGATAATATTCCCAGAAAGAAATTTTATTTAAAAATTCACAGGAAGAAATATTTTAATAAATGCAAGGTAAATTTTCTGGAGATAAAAAATAGGAAAGCACTTAAAGAGCTCATAAAATGTCGAAAGAGAGCAAAAGATCATTATAAAAGAGAAACACATAAAAAATACAGAACTGTAAAGTACAGTATCTTAAATAAAATGACCAGTATGGATAAAACAATGAGTCAATAAACTTAAAGGTAGATAAATAGAAATTATATAATTTGCACAAAAAGTGTGAAAAGGTTGAAAAAGTAAACAGAACTTCTGAGATGCGTCAGCCATTATCAATTTGTAAAACATAACTATAATTGAATCTATAAAGAAAGAGAAGAGATAATGAGCTTAAAGGATTTTTTAAAAGGATTTTTTAAAGTGTATAGGCCAGGCGCTATGGCTCACTACTGTAATCCCAGCACTTTAGGAGGCCAAGGCTGGCGAATCACCTGAGGTCAGGAGTTGGAGACCAGCCTGACCAACATGGAGAAAACCCCGTCTCTACTAAAAATACAAAATAAACGGCGTGGTGGCACATGCCTATAATCCCAGCTACTTGAGAGGCTGAGGCAGGAGACTCATTTGAACCCAGGAGGCGAAGTTTGCAGTAAGCCCAGATCATGCCATTGCATTCCAGCCTGGGCAACAATAGCAAAACTCCATCTCAAAAAAAAAAAAAAAGTAAAGTAAAAAGAAAAAGAAACAGTGTTTAAAACTTTCCTAAGTTTGTTAAAAAGCAAAGGCAACATAAAAATCTGAGTACTCAGCAAATCTTAAGCAGAATAAGATAAGAATAAAATAACACCTCAACATACCATAAAACACAGAGAGATAAAAACAGAGAGAGAAATGGGTGTCTTGAAAACCTGTCTTTTGAAAATAATGGAGGAAGGAAGACAATGTAATAGTATCTTTAAAAAGATGAAAGACGGAGGTAGAGCAAAATGGCTGAATAGAAACCTCCAGCAATCATCCTTGCTGCAAGAACACCAAATTGAGCCACTATCCACACAAAAACACATCTTCATAAGAATCGATGATCAGATGAGTAATCACAGTACCTGTCTTTAAAATCATATTAAGGAAAAACGTATTGAAGAGGGTAGAAGAAACAGTCTTGAATCATTGACACCATACTTGCATGTTCTGTTGGTGACTGCATGGCACAGAGAGAGACTGTGCACTTGGGAGAGAAAGAGCACAGTGACTGTAGGACTTTGCATTGGAACTCAGTGTGGTTCTGTCATAGTGGAAAGCAACAGAGGGCAAAACTCAGCCACTGCCCACAGAGGGAGGAGCTCTTAGAACAGCCCTTGCCACTCACAACTTAGTGAGTCACCAGCTGGAGTGGTCAAAGCAGTGCTTGCATTGCTCCTCCCCCAACATCAGGCAGTGCAGCTCACAGCTCTGGGAGAGACCCTTTCCCTCTGTCTGAGGAGAGGAGAATGAAAAGTAAAGAATAATTTGTCTCACAATTCAAATAGCAACTCAGCCACAACAGTATAGGGCACCAGGCAGCATCCTAAAGTCTCTAATCTAGGCCCTAGCTCCCAGGCAATATTTGTGGAGAACCCCCTGTCTTGAGGAAAGAACACAGTCCTGGTGATGGCAGCGGTGGTCCATCTGGAGTGGCCACTGCCCTTGAGGCTAGCTGCAGTGGGGAAGGCACAGCCAGAACTGCATGCTCCATGGTGTCAGTGGGAACCAGGAATGGGAAGAAGCCTTGCTCCTTCCAAGTTGGAGGGGCAAGAGCTCCTCCCTCCCAGGCACAGCCATAGCCACCCAGCCACATCTGCAAACCTCGGCATCTCTACATTCTTGGGGGCCCGGAAAGCCAGCCCTGGCTCAGAAGTGCTTGCTCCCACTGCAAGGCCTCTCCCTGCTCCCAGCCTCTGCTCAGATTTCAGAGTGAAGTTGTGGCTGTACTCAGGCACTGTCATGACCTGGCTGGGTGTGCATGTGTTCGAGGCAGTGCTGACATGCCAGCTCCCTGCCACCTCGGCTGCCTCTAGACTTTGGGCACCAAAAAGCATGGGAGGGAGGCTGAAGAGAGGCTAAGGGTGACTCGGCACAGACCTACAGGCACCCATCGGCGTGAACAGCCTGGGTGCCATGGGCACTGTGGATGGCAGGCTAATGGTGGCAGGAGGCAGACAGGTTCCTGGGCAGAAAGGGGCAGGTCCCCAGCAAAACCCCATCTTAAGGCCAGGGATGGCCTTAGACCTGGAGGCTGGACCGCCAGTTCCGCTGAGCAGAGTGAGAACTTATGGTGCTTCTTCTGGGCCCACTCACAGCCACCCATAAACCAATCAGCACACACTTTCTCCCCTCTGAAGCCCACAAAAACCCCAAACTGCGCCAGACTCAGGTAGATGACCCGATGACCTGCCTGCAGAGAGGAGCTACCCACTGTGTGTCTCCTCTCTGCTGAGAGCTGGACTCTGGTCAGGACACCTGCCTGTGGAGAGGAGCTACCCACTGTAGGTCTCCTCTGAGCTGTTTTGTCACTCAGTAAAGCTCCTCTTCACCTTGCTCACCCTCCACTTGTCCGTGTACCTCATTTTCTTGGATGTGGGACAAGAACTTGGGACCCACTGAATGGCAGTGTTGAAAGAGCAGTAATACACAGGACTGAAACATGCCCCTTGCTCACCATGTTGCGGGCAACAAGGAGAGAGGAAAGAAGGAGAGATGAGAGAAGGCGCGAAGAGCTGGAGCTCCCCAAGCCAGAGCTGTGTCACCCTCTTTGAGGCTCTGTGGTTCCCGGCATCTCCAAGCCTCTGGTCCAGGCACCACCACATTCCCCAGTGCCAGCTGTAGAAGTTGCTTGTGGTACTGCTGGTCCAGCTGCAGTCTAACAGGAAGCCGGTGCCCATGCTGGAAACTGGAACTGCCCGCCTCACCACAGCCAGCGTGCCTGGCTGTGCACAGTTGCCAGACCGCACACTCACTCACTCATACACAGCTTACCACTCTGTGGTTGGCTCGCCCTTGGCAGGCATAGGATCCAGGCCAGTGGCATGAGCTGAGTGCTGCCTTCTTGACCAAGTAGGTGGAACAAGCCAGAGAGCCTGAGCAAAACTCAGGCAAAGGTACCACTGGCCCAGAGGTTTTTTCGGCCAGAAAAGCAACACCCAAGGATCCTGTGACCTTGGCAGGACACATTGCCTGCTGACTAAAAAGCCCTTGGATCATGAATAATCAGTAGTAGTAGCCAGGTAGTACTCACGGTGGGCCTTGGGTGAGAATCAGAGCAGTGCTGGCTCCAGGTGCGACTCAGCACATTCTTAGCTGTGGTGCCTATGGGGAGAGACTCCTTCTATTGAGAAAAGGAGAAGGAAGAGTAAATGAGGACCTTGTCATGCACCCTGGGTACAACTCAGCCAAAATGAGGTAGATCACCAAGTGGATTCCCGGGGTCGCCTATTCCAGGCCTTGACTCCTGTATGGCATTTCTACACCTAACCTGGACAACAGGAGAGCCCACTGGCCTGGAGGGAGTGATTCTGGACTGACAGCTATAACCGCAAGCTGACTTAGGAGCCCTTGGGTCTTAAATAAACATTGGTGCTCTGATGTTCAAAACAGTGACTCTGGAGGTAACTCAATAAAATTAAAGACAGCATAAACAAGAAATACAGAATCCTATTGGATAAATGTAACAAAGAGATTGAGATAATGAAAAAGAAGCAGAAATTCTGGAGATTAAAAATGCACATGACATATTGAAATATGCATCAGAGTCTTTTAGCAAGAGAATTGATCAAGCAGAAGAAAGAATTAGTGAGTTTGAAGACAAGCTATTTGAAAACACACAGACAGAGGAGGCAAAAGACAAAAGAATAAAAAAAATGAAGGATGCCTTCAAGTTCTGGAAAATAGCCACAAAATGGCAAATCTAAGAATGTTAAAAAGGAGTTATAAAAAGAGACAGTGATAGAAAAATAATTCAAATAGATAATAATAGAGAATTCCCAAAACCTAGAGAAATATATCAATATTCAAGTACAAGAAGGTTGTAGAAGGATAAGCAAATATAATACAAAGACGACTACCTGAAGGCATGTAATAATCAGACTCCCAAATGTCAAGGAGAAAGAAAGGATTCTAAAAGTAACAAGAGAAAAACAAAACAAAACAATAACATAAAATGAAGCTTCAATATAACTGGCAGCAGACTTCATGGTGAAAACCTTACAGGCCAGCAGAGAGTGGTATGACATATTTAAAGTGCTAAAGGAGGAAATCTTTTATCTAGCATAGAATATTCACCAAAATTGTCCTTCAAACATGAAAGAGAAATACTTTCTGAGATGAACAAATGCTAAGGGATTTCAAAAACACTAGACCTGTTGTACAAATCAAATCATAGTTATACATTATATCAACAGAGTGAATGATAAAAACCATATGATCATTTCAATTAGTGCTGAAATAGCATGGGTAAAAATTCAACATTTCTTCTTAATAAAAACCCTAAAATACTGGGTATGGGAGGAAGATACCGCAACACAAAGTGGGCCACATATAACAGACTCACAGCTAGTATCACACTAAATGGGGCAACAATGAAAGCCTTTTCTGTAAGGTCTGGAACAAAACAAGAATGCCCACTTTCACCATTGTTATTTAACATAGTACTGGAACTCTTCTCTAGAGCAATCACATGAGAAAGAAATAAAGGGCATCCAAACTGGAAAGGAAGAAGTCAAATTATTTTTTTGTTTGCAGATGATAGGATACTATATTTGGAAAACCTAAAGACTCCACCAAAAGAACTGTCAGTAATGATTTTAAAAATTCAGTAAAGTTGTAGGATACAAAATCAACATACAAAAATCAGAAGTATTTCTGTATGCCAACAGTGAACGATCTGAAAAAATAATCAATACAGTAATCCGCTTTACAATAGCTACAAATAAAATTAAGTACCTAGGAATTAACCAAAGTAGGGCAAGATCTCTATAATGAAAACTATAAAACATTGGTGCAAGAAATTGAAAAGAACACAAAACATAATGAAATGATATTTCATGCTGATGGATTGGAAAAATAAAAATTGGGCAGTATTTTCCACACTACCCAAAGCATTCTACAGAGTCAACTTAATCCCTATCAAAATACCAATGATATTCTTCACAGAAATAGAATAATCTTAAAATTTATGTGGAATCACAATAGACCCAAAATAGCCAAAGTTATCATTAAAAAAAAGAACAAACTGGAAGAATCACATTATCTGATTTAAAATTATATCACAGAGGTATAGTAACCAAAACAACATGGTACTGGAATAAAAAGTTACATAGACCAATAGAACACTATTGAGAATAGAGAAGTAATACACTTCTCAGTAACGCAAGAGTCGAAGGAAAATTTGAGAAAGTGTTTAAAATAGGAAATGCTTTATACTAAATTAGAATGAAAATACAACATATCAAAATTTAGTCTATGAACTAAAGCAACACTTATAAGGGAATGTTTTCAAGAAGTTACAAAAAGATAAGTAAATGAAGCAAATAAATAGTAGGAAGAAGGACATGATAAAATGAAAACAGAAAAGGAGAAAATTAAAACAAAAAAACAAAGGCTTGACTAAGCCAAAAGTTCCTGGAAAGATTAATACAATTGTCAAAATGCTACAAATATTAATCACCAATGTCAGGAAGAAAATAAAAGACATCCCTACAGAAACCACAAACAATAAAATTAAAATAAGTAAATATTATTAATTCCTTTCCTAGATTAAACTAGCTGAAATTGACAAATCATTATAAAATATACTTAATAAAACTGAAAGAATAAATGAAAATATGAATAAATCTATTAAATAATGGAACTCATCAAAAACCTTCTATCAAAGAAAACTCCAGTTTCATATAGTCTCATTGGTGAATTTTTTCTACTATTTAGGGAATAAGTAATTCCAGTCATACATAACTCTTTCAGAAAATAGTAGAACACACAGTTCAACTTGCTTCATAAGATCAGCGTAACCATGGTACCTACTGAACAAAGGCTTTATAGTAAACTAAAATGAGAGAATAACATTTCTCATGGACATAGGCACAGACATTTTCAATAAAATCAGCAAATTGGATGCACAAAAATATAAATAATAAAGAAGGTATGGTTTATCTTGATAATACAAAATGTTTTAACAATCCAAACTCAGTCATGCACTTCATCTCATTAACAGAGTAAAAAAGAATGATCATTTTCATCAATATGTTGAGTAAAAGCATTTGGGAAAATCTAACAGCCTTTCGTGATAAAAATTTCAACAAAATAGGAATGGAAATAACATTCTTTAATATGATAAAGGACATCTGTAAAAAATCCACAGTCATTGCTTTTTTTCTTAAAATTGGAGAAAGGAAGTATAGACAGACTACATTTGTTTGTTTGTTTGTTTAGTTTTTGGGACAGAGTTTTGCTCTTGTTGCCCAGGCTGGAGTGCAATGGCGCGATCTCGGCTCACTGCAACCTCCACCTCCTGGGTTCAAGCGATTCTCCTGCCTCAGCCTCCCAGTTAGCTGGGATTACAGGCATGTGCCACCATGCCCAGTAAAATTTTTTTGTATTTTTAATAGAGATGGGGTTTCTCCATACTACATTTATTTCATATTGTACTGGAGGTTGTTTTGTCAGCATAACGATATGAAAAAGAAATGAAAGATACAGACTGAAATGAAAAATGTAATACTGCCTTTATTCACAGATGATCAGACATGATTGTGCAAAATAAAAACCCTAAAAATGTATAAGACAAATTTTGTATCTAATAAATAACTTCAGCAAAGTCATGAGACACTAGGACATTAAAAAAATAAATTGTATTTCTATATAATACTAGTATATAGTACTAGTCTATTGAATCGTGTAATCACAAATTTGTACCATCTGAGATCTCAGACTGTGACCTATTTGGAAATTTGTTCCTTGCAGTTAATTGAGTTACTGTGTTAGGGTGGGCTCTAAATTCAGTGACTAATTTACTCATAAGGAAAGGAGAGATCACAGATACACAGGTGACTCATCCATAATTATGCCCAAAACTTCATGCATTTCAACTGAATGGTGTTACTTATTTCTTAATCATTTATTTCCAATTTGTAGTGCTCTTCACATGGTTCCTTATTATGTCCGTTTACCACACACCCACTTAGCTACATGGCATATTGGACTCCACCTGTGTTGTGTTGTAGCTTCCTCTACTTCTTCCCTCCCCAGCAATTTTGGCTGATTAGTAGTTCCAGTTAGTTCACAGTAATTGCCTTTCTCTAGATCACTTACAAAGATTAAAGTCAGCAGAAATCCAAGGACTAATCTCAGCAGGATGCCAGACAAGTATATTCTCAATATATGTGTTTGTCTATTAACAAGGAAATGAGGTAAAAGAAAATATCGACTTTAGTATATAACTGTTGTTGCAAAAGAGAGGATTGGGTTCAAGGATTGACAAAATAGTCTGTCCAGAATCCATAGCAACAACGAAACTCTGCTGTTAGAAGCACAGGTTAAAAAGGGAGCTATTTGAGGAGGATAATTACTAGGCTAAGAACACTTAGGCACCTAAAATGAGCAGAGGCATTGTGGTCACCCTGTGAACAAGGGTTTTATTAAAGATATGGTGCGTCAGGCTCTCAGAGAAAAAGATGTTAAAGGGGCTCTTAGGTAAATTTGAAGATGTCATTGAGGAGCATGCAGAGCAGGTGCAATGAATAGCAGGGCTTGCCTGGTACAGGGTCGGTCTGTCCTGCAGCTCAGCACAGAGATGCCTGATATCTTAATACTTTAAAAAAGTAGAAAAAAGGGCTATATATTTGAAACAACTTCTCATATGGCTCTCAGCTTGATTATAGGTGCTGATGTATCAGAGTATATCATGATGTATTACACTCTTCGTTTTACTATTTGTGAAATATATCCCAAATTTACTATTTGTGAATTCTAAACTAGAGGATAAAACTTTTCCTTCTACATTTTATACACATTTCCAGCTGGTCAAATGTGTTTGATTCTTCTCTTACACAGTTCTCAGGTCATCCTCTCCTCACTATTCCCACCACCACTACCTTTGTTTAGAACCTACTCATGAGATTTATTGCAATAAATTCAGCCATTGTTTTTTATACAATGTAACTTTAAAAGTTCATAGTGCTTCAAATGATTATGAAGATAATACTACAGGAAATACTACTTCTACTACAACTTACCCTGTGTAATGCTTTCATGACATAGCTGAATTTCTACCCTGCCCTAATTCTGCTTATCTTTAAGAAACAAGACATCTGTGAAAAAAAAGTGTCCTTTGTAACCAGACCAGCTGAGATTGGTTAGAACCAGCACAGCCAATCAAATGACTTAATAAAGACCTCAGGCTTCACCATAATCCCATTTCCATGCTAAATAACATTCCCATCTGTCACCATAACAAAGACCAGAAGAAGTCCTAAAAGAACTAAATGAAGGCAGCTCTCCAATTCCAAGAAGTTCACCACTCATTTCTGGAAAAGACATGACCATTACTCCTCTCACTTTTAATATTCAATCCCATCACCAGAGAAAGCCTATATTTTAACCCCTTTCTCCTCATTAGTTAAGTTTATTAGTGAGCCAGTCTCCCCCTTCTCAATTTCATGGCCATGGAATCAATTCTGCACTGCTTGATGCCCACTTTTTGTTTTACATATTAGCTTCATAACACTGAACAGTGAAAGACCCCATCTTTTGGGGAACCAGACTTGTTGGTAATAATGCTACTACTACTGTATCCAACTGCAAACTTGTCTTTTCCCCAGGGTATGTTGTTGGTACCTCTAACAAAAATGAGTTCACTGTAGATATATGGAATTATTTCTGTATTCTCTATTCTGTTCCACTGGTCTATGTGTCTGTTTTTTTGCCAGGACAATGCTGTTTTGGTTACTATAGCGCTTCAGTATAGTTTTAAGTCAGGTAATGTGCTTTTTCCAATTGTGTTCTATTTTTTCTTTTTTAATTTATATTTATTTTTAAAATTTTTGTGGGCACATAGTAGGTATATATATTTATGGGTACATGAGATGTTTTGATACAGGCATGCAATATGAAGTAACCACATCATGGAGAATGGAGTACCCATGCCCTTAAGCATTTATCCTTTGAGTTACAAACAATCCAATAACATTTTTAAGTTATTTTAAAATATGCAATTAAGTTATTATTGACTATAGTTATTCTCTTGTGCTATCAATAGTAGGTCTTATTAATTCTTTCTAACTTTTTATTTTCTGTTCATTAACTACCCACACTTTCCCCTCTCAAGTCCCCCACTACCCTTCCCAGCCTCTGGTAACCATCCTTCTACTTTCTATTTCCACAAATTAAATTGTTTTGATTTTTAGATCTCACAGATAAGTGAAACATGTGATGCTTGTCCTCCTGTGCCTGGCTTATTTCACTTAACATAATGATCTCCAGTTCCATCTATATTGTTGCAAATGACTGGATCTCATTCTTTTTTATTGCTAAATAGTACTCTATTGTGTATATGTACCACATTTTCCTTATTTATTCATCTGTTGATGGACACTTAGATTGCTTCCAAATATTAGCTATTGTAAACAGTGCCACAATCAATATAGGAGTGCAGATACATCTTCAATATACTGGCTTTCTTTCTTTTGGGTATATACCCAGCAATGGGATTTGTTGGATCATATGGTAGCTGAATTTTAGTTTTCTGAGGAACCTCCAAACCGTTCTCCATAGTGGTTGTATTAATTTACATTCCCACCGTAGTGTTCAAGGCTTCCATTTTCTTCATTTTCTCACAGGCATTTATTGCCTGTCTTTTGGATATAAGCCATTTTAACTGGGGTAAGAGGATATCTCTCTGTAGTTTTGATTTACACTTCTCTGATGATCAGTGATGTTGAGCATTCAGATGGAATGTTCTTTATATATCTGTTAAGTCTATATGTTATATAGGGCAGACTAAGTGCAATGCTTTTTTGTTGTGTTTCTGTCTAGATGACCTGTTTAATGCTGAAAGGGAGGTGTTGAAGTCTCCAGCTTTATTTGTATTGAGGTTAATCTCTTTATCTGTAAGAATATTTGCTCTATATAACTGGATTATATATTTGCTCTATATAACTGGGTTCTATATATGCAATTGGGTGCATATATATTTACAATAATTATATCCTGTTGTTGGACTGACACTTTATCATTATTGTATCCTCTTTTTTTGTCTTGAAATATATTTTATCTGGTATCAGTTTAACTTTTCTTGCTCTGTTTGGATTTCCATTGGCATGAAATTTTTTTTTTCCATCCCTTTATTTTCAGTCTATGTGTCTTTCTAGGTGAAGTGTGTTCTTGTAGGCAACAAATCATTGGGACATATTGTTTTATCCATTGAGCTACTCCATGCCTTTTGATTAGAGAATTTATTTCATTTACATTCAATGTTATTAATAAATGATTATTTACTCTTGCTATTTTGTTATTTGTTTTCTGTTTTGTGGTCTCCTCATCCTTCTTTCCTTCCTTCCAGTTTTCGTTTTAGTGAAAGTGATTTTCTCAGGTAGTGTGATTTAATTTCTTGCTTTTTATTTTTTTGTATATCTGTTGTATGTTTTTTGATTTGCGATTACCAGGAGGCTTGAAAATACTATATTATAACCCATTGTTTCCAGCTTATTATGACACTCTTTGCATAAGCCAACAAGCAAAATGTAAAAACTCCACACATTAACTTCATTCCCTCACTTTTTAATTTTTTTGTTTCTATTTATACCTCATTTTATTATCTATGTCTTGAAAAGTTGTTGTCATTATTATTTTAGATTGGTTTATCTTTTAGTCTTTCTACTTAGAATAGGTGTAGTTTACACACCACAGTTATAGTATTGTAATATTCTGTGTTTTTCTGCATACTTACTATTACCAGTGAACATTGTACCTGAGATGATTTCTTATTGCTCATTAATGTCATTTGCATTCTGATTGAATTACTTCCTTTGACTTTTCTGATAGCACAGGTCTAGTATTTTTGAAACCCCTCAGCTTTTGGTTGTCTGAGAAAGTCTTTATTTCTCATTCATGTTTGAAGGGCATTTTCACTGGATATACTGTTCTAGCAAAAAATGTTTGCCTTCAGCACTTTATATTATGCCACTCTCTCCTGGGGTTTCCACTTAAAAGTCTGCTGTCAGATATATGGGAGCTCCATGGTATGTTATTTGTTTCTTTCCTCTTACTGCTTTTAGGAGCCTTTATTTATACTTGATTCTTAAGATTATTAAATACCTTGAGCTAGTCTGATTTGGATTAAATTTGCTAGGTGCTCTATAACCTTTTTTACTTGAATATTGCTATATTTATCTTAGTTTGGGAAGTTCTCAGTTATTATCCCTTTGAATAAACTCTCTACCCCATCTCTCTCTCTCTAACTTCTCTTTATGGCAACTCTTAGATTTGCCCTTTTGAGACTATTTTCTAGGTATTTTAGGTGTGCTTCATTGTGTATTATTCGGTTTTTTACTTTATCTCCTCCTAATTCTTTCTTTCTGTTTGATTAATTCTATTAAAAGATTCTGATGGATTCTTCAGTATATCAGTTGCATTTTTCACCTTCACAATTTCTGCTTGATTCTTTTTAATTACTTCAATGTCTTTGTTAATTTTATATGCTAGAATTCTGGGTTCCTTCTTTGTGTTACATTGAATTCCCTTGAGTTTCCTTGAAAGAACTATTTTGAATTCTCTGTGTGAAAGATCGCATATTTCAATTTCTCCAGGATTGATCCCTGGTGCTTTATTTAGTTCATTTGATGAGGTCATGCTTTCCTAGATGGTTTTATGCTTCTGTGTTTGATCATTGAAAAGTTAGGTATCTGTGGCCGTCTTTGCAGTCTGGGCTTGTTTCTACCAGTCCTTTTGGGGAGGCCTTTTCAGGCATTCAAAAGGAATTGGCTGTTGTGATCTAAGCTGTATCTACTTTAGAGGGCACCCCAAGGGCAATGCTGTGATTCTTCTAGACTCTTTGAGGTGTACTTTGCTGATCTTGGATTAGCTCCAGAAGAATTCTCTGGATTATTAACCAGGTAGAGACTCTTGTTCTCTTATTTTCTCCCAAAACAAAGGAGTCTCTCTCTCTGTTTTGAGCTACCTGGAGCTGTGGGTGGGGTGACATAAGTACTCACAACTTGATTTTTAGATCTCACAAATAAGTGAAACATGTGTTCTGTCAGACCTGAAGCCAGCACAGAACTGGGTTTTGGCTAAGGGCTGCAGTATCCGCTACCTGGCCACTGCCTGTGTTTACTGAAGTCCCCCAGGCTCAGCGACCAGCAGGCGGGGAAGCCAGCCATGCTTGTTTTCTTACTTTCAGGGTGTCAAGGTCCCCTACACCTCATATGGGTTTAGAAATGCTGTCCAAGAGCCCCAGTCTGGAGTAAAAAACTTTAGAAATCTACCTGTGTTCTATTGTACTGTGGCTGAACTGGCACGTAAACCATTGCATACAGCCCTTCCAACTCCTCCTTCCTCTTTCTACAGGCAAAGGAGCTTCACCATGTGGCCACTACCATCACAGACCCATGAGGTGCACTGCAGGTTACCACTGATATTCACTTCAAGCCCAAGGGCTCTTCAGTGTGTTTTTGGTAAATGCTGCCAGGCCTGGCATTCATCTTTGAGGGTAGTGGGCTCCCTTCTGGCCCAGGGAGGGTTCAGTAATGCCATGAAAGAGGCAAGACCTAGAAGCTGAGACCCCAATAGCCCACTTCATCCTCTAACTTCCTGTGGCTGATCTCATACCTAAGGTGCAAGACAAAGTCTTTCTTACTTCCCAACTACTTTTCTCAAACAGGAGTCTGTCATTATAGCCATCATAGCTGGGGATGTGCCAGGTCTCACCCAGAGCCAGAACATCTCAGAATGTGCCAGGTCTCACCTGGAGCCAAGGTCCACAATGCAATACCTGGGTATTACTGCTTATTCTGGGCCCAAGGGCTGTCAGCAGGTTATGAGTCCTTTCCTTTAAAGTAGTGGGCTTCATTCTGGCCAAGTGTGTGCCTAGAAATGTCATCCAGGGACTATGGCCAAAATGGGGACCTCATGACTTTAATTAGGACTGTATTCTGTGGCTGAGCTGATATCCAACAAGCAAGACAAATAAAACAGTTTCTGGCCCCATAGCAGCTAGAGGTGGAGGTCTCTGACTCCCAAAGCTCAAATGAACGAGTGTTACAGTGTGCTTTTTCAGCTTTGCCATCTGCAAACCGTTTGTGTTAATCAGCTCAGTATTCTCTCTGTCTTATTGCAATGGCACGGGGACAGTGTGACAACCTTCCGTATCCTGAGTTCTTGCCCAGTGTACTGGAAGAATCAGATCAAACGTAGGCTGGAAGGATGAGTGCAAGGTTTTATTGAGTAGTGGAGGTGGTTCTCAGTGAGATGGATGGGGAGCCGGAAGTGAGGAGATGGAGTGGGAAGATGGTCCTTCCCTGGAGTTGGGCTGCCCAGTGGCCAGACTCTTCTCCAACCACCACTGCCTGAAATCCCCCTGGTGTCCAGACATCCTTCCTCTTCTCTCTTTGTCTTCTGTTTTGTTCTGTTGTCTCTGGGCTACTGATTCCAATGTCCAGCTGCTGGTGTGTGCCTGCTAAGGTCTCCAGTTTATATGGGGGCAGGATAGGGTGTGCAGAAGACCAAAAGGCAACTTTTTGGGCATGAAAACAGAAATGCCTGTCCTCACTTAGGGCCTGTGGGTCTTCAGTCTTGACGGTTGGGCCTTTATCGGGAAACCACCCTCTTCTACCCAATATTTCCCTGTCTCCTGTTCGTGTCACTGCTACCATGATTTTCAAGCAAGAAAGCATACTAATTGCAAAGTGAATACAGTCTTCAGTTTTTACTGGCTAAATATTTAGGAACACAGGAGGAACTGGCATCCTCAGCTGAATGCCATGCAGGTACAATTTCTAAACCTAATTTCTTCCAGAATTATGCTTCCCTCTGGGGTAGCTGCTTTCCCTGAGGTCAGAATGCTTGTTAATATTTTCTGTCATTACTGCTGTACTTGTCTCTGCCATCCTTCCTTATAGCCAGTTTACCCCTGTTTGGAACTTCATGAAATCAAGAGCAGAGAGTTTCCATGGAGAGTACATATGCTGTGATCCCTTTCCCTGTCATTTATTATTTGACCTTTAAAGATTGATTCAAAATACAACATTTCAGGTTGCTCCCACATTCTAAGGCATGAAAATTATGGCTCCTTTGGCTCTGGGGACTTATTTCATGGATGTCAAAATTTTTATGGTTATTGTCATTAATGTTAAAATCTGTGAGAAAATTAAAAATTAAATTAAAAATTAAAAAGAAAATTAAAAATATTGAAGTGACTGTAAATAATTATTTAATATTATACAAGGACAGAATTTCAAAAAATATATCACAAAAACCCTGCAATTCCAATAATAATACATTTTTGGAATAAATTATTTCTTGGATATTTAATACCTTTCTTTATAAACTAAAAATAATAATGTAATCCTGAAGCTATTTGAAAAGATGCTTATATTTGTACACTACATTTATAGTTTTACTACTTTGTTTATAGCTAACCACCAGTTTACTAACTTCTAATAAACTATATATTTTATTATTTCTCAGAGGGATGACTGTAAATTTGGAGAGGTAATTCATAGATTTGTGGAAAATGAATTCATATGTATATAATGAGAATGGTATGCATTATACAGAAATATAATTTGAAGGAGTAAAAGAATCCAATAGATATTCACCTTCCAGTTATTAAAGGCAATATATTTAATAGTCCATTTATTTCAACCTAAGGATAATGCTAAGCTGTGAATTAGTTATAAACTGAATGTCTTAAAAGCAAATGTCCAATGCTTTTGTGATTTTTCAAAGCCCAATAAGCATACAAAGTTAAAATATTATTTCAGGTTGACTATATATAGATATTACATATGTGTGTGTATATATATATATATATTTGTGATGTGTATGTATATAGTTAACTGATAACATCCATAATTGATAACTGCTAAGGATGTTGGGAAAGTGAAAACATTTTATACTTGTTTGGAGTATAATTTGGCACAAACTTTATAAGTAGCAATTTGTCAATATATATCAAAAACCAAAATGACTTAATACCTTTGTATTCAGCAATTTTACTACTGTTATTTATAATACACCATGTGTATAGGGTTTAATAGATAAACTTGTTCATTAAGAATAGATATTAAAGGTGAAAAAAAATACAAACAGTAGTGAAGCATTCAGAGATAATAAAATTCCATTCCATTTACCTGATGTCTCCCTGTTGTAAAACCCTGAGATAACCACTATTTATATTTTCTTGAGTTATCATCAGTGCACACACACATATATACAAACCTTTAAATATAAACATGATCATTCTACATATACTATTAAATTAAGACATTTATCTAATTTATTCTTTAGAAATATTTTCATGGTTTCCTGCATATGAAAATACCATAATTTATGCAACCAATTCACTATTGATGGGCATTTAGGTCATTACAGCTTTCTGCAATAAACATACTGCAATAAATATCTCTATGTATGGATCATGGGGAGCTTTATAGGTAGAAACTTTCAGTGCCTTCCCAGGAATAAAATTTCTAAGACAAGGGGTATATGATTTTAAGATGTCAATAATTATCATTAAATTTCCTTCAAAGACTTACACCACTTTTAAGTTCATCAGCAGTGAATAGAAATACCTATTTTCCAAGCATTTGCAAGTTTTTTGCTATTGCCAAACTTTTCAATCTTTGCCAGTCTAAGGGAAACAGTCAACTATATGGAAACAGGAGCTTTGTAAATGTGCATTTGAAGTAAAAGCTGAAGATGTTTTAGCCTGTGGGGAAAAAAATGAACTATTTTCAGTGTGATTCAAGTATGATGAATTATGAGAGACTGATAGGAGATGGGGTCAGAGAAATTTGGCAAGGGATGTATCACATGGGGGCCTTACTGACTGTAGTAATGAGATAAAATGTTATTATGAATACATCATCAGCACATTAAATAATCTAATATAAGTTTTAGAAAGATCCTTCAGCTGCCATACAGGGAGTAGACTGTAGTGATGAAATAATAGAAGTAGGTAAGATAGAGGTTGTTAACTTAAAAAAATCAAGATGTGTAAGTTTAGAAAAGGAGAGGAGATTTTATTTCCTATAAAGGGTTATGACCTGCAACGTGGCCATCCGCAGGCCTGGGAGCATGCCTCAGGCCAAGACCAGAAACAGGCACTTCTAAGGAGGAGGGATTGGGGTAAAAGCTTGCTTTATGCAGAACAGGTTGGCTAAACACATATATTCAACAGGTTACAGGAGGAGCTATGAATATTCATGGAGGTAGTCCTGACACATGCAGACTGAACAAAAATGCACAAAACGTATGACCCATGTTCACTTTGGGTTGGAGACTTAACATTTAAACGTATTATAATTGGGGCTTCTATGTTAAAAGGTCTTCTCAGGACATGAAGGCACAGAAATACACAATCTCTGAACTGGCCAGAAACAGTCCATGGTCTGTGGTCTTCTTATCCGGGGAAAGTTACTGAAATTAGTCTCTTGTCCAGTGAAAGGTGTAATTATGGCTGGTGAAACAGGGGTTCAGTTAGTCTGCATCTGGTGGAGCTGAAAATTACTTTAATATTGTTTATATCAAGGGCAATGCATGTTTAGGAGCTACAGAAAAACAAAACAAAAAAAACCCTTGTGGGAGTTATAACGTAGTTTATTCTTTAAGTGTAGAATGCATGACTTAACCCTTGCCTGGCAAGGCCATAGGTCCTTTTCATAATGTGGTATTTTATTGCTACAAAGACTCTGTTCTGTTAGTCTTATCTCTATTTTAACCTTTATTTTAAATTGATAAGGTGCCCATGTGAGAATACGTGAAAGTACAGGTATAATATAGGTATAAAAAGTTTCTACCATATTTAAAATCTCTATATTTTTATTTTACTAAGAATTTTAAAACTCAGGAATAAATTTGATTTTATTAAATTACTTTTTTGTTGGTTGGGCGTGGTGGCTCATGCCTGTAATCCAAGCACTTTGGGAAGCCAAGGTGGGCAGATCACTTGAGGTCAGAAGTTGAAGACCAGCCTGGCCAACATGGCAAAACCCCGTCTCTACTAAAATACAAAAATTAGCCAGGCATGGTGACATGAGCCTGTCATCCTAGCTACTCAGGAGGCTGAGGCAGGAGAATCACTTGAACCTAGGAGGTGGAGGTTGCAGTGAGCTGAGTTTGCACCACTACACTCCAACCTTGGCAACACAAGAAGGCTCCATCTCAAAACAACAACAACAAAAGTATTTTTGTATATATGAGTTATTCTTAATGTTTTATCCGTTTACTCTAATTTATTTTAAATTGTAAGCCCTGCTTACTTACTAGTGGAGCATCTGTGTTTGTTGATAAAACCCATTTTTTTAAATTCTAATTAATTAATTAAAGTTTTGTGATTGAGCAGTCTTGTGTTTCCTTTTTTTTTTCTTATTCTAGGAATTTCTCCTAGGAATCTCATCAGTCTACATTCTTATTTTTAATTTTTAATTTTGTTAGTTATGGCTTTAAATAGGTTTACTGTGACAATTTTAAATAGGTTTTTTGAATCTTCATTTCTGAACACCAAATTTTTTAATGTTTTATTTTCAGAGCATGATTTGCAAGAGGAACTGCTACACATTTTACACTTATTTACTCCAACTTTTCCTGCCAATTCCCATTTTTATTGGCCTGTTCCAAGATAGCTGCATATATATTTTTCACAGCATAACTTTTAATTCCATATTCAAAATATTTACATTTTGTGTTTTTATAAATGTATAATTAAAAAAATTTCAAAATGTTACCTATAAGGCAAATCCTCAAGGGTAACATTATTATAAAATATATAGTATTTAGCAAGTTTTAAAAACCTATATTATGTGTGTGTATCTTTTATAAGGTTATAAAACTATTTAAAAATTATTATGTAATATGTTGTTTGAATTGATATACTATATTTGGATGTAGTATAATCCTTTAAACTGCTACATTATAGTCAATGATGAAGAGGTTACATTTCATTTAGTTTTTTCTATTAATGGACTTTTTCTAGTTTATTTAATTTGGTTCCTGTATTAATATCTATGTTGTGTCTTCTCTTAAAATTTCACACTTCCAAAATACTGTCCAAAATATCTGTCAGTTTACATCTCACCAACAACTACGAAGTTATCTAACTTCACCAAAAATTGACTTTCAAGCATTAAGAAAGTGTACCAATTTTATGGGTGAAAATAATGTAATATATCTGTGTTTTCATTGGGCATTTTTCCAATTCCTAGGTACATAAAATATATTTTAATGAGTGGATTTTCAATCTGCTTTCTTTATTCGGTAAGGTTCCTATTCTTATACTTTTCCCATTTTCTGGAATGTAAACTGTTCCTCATTTGATACAATTTTATGTGACTCATGAAAAGTCCAGAATTTTATTTAAAAACATTTTATTATGATTTGGATTAATAAAGATGATTGTTAATAAAGTGTATTACATAGGTCAGTTTTCTCTGAGCTCATGTTTATATTTTTGGCGAGTTCATTCTTGATCATGAGATATTACTTTTAAGATAGCAATTATTATATGATTTAGTCAATTAACTTTTTAGTTAAATTTTAAAATGCATATATATGTTAGACTGACCCACTCATTTGATTTCTTGTACGGGGTCAACAGTGTTTCAGGGCACTGCTATTTTCTTAGAATTTTAGAATCTCGATATGTTTACAATTAGGTCCACTTTATATTGAGTTTTTCATTTACTGTGAAATTTTTCTTCTTTTATTTGACTATACTTACCAAGTGTTCATCTATTTTATTTAGCCTCTAGAATGTATGTATTTTGTTATGCTGATATGTATATCAACTTTGTTGATACTTTGTTATATTTAATTTCTGCTCTTTAAAGTTCTTTTCTAAAAGAAAACTTATTTGGAGAGTTTATGTTCTTTTCATCTGAAAGCATAATTAGCTTATTTGCAATTTTAAAAATAATTGGTAAATATTACATTAAAAATTTTTAGAGTATTTCATTGGGCATATTCCATAAGTTTAATTTTGTTAGGCTTTAGTTGACACTTGTTTCTGAACAAAATGCTTGCAATTTGATTTCCTATTTAGCTTATAAATCATTTAGAATTTCACTTTTAATTTCTATATATATTTGTTTTTTGATAGTTTCCTTATTGCATTATAACCTATAAATATGTTATGCCTGATTTTGAGTATTTAGAGGACTTTTTTCATATTTCTTTATTGACTGTGCATTAAAACATTTTAAATATTCCATGTATATTTGAAAAAATGCATATCTTATTTTGGGGAACAGAATTAAACACATTACTAGATTAAACTTCTCTGTGTTATTGATACCAATTGTGGATTCTCACTTTTTCCTCTATGGTTCTTCTGGTTTTTGAGAGATATGTGTAAAAATTGCAACTTATTTTTGATATCTCAGTATTCTTTCTTTTATCAACTTTTGGTTAATACATTTTTAAAGTTGGGTTGTGTGGTGCGTAGCAGTTCACTCTCTTTTTCTAATTTAGTTTATTTTCATGCAGTACCCTACATTGTCCTTTTCAGTTGCTTTTGTCTTAAATTCTGTTTTTCTAATATTAATATTGCTAACATGGATTTCATCTGTTTGAATTTGCATTTTTTATTTTCTATTTTTAAACATTTTTCATTTGGGTTGTGTTGCTTCAAACAGACTATAGATGGATTAAAAAGTATTCATTTTTAGAAACTTAAAAAGTGTGATTAACCAATTTATATTTATTTTTATTGTTGTTCTTATTCTAGAATTTGACTTTATATTTTTGACAGGCTTTCTTACCCTTATATTTGCTTGAGAAATTTAATTTCTAGGAATTACATTTATCTTCATGTAACTGAGTCCAAAGTTAACATCAATATAAATAAAGAGTTTTATTTATTGAATGGCATAGCTTTTTGTGTAATCAACTAGAACTCAGACTCCTAGCTTTTGGTTCCACTCTACTAATTAAATGATTAGTAGACTGTCTTGGTGTCAAGAGGGCAATCCAAGTTCAGGCTAGAATCATATTTCAGAAGAAATTAGAGAAGGACAAGGGACAAAACACATGCATCCCCAGCATTTGTCATTCTCCTTAATCAGGGAAACAGTAGCTTTTCTAGTAATTCCATCCAGAGGACTTCCAATTATGTCTCACTGGCCATAATTGCCAGTGATAATACACCATTCTTTTTGTTTCCTTTTGTTTTTATTATTATTATACTTTAAGTTCTAGGGTACATGTGCACAACGTGCAGGTTTGTTACATATGTATACTTGTGCCATGTTGGTGTGCTGCACCCATCAACTCGTCATTTACATCAGGTATAACTCCCAATGCAATCCCTTCCCCATACCCCCTCCCCATAATAGGCCCCGGTGTGTGATATTCCCCTTCCCGAGTCCAAGTGATCTCATTGTTCAATTCCCACCTATGAGTGAGAACATGCGGTGTTTGGTTTTCTGCTCTTGCGATAGTTTGCTGAGAATGATGGTTTCCAGCTGCATCCATGTTCATCAGGGATATTGGTCTAAAATTCTTTTTGTTGTGTTTCTGCCAGGCTTTAGTATCAGGATGATGTTGGCCTCATAAAATGAGTTAGGGAGGATTCCCTCTTTTTCTATTGATTGAAATAGTTTCAGAAGGAATGGTACCAGCTCCTCCTTGTACCTCTGGTAGAAATTCAGCTGTGAATCCATCTGGTCCTGGACTTTTTTTGGTTGGTAGGCTATTAATTATTGCCTCAGTTTCAGAACCTGTTATTGGTCTATTCAGGGATTCAACTTCTTCCTGGTTTAATCTTGGAAGAGTGTAAGTGTCCAGGAATTTATCCATTTCTTCTAGATTTTCTAGTTTATTTGCACAGAGGTGTTTATTCTCTGATGGTAGTTTGTATTTCTGTGGGGTCAGTGGTGAATCCCCTTTATCATTTTTTATTGCATCTATTTGATTCTTCTCTCTTTTCTTCTTTATTAGTCTTGCTAGCAGTCTATCAATTTTGTTGATCTTTTCAAAAAACCAACTCCTGGATTCATTGATTTTTTGGAGGGTTTTTTGTGTCTCTATCTCCTTCAGTTCTGTTCTGATCTTAGTTATTTCTTGCCTTCTGCTAGCTTTTGAATGTGTTTGCTCTTGCTTCTCTAGTTCTTTTAATTGTGATGTTAGAGTGTCAATTTTTTATCTTTCCAGCTTTCTCTTGTGGGCATTTAGTGCTATAAATTTCCCTCTACACACTGCTTTAAATGTGTCCCAGAGATTCTGGTATGTTGTATCTTTGTTCTCATTGGTTTCAAAGAACATCTTTATTTCTTTCTGCCTTCATTTCATTATGTACCCAGTAGTCATTCGGGAGCCGGTTGTTCAGTTTCCATGTAGTTGAGCGGTTTTGATTGAGTTTGTTAGTCCTGAGTTCTAGTTTGATTGCACTGTGGTCTGAGAGACAGTTTGTTATAATTTCTGTTCTTGTACATTTGCTGAGGAGTGCTTCACTTCCAATTATGTGATCAATTTTGGAATGAGTGCAATGTGGTGCTGAGAAGAAGGTATATTCTGTTGAATTGGGGTGGAGAGTTCTGTAGATGTCTATTAGGTCTGCTTGGTGGAGAGTTGAGTTCAATTCCTGGATATCCTTGTTAACTTTCTGTCTCGTTGATCTGTCTAATGTTGACAGTGGAGTGTTGAAGTCTTCCATTATTATTGTATGGGAGTCTAAGTCTCTTTGTAAGTGTCTAAGGACTTGCTTTATGAATCTGGGTGCTCCTGTATTGGGTGCATATATATTTAGGATAGTTAGCTCTTCCTGTTGAATTGATCCCTTTACCATTATGTAATGGCCTTGTCTCTTTTGATCTTTGATGGTTTAAAGTCTGTTTTATCAGAGACTAGGATTGCAACCCCTGCTTTTTTTTTTTTTTGTTCTCCATTTGCTTGGTAGATCTTCCTCCATCCCTTTATTTTGAGCCTATGTGCTCATAGGCGTCTCTGCATGTGAGATGGGTCTCCTGAATACAGCAAACTGATGGGTCTTGACTCTTTATCCAGTTTGCCAGTCTGTGTGTTTTAATTGGAGCATTTAGTCCATTTTCATTTCAGGTTAAGATTGTTATGTGTGAACTTGATCCTGTCATCGTGATATTAGCTGGTTATTTTGCTCATTAGTTGATGCAGTTTCTTCCTAGCCTCGATGGTCTTTACATTGTGGCATGTTTTTGCAATGGCTGGTACCGGTTGTTCCTTTCCATGTTTAGTGCTTCCTTCAGGATCTCTTGTAGGGCAGGCCTGGTGGTGACAAAATCGCTAAGCATTTGCTTGTCTGTAAAGGATTTTATTTCTCCTTCACTTATGAGACTTAGTTTGGCTGGATATGAAATTCTCGGTTGAAAATTCTTTTCTTTAAGAATGTTGAATATTGGCCCCCACTCTCTTCTGCCTTGTAGAGTTTCTGCCGAGAGATCTGCTGTTAGTCTGATGGGCTTCCCTTTGTGGGTAACCCGACCTTTCTCTCTGGCCACCCTTAAGATTTTTTCCTTCATTTCAACTTTGGTGAATCTGACAATTATGTGTCTTGGAGTTGCTCTTCTCGAGGAGTATCTTTGTGGCATTCTCTGTATTTCCTGAATTTGAATGTTGGCCTGCCTTACTAGGTCGGGGAAGTTCTCCTGGATGATATCCTGAAGAGTGTTTTCCAACTTGGTTCCATTTTCCCCCTCACTTTCAGGCACCCCAATCAGACGTAGATTTGGTCTTTTCACATAATCCCATACTTCTTAAAGGCTTTGTTCATTTCTTTTTCTTTTCTCTTTAGACCTCTCTTCTCACTTCATTTCATCCCTTTGATCCTCAGTCACTGACACTCTTTCTTCCAGTTGATCGAGTCGGTTACTGAAGCTTGTGCATTTGTCACATATTTCCCGTGTCATGGTTTTTATCTCTGTCAGTTCATTTATGTCCTTCTCTGCATTGATTATTCTAGTTATCCATTCTTCCATTCTTTTTTCAAGATTTTTAGTTTGTTTGCACTGGGTACATAATTTCTCCTTTAGCTCTGAGAAGTTTGATGGACTGAAGACTTCTTCTCTCATCTCGTCAAAGTCATTCTCCGTCCAACTTTGATCCGTTGCTGGCAATGAGCTGCATTCCTTTTTAGGGGAAGATGCGCTCTTATTTTTTGAATTTCCAGCTTTTCTGCCCTGCTTTTTCCCCATCTTTGTGGTTTTATTTGTCTTTCTTTGGTCTTTGATGATGGTGATGTACTGATGGGGTTTTGGTGTTGGTGTCCTTCCTCTTTGTTAGTTTTCCTTCTAACAGTCAGGACCCTCAGCTATAGGTCTGTTGGAGACTGCTTGAGGTCCACTCCAGACCCTGTTTGCCTGGGTATCAGCAGCGGAGGCTGCAGAAGATAGAATATTGCTGAACAGCGAGTGTTCTTGTCTGATTCTTGCTCTGGAAGCTTCGTCTAAGCGGTGTACCCTGATGTGTGAGGTGTGGCATGTCGGTCTGCACCTAGTGGGGGATGTCTCCCAGGTAGGCTACTCAGGGGTCAGGGACCCACTTGAGCAGGCAGACTGTCTGTTCTCAGATGCCAGCCTCCATGTTGGGAGATCCACTGCTCTCTTCAAAGTTGTCAGACAGGGTCATTTGCATCTGAAGAGGTTTCTGCTGCTTTTTGTTTAGCTATGCCCTATCCCCAGAGGTGGAGTCTACAGAGACAGGCAGGCCTCCTTGAGCTGCTGTGGGCTCCACGCAGTTCGAGCTTCCCAGCGACTTTACCTACTTAAGCCTCAGCAATGGCGGGCGCCCCTCCCCCAGCCTTGCTGCTGCCTTGTAGTTAGATCGCAGACTGCTGTGCTAGCAATGAGGGAGGCTCTGTGTATGTGTGTGGGACCCTCCCCTCCAGGTGTGGGATATAATCTCCCAGTGTGCCATTTGCTAAGACCCTTGGTAAAGCACAGTATTAGGGTGGGAGTTACCCTATTTTCCAGGTGTTGTGTGTCTCAGTTCCCCTTGCTAGGTAAAGGGATTCCCTTCCCACTTGCGCTTCCCAGGTGAGGCAGTGCCTCACCCTGCTTCAGCTCTCGCTGGTTGGGCTGCACCAGCTGACCAGCACTGATTGTCTGCCACTCCCCAGTGAGATGAACCCGGTACCTCAGTTAAAAATGTAGAAATCACCCATCTTCTGTGTCGCTTGCACTGGGAGCTAGAGACTGGAGCTGTTTCTATTCGGCCATCTTGCTCCAGGTCCTCCTGTTTCCTTCTTATGGAGACAGTCTCACTATGTTGCTCAGGCTGGACTCAAACTCCCAGGCTCAAGCAATCCTCCCGCCTCTTTCTTACGAAGTGTTGGGATTACAAGTATGAACTATCCCATCTGACATACATCATTCTTTAACCTGGTTATTTAAGCAATAGCCCCTATGGTAGTGTGGTGGCAGACTATGCAATGTGGTGATTTTCTGAATGTTTTCTGTAGAGACATCATTAATTTTCTAGCCCAAGATACAAGATGGTTATATATTTATTTTTATATTTTTCAATATTATTTCCTATTGTTTGATTTGAGGGATCTTAGCAAATACTTAGGCTATAATTTTGAACTTAATTTACGTAGCATTTAAACTCTCACAATTTTAATCTTACATGTAAATTTTAATAATTAAATTTCTCACCATAGTTATTTTACTGAGTGGCTTCTTCCATCGTACATATTGCTAGGAATATCTAAGAAATGCTCCATTTCAATCTGATATTTAATTGTTTTAGCCATTTAAGAAAACTGTTCTATTTTATTTTTCTGACTTATGCATTTTTTTTTTCTATTGGGAGGCACTAATTAGAAATATGGGTCTTTTTAAATTTAATTTCTTTATTTTTTTCTTTGCACTTTTTAGGATTTTTAAATGAGCATTTTTCATGGCACTGATTTGGAATTCAGTTGTATCTATTCTGTTGTTTTTTTCCAACTTATACATTAGTTATTTGTATTAAGTCCCAATGTGTTATTATAGATCAAAAATTCTCTTTTCATTTTATTCTGCCATCTTAATATAATATACTTCTCTAATTTTGTCAAAAGTTTGAAGAATTTGTTCTGTAAAAAGTTATTGTTTCTGGTGGTATACCTTCTAAAATGTATTTTATATCGTTTACTCATTTTTTTCCCTTTCTTTGCTTACTTCATTCCTTTCTTCCCACCCTGTCTCCCTCCCTGTCCTTCCCCTCCCCTCCCCTCCCCTCCTGTCATCTCCTCTCCTCTCCTTTCCTTCATTTGTTTCTAAGATAAATTTTGTTAGTCTTTTGTCATAGTCCTTTTTATTTTCCTTACAAACTACTCATTTTCTAAAAAGACAAGTCTTTGGGCCACCTTTTAGCTTAAAGGATTAGAAGCTTCTCTTTTCTTTTTTTAAAAATTATACTTTAAGTTCTAGGGTACATGTGCACGTGCAAGTTTGTTATATATGTATACATGTGCCATGTTGGTGTACTGCACCCATTAATCGTCATTTACATTAGGTATATCTCCTAATGCTATCCCTCCTCCATTCCCCCTCCCCACAACAGGCCCCGGTGTGTGATGTTCCCCTTCCTGTGTCCAAGTGATCTCATTGTTCAATTCCCACCTATGAGTGAGAATATGCGGTGTTTGGTTTTCTGTTCTTGTGATAGTTTGCTGAGAATGATGGTTTCCAGCTGCATCCATGTCCCTACAAAGGACACAAACTCATCCTTTTTTATGACTGCATAGTATTCCATGGTGTATATGTGCCACATTTTCTTAATCCAGTCTGTCACTGATGGACATTTGGGTTGATTCCAAGTCTTTGCTATTGTGAATAGTGCCACGGTAAACATACATGTGCATGTGTCTTTATAGCAGCATGATTTATAATCCTTTGGGTATATACCCAGTAATGGGATGGCTGGGTCAAATGGTATTTCTAGTTCTAGATCCTTGAGGGATCGCCACACTGTTTTCCACAATGGTTGAACTAGTTTACAGTCCCACCAACAGTCTAAAAGTGTTCCTATTTTTCCACATCCTCTCCAGCACCTGTTGTTTCCTGACTTTTTAATGATCGCCATTCTAACTGGTGTGAGATGGTATCTCATTGTGGTTTTGATTTGCATTTCTCTGATGGCCAGTGATGATGAGCATTTTTTCATGTGTCTGTTGGCTGTATAAATGTCTTCTTTTGAGAAGTCTCTGTTCATATCCTTTGCCCACTTTTTGATGGGGTTGTTTTTTTTTTTTTTTCTTGTAAATTTGTTTGAGTTCTTTGTAGGTTCTGCATATTAGTCCTTTGTCAGATGAGTAGATTGCAAAAATTTTCTCCTATTCTGAAGGTTGCCTGTTCACTCTGATAGTAGTTTCTTTTGCTGTGCAGAAGCTCTTTAGTTTAATTAGATCCCATTTGTCAATTTTAGCTTTTGTTGCCATTGCTTTTGGTGTTTTAGACGTGAAGTCCTTGCCCATGCCTATGTCCTGAATGGTATTACCTAGGTTTTCTTCTAGAGTTTTTATGGTTTTAGGCCTAATATTTAACTCTCTAATCCATCTTGAATTAATTTTCATATAAGGAGTAAGGAAAAGATCCAGTTTCAGCTTTGTACTTATGGCTAGCCAATTTTCCCAGCACTATTTATTAAATAGGGAATCCTTTCCCCATTTCTTGTTTTTGTCAGGTTTGTCAAAGATCAGATGGCTGTAGATGTGTGGTATTATTTCTGAAGGCTCTGTTCTGTTCCAATTGTCTATATCCCTGTTTTGGTACCAATACCATGCTGTTTTGGTTACTGTAGTCTTGTATTATAGTTTGAAGTCAGGTAGCATGATGCCTCCAGCTTTGTTCTTTTGGCTTAGGATTGTCTTGGCAATGTGGGGTCTTTTTGGTTCCATATGAACTTTAAAGCAGTTTTTTCCAATTCTGTGAAGAAAGTCATTGGTAGCTTAATGGGGATGGCATTGAATCTATAAATTACCTTGGGCAGTATGGCCGTTTTCATGATACTCATTCTTCCTATCCATGAGCATGGTATGTTCTTCCATTTGTTTGTGTCCTCTTTTATTTCACTGAGCAGTGGCTTGTAGACCACCTCCTATTCAACATAGTGTTGGAATTTCTGGCTAGGGCAATCAGGCAAGAGAAAGAAATAAAGGGTATTCAATTAGGAAAAGAAGAAGTCAGATTTTCCCGTTTGCAGATGATATGACTGTATCTTTAGAAAACCGCATTGTCGCAACCCAAAATCTCCTTAAGCTGATAAGCAACTTCAGCAAAGTCTCAGGATATAAAATCAATGTGCAAAAATCACAAACATTCTTATACACCAATAACAGACAAACAGAGAGCCAAATCATGAATGAACTCCCACTCACAATTGCTTCAAAGAGAATAAAATACCTAGGAATCCACCTTCTCTTTTCTTTATGTGAACCTTATGGAGGACTTCTTAGATTTATAGTTTGATGACTGGCTGTTAATTTCTTTTATACTCTATTTTTATAAATTACTGTAAAGTTAAGGTGAACTGTGCCTTTATGGAGGTTGTGGGGCACCACAATGGATGGATCTGTTTTCCCCTCTTTCATTTATACAATTTTTTTAAACACGCCTCACCAGAGTTACTACTCTGGGTCAGGGAGTGCCCTCTTCTGTTTGAATTGCTCTTGTTTCCTAGACACTCTCCCACCTCATTTCTAAGAGTAGAAATACATTTTTGTGTTTCTGAAACAACTAATCATCTTAGGTGCTTATTTAGTGTATGCTTTCAGACTCCGTCCTTCCAAATAAAGGTGAAGTATGAATATTAGCCATAGAATTTCTTATTTGCAATGTGGCAAGAAGATTTTATGTGGTTCTTTTCAACCACCCAATTTTCACTGGAGACTTCTGGAAATTTGACCATGCACCATTTCCTTCTCTTTAATCTCCCCTTCTACATATTCTGATTCTAGAGGTATGGAGTGAGAACAACAAATTGACTTTAAAATTTTTCTAATTTATGGATGACTTTAATGCCAGTGTATATTTCTGCCACTTCAAATTATAGTTTTAGTATAGATAGATTAGTTCAAAGAGAGGTTTTATTATCCGACTTCTCCACAACTACCTTAAAGTAACAGAACCAATTATAACAGCAAAAAATGAACACTTGAAACAAGTATGTAAATTGTTATTCTCCCCCTTGATGCTATATTGGCAACTCTTAAAATGCATTGAAGGAATATGTACATTCTTGTGAAAATCATCCTAAAATTCTATGTAAAAAGTAAAATTAAAATAATATGTAATTATTTAAAAGTATATATATATATACACACACACAAACATACATATATGGAAAGAGTTACACTATAATGAAAGAATTGGTTAAGTAATCTCATATTACATTTCTGAATGATGTTATAGTTCTTTAATATGATTTTCAGAATGTTTCAGTTTTCAAAATAATGAGTTTGTTGTCAAACTCATTATTGTCATTTGTTCTTTAAATTACAGTCTGTAAGTTCTAGGAAAAAGGCACACAGGAGAGAAAAGTTAAAATTTCATAAACTAGTTTGGATAAACAAAATTTAATTGTTAGAATCAAGGAATAAAAATCTATGCTAATTTCATTATTGTATAATTCTGTTTCTTTCAATTTCAATTTCAAACAATGGTTGAAATTGTTTTTATAACTATAACTAATTCGAGGAAAGAAAAAAACTCATCTTCCTATAAAATACTTTGGTGCAGACTTTGTGGTAAACAGCAGGGTTTATGAATTGCTAATAATTACTCTACTTAGAAAGTTCTCTCTCCCTATTTTTAAAAAGAAAGGTTAGAATATACAATGTTTAACATTTTTTAACCTGTAAACTTGTCATTGTAATGATATCTATTATAGAAGCTTGTTGAGAGGTTAAGTTAGTAAATGTTAGTGCTACTTTTCTTATTTTATAGAGATGAATAATTTATGAAACAACATCAGAAAATTAATAATTTAATAAAATACTTAAAGTAATGATAATAATAATAGTACCAGAGCTTATAAGTAAAATAATTTAGAAAATCAAATTTCATATAGTGTGAAAAAAATAAATCTGATTAAACATTAATCTTTCTAAGCAAATGTTTTATATTTCTCTACACATAGCCTTAATATTGTCATATGAGGTAAAACTTAATATACAACTAAAATACCTTTAATATCTTACCTTCTTCAAATACAAAACAAATTAAATGCATGAAAGTTTATAAAACAGAAAGAGCAAACATCTTTATCTTCCTCCTTGGTAAAATAGCTATAGTAATTTATTTCTTAGAGAAGCATAAGAACTTCCAGAAAATTAACAAATCAAATACAAGTGCCACTCAGGACTTTACTAAATAATTTGTCTTACAGTTTTTAGGGGTAGCTTTCATGTAAAATTCTTCAGTAGCTGATACTCAGCACCTAGAAGTTTCCATGCACCCAAGTGCCTAACTTTCTAAGTTAATTTAAGCTTTAAATGTATATTTGAATTTGCTTTCAGTTCCCTAGATTCCATGTTATTCTCACCATGCGATACTTTGATGCTTTATCATATGTCATTTTCTCTGCCTGAAAAAGTCTTTCATCCTCTTTGATCCTGCCCCATTCCCAGCCACTCAGAAAATTTGCATTCCATCAGGGATCACTTTTCTATTTCCCATTGCACTTTTTATGTATCTTCTTCATGGCAAGAATGCTGCTTCTATATTTTGTATGTACATATGTTTTTCCACTTGACTATTAGTTACTTGAGTAAAGGACACGACCACATTTGAATAGTTTTACATTCTATTTTTTAAACTGGCCAAACTCTTCCATATTTTAGGAGCTCATGGCAAAGACAGCTAGTAACCTACCAAACATCTATTATCTTTACTAGACTACAAATATTACCTTGACCTGTTACTGCTAGAAATAAGGCTAAATTTTCAATCTTATTTGCAGCTAGATGTGGTCAAATAAACGTTAAGTATTGGGAGGGAATTCTGGGAAGGTTCTTTAAAGGGATCTTAGCCAACTGGAAGGAGCACCAGTTTTAATCTTCTGCCCTGTTTAAAAATTAAACTGTTAAGTCAGATGTGATGACCAGAGCCTTAGCAGTTATCCTGACTTTGAGAATGGATGCCACATGGTAAGATGGTAAAGCACCCTGTTAGATCAAAGAGCCAGATTCACAATACTGTAAAGCTAATGTATCAAACTGCAGAGGGCTACTTTATATGAGACATTAAATATTTGAATATTAAGGACATTATACTTTGATACTCTGTTACTTTGTCAAATGTAATCTCTACCTTGCACTGAGTTAAAAACCAAAAGAAACAGAAATGTTAAATATAACATTCGTTATTTTGTGGGCAAGATAAAAGAAAAAGCATTATAACAGTAAAGGCACTTTTAGTTTGAACTCATCACGTGGTTTTTTTGAAAATACAATTAAAATTTAACAAAATACACATAAAAGTATTTTAACATATTTAATCATAATCAACATTATGATTCATGTGATGTCATTTGACAGTGTTGACTTTCAACTTTTAGATATGATCTCCTTTGGCTTTCAGAAGACTATCATCACCAGAAACAATTTCTATTTTTGTGACTTTTTCTTAGTATTTTTGGGATTCTCTTCCTCCATATGCCTTCAAATGTCATTATCCATTAGAGTTTTATTTCTGACCTTTTCTCTGCTCATTTGTTATACTCTTCCTAGGTGTGCTCTTCAGCTGACAGAATATCAAGTGCTAAATTTATGCACTTACGGGTCAAGACCTAAACACACATTTGTAACTCTCTAATGAATATCTCCGTTCTTACATCTTGTAGGAATTGCAGAATCACCAGGTGTAAAGGACTCGTTTATTTCTACTTTCATTCTCTGTCCCAGCTCTCTTAGTCTGCTCCTCCTGTAATCCTCTATCTTGACTATTTGTACCACTGTCCTTCTCTAAACTAGAATCTTCATCTCCAATTTCTTTCTCCCATCCATGGCTATTCAGTCACTAATGATTACCTCAGAAATGGAGGCTGGCTTCATTATTTCCTCGCTATCTAATGGGCTTTTGTATTTGATTACTTAACACTGCAGCAGCCTCATAAATTCCTGACACGTATTTTTCATTCTCCTGGCTAATTCCCCACTCATAACGCCAGTGCTAATTGTTTTCAAAAATAAACCCCCTAAAATTGAAATATGATCCTGTTTATTGTTTCCTCATTGTCTACAAGCCACTGTTCCGATTCTTTGTCACGTAAAGTCTACCACAATCTATCTTCAGCTATAGGTCTTATGCCCCAGCCTATTTGAACTTCCTCAATTCTGAACTGTGCTCTTGCCTCTGTCTAAAGGATTCTTTTTTAATTTTTCTTTTAAATTTCTTTGTGATCTCTTTAGTGACTCCAAATTCATATTAAAAGTTGCTTTCTTTGCAAAGCCTTAGTCAGTTCTCCAAGAAAGTTAGTGATTTTGTTATCCATGTATAAACTCTAAAACAGCACTTACTTCCCTATAGAATATACCTTATAAACTATATGAATTTACCAATTTGGCTACCATACTGTACTTGAGACTTTTGAGGGCATGAGCATCTTAAAACATATTATTCCTTATAATTCCCTAAGATTTAAAAGAAGATGCTCAACATGTAAAAAGATAATCTTTTCTATACAGGGGATAAAATATAAATGAAAAATATGGCCAATCTAAAGATTTACAAGACAGGCACTCAGCAATGGTGTACATGGATATAAATTGTCCTTTAAAACTGATTTTAGCAGGTTTTTGCTGTTCAACTAGAATATATCAAGAACACTTGTTAGTAAAGAATCACTACAACTTTTAAATAGATCTGTAGAAACTACCTAGAACCTTTATTAAAGCAAAACTCATTCAGCTTATCACAGTTTAATGACTACATGACTTAGCTTACTGCTCTTTAAACAAACACATCAAATAAATTTGTATGGTCAAATTTCCATGATTAGTGCCACATTTTACTGTCCATAAAATTTAAAATGGGTCTTTTCATCTTGAGTTTTAAAGTTTGAAGAGGCTAATCTGTGACTTTCACTTTTGTCTGCACTGATTGTATTACTCCTGAAAAAGACTACATTTTTTGCTTTGAAGTCTAGAGTCCTGATTTAGCCAAAGAAGAGGATAAGAGAAACAGCTTTTGTGGGGCTTTCATTTACAGAACAACCTGACCTGATTTTGAAGCTGAGTAAGTGGGGGAAGATATTTTTCCATCTCTGTTAATACATACCATTTGGATAACTAGCCATTGTCCCCCTAAAAATGAAACTGACAAAAATTTTACAAAAGATTAATAGCAATCATCCACAGTTATCTTCTCAATCAAACCAAGCATCTGAGATAGATTCTTAAAAAAAAAAAAAAGCACCATTAGCAAGTCTTTATCCCCCACTTCTCAAATCAGTCACTCCTCTATAAAATACTATGATTTCCTCAACAACAACCCTGACATTCCTTCTTTAAAGAAAGTTTGTGACATCAAAATGAAATCAAGTAAGGAATCAAAATGGACTATAATATTCCTTCAAATATGAAAATATACTAGCTTTTGAGCTAGATAATAAGATCTTTTAAGGAAACATTGCATTTTATAAATAGATATCTTTGGTCCTTAATAGTTGCCTTTATTAAAGTTTTCTATTAGTCTTTTTAAAAAAGTACTACTATATATAAACAACCTTACAATAGTACATGAGAAGCAAAACACTCATATATCTAACAGCTATTCATAATATGTAATATTACAGATTTCTGCTCCATAAATTGAAAAAATAAAATTATTCAAATGTTTGAAAAACATAATACAGTAGTTGAAATGCCCAGCCCTAATTATCCTCATTTATGAATTATATCTTAGTAATGTTTTCTGTTTAATTATGTAATAGTGTGTACTATGAGTGTAAAGACAATCTTAAGTGACATGTTTTAAGAATCAGCATTTTAGAAAAACATCTATAGTTTTAGTTTAAAAATTGTACTTACATGTATAAGCATATAAATGATAATGTTCAGCAAATGCAAAAAAATACCAGAACATATATAGTTATATCTGAATTTTATATTTTATTTTTACTAATATAAAATTATACCTTTTTGCTTAAATATTTTGAATTGCATTTTGTCTTATATGAATACTGTGAGTCTTCCTTAATAAATAAAACTTTACACCATAATGGACTAAATAAACAAATCGACAATGGTCCAGCCATAATAAAAATAGAATTCTGATCCATGACCTGAAGCAACCAGCTCAATAGAAAAAGCACTATCTGCAGCAACCAGTCCAGGAAGCCAAAAATAAACCCCTGTAGCAATTGACCAAGGCTTGATTCATCCTAGTGTTCCATCGGAACACTAAGCATGTGGGAGTTATTTATATCTTACTGCTCAAGGTCACCACCAAGGTCTGATTTTTCACTCACGCAAAAAAAAAAAAAAAAAAAAAAAAAAAAAAAAAAAAAAAAAAAAATTGCAGCCTCCAGCATAAATGGGTTAAAAATTGACAGCTTTCCTAAATTTTGTGCCAACTTTCAACTTAGGACCAGCTGGAGAAAGCTAAATATGCTTCCTTAAACAATCACATAGAATATCTTGATTCTAGTTAGCTAGCCTACAGTTTTTTGATGCCAATAGCCTCCAATCAGGGCATGCCTGAAGTCTTTTCTTCTTTTCTACTATGAAGTTTTCACACTGCTCTGTCTGCATTTGAGTCTCTGCTAAATGTAACTGATGATGGCTGACACCCTTGCTATAGCAAGGTCATTTGAGTCATCTTCAGTTATTCCTGGAAGACACAGCCATATTTCCCACTGTGCTTCACTGGTATAAATAACTACTGTAATAAATTCATTGGTTGCCATTTTCATAATGTTTTATGTAATTTTCAATAACATCAGTGTATTTGTGAATATTATTAATATGCTTGGCAGGATGTTAAAATTCATATATTTCCTGGGCACGGTGGCTCATGCCTGTAATCCCACCATTTTGGCAGGCTGAAGCAGGAGGATTACTTGAGGTCAGTTATTCAAGACCATCTTAGGCAACATAGTAAGGCTCTATCTTTACAAAAAAATTGAAGAAAAAATTAGCCAGGCTCAGTGACTTGTGCCTGTAATCCTAACTACTTGGGAGCCTGAGGCAGTAGAATTACCGGGGCCCAGGAGACAGAGTGAGCACCCCAGCCTGGACAACAGAGCAAGACCTTATCTCAAAAAAATTTTTTACTATTATACAATTATCTTTCATAAACATTTTTTTAGTCCCTGTTATGATTTTGCAAACTCTCCATATTGGTAAATGTAGTTGATTTTAACTACAGTATAATATTCAACCCTATGAATGTATGATGTCCAGTATTCTATTGATGGACACTTAGATATTTTCCCACTTTTTGGCTGAATATCTTTGTATATTCTTCCACATTTCTTTTAGCTCATATTTTGCATGTGTGAAAATTTCTCTAATGTTCATACTTACAAGTGGAATTGCTGGAATTAGAATATGGGCCTTTTCACCTTAATGTAATCTTGTGAAATTATCCTTAAGGTAATTATATCTACTTACTCTAAAATCAACTGAGTAATTTATTTATATCCTTGGACTTTTTAAATTTTTCAAATCTGATGATTGATAAGTTATATGCCACTGTCCTATTAATTTATGTTTTCCTAAGGAGATTGAGCACTTTTCCTGTGCTTAGTGGTAATTCACACTTTTTCTCTGGAAGAACTTATTTTACCATTTTCTTATTGCATCATTTATCGTTTTCTTGTCTGTCAAAGAAAAATTGCACCAGACAAGTTAAAGAGGCAAGGAAGAGTTTATTTAGGAGCATTGCAATAAGGGAGAGAGATGAAATTCAAATCTGCTGAACCAAAATGAAGGAGAAATTTAAGCACAGGGATGAGTTAGTGGAAAGTACTGGGGGGAATTAGGAAAGGTTGGCCAACGTGATTAGGCCATCAGTGTTTGCTAACTGGTACTTAAAAAAGTCAGAATTCAACAAAGAGACTGGAGGATAGAAGGGTACTATCTCCTTTGATGATCACATTTCAAAAGACAGCTCCCAGGTTCTTTAGAAAATGTCTTGTGTGTAAAGCTTGCAAGAAGCTAGAAGAAGATTTACATCTCAAAGAGGTTAGAAATAATTTACAGTTGCAAGTTTTCTAAAGTAAATCCTCGAAGAAAAGGGAAGTCCAGGGGCCTATAGTTAGGAAGAAATCTGTCTAAAGTTTTATCAAGCTGAGGGAAAAATTAAGGTTGGCTATCTTGGTCACAATTTAGAAGAGTTTTAAAATCCTATTTAAAAATCCTATTCTGTTTAATCTTTAATATTTTTTACGTTGTCCTTTATATTATAGGTGATTCAAGTTCTAATGCATCAGATTTGTCAACATTTTTCTTGATGTTTGTGCTTCTTGATAATTTAATAGTCGACATTTCTTAGGTAGTTTCACCTTCGGAAGGATTTGAGGTTTACACAAATTGTAGTCGTGGGAGGTAAATTTAAAAAAAAATACAGTATTCTTGTTCCTGGACTTTTAACTAATTCCAAGTGGCTTATGCGATCGATTTGTGTACAATAAATATACATCTAGTTTGGTTTACCTTTAAACCTGACGGGTCTGTTTACATGGGAGGGAACTCTTAAAAAAGTGTAACTCTCTTTTGGGGTGATTATTTTATAATTTGATAACAATGGTGACATCTTGCTCTCTTAATTGCTCGCCTGGCTTCTTTCTGATACCAAAGGCTTCTCTGGTAATAAAAATGGGCTATGGGTCAAGGGTTAGTATTAAAACTGTGGTGTCCATGTAAGCAGGAAGCAGTTATGTGGCCTGGCATTTCTTTGGCCTCCTTGAAAGTGATAGTCGTTATATCTGGAAAAAAATCAGACTAAAGGATCCCAAGGGAACAGCTCAAGAGCTGCCACTCCCAACGAATAGCACTAGCAAGGGGTCTGCTGCTCTGAGGGACTTCAGCTGGGATCAAAGTCTACCAACACCTACTCACTTGAAATGCCATCCTCATCACCTGCGATATATGCAATTTCCTGAGCTCCTGTGATTCACCATTACTCACCTTTAATTCTGCCAATTTACAGCCAGTTTTCTGTCATTATATCAATACTTCTCCATCTTTAGCAGTCATCTCTCCAATCTTCAATGTTTGGTTAAAATTATCTCTCTCTCTCTTTTTTTTTTTTTTCCCCCCTTTGGGAGACTAGACTGCTCTTTGACAAATATTTTCTCTAAACTCTTCTTTAATCTTCTGTGTGCCACATGTAGCAGACATGTGTTAGAATTGTGTTAGAAATGTATATTCTATGCATTTTTCTTTTTGATCAACATTATTAAGGTATATAGTACACAAAAAGACGCATTTGTTTTAAACATTCAGTTTAATGAGTTTTGACAAAATTATACCTTCCTATAACCACCACTACAGTCATGATGTAGAATGTTTTCATCACTCCAGAGAGTTTGCTTGGTTCCCTTTTCAGTCATCCTCCCAAAGCATTTCTTCCTACCCTGTTTTTTTACCTCCAGGCTCCTGGAAATCACTAATGTGCCTTCCTATGTGTGCGTATGTTTGTAAGCACTAGTGAGGTATAATTGACATTAAAAAGCTGTACATATTTAATATATGTGCAACTTGATGAATTTGGAGATACATACATACCTGTGAAACCATCATCACAGTCAATGCCATAAACAAATCCATCACTCCAATGTTTCCCCCAACCTTCTTGATTTATTATTTATTGCTTACTTAATATATTTATTTTTAAGTTATTATTAATGTGAAAGAACTCAACATAAGATCTACTTTCTTAGCAAATTACTATGATTTAGTTTTGCCATTTCTAGTCTATTACATATACAAAAGTTTACAGTATAGACTCTTGGTTTTGGCTCTTATCACTGGGTATGATGTTGTAGTGGATCATACATATTGTACATAATAAGTAGCTTATTAACTATAATTACTGATCTGTATGTCCTTGTATATTCCACAATTTGTTTATTCATTCATTAGGCTATAGATATTTGATTGCTTTTAGGTTGGGACCATTGTGAATAAGGAGAGCTATGGTTAAGTACAAGAATTTCCATAAATACAAATTTTTATATCTCTTGACTAAATATTCATGAGTTGAAATACTGTCAGTAAGTGTATATGCAATTCTTTGTGAACTGATTATTTTCTATAGTGGTTGTACCATTTTATACTTTGAACAGCAATGAATAAAAATTCCAGTTGCTCTAAAACATTCTTGTAAACACTAGGTATTTCTAGTCATTTTAACTGTAGACTGTGTAGGGGTTTTAACTTGTATCTTCCCAGTTGTAATGATGCTTAACATCCTTTCATGTATTTATTGGCTTATATTTTTTGGAAGAAACTGCTAAAATATTTTGATTAATTTTTATATTTACATACACTAAAATTTATTTGCTTTGGCATAGAATTTAATGAATTTTAATAAAAGCACAGTTTTGTAACCAATACCATAATCAAGATATAAAACAGTTGTATTACTGTTAAAATATCTTCCTGATATCCTTTGGTGATATTTTAAACATTTTTAGTTAAGTTGTTTGCTTTTTTATTTTAGGCTGTGTAAGTTAAAATATATGTAATCTTGAATACCAGTCTTTCAACAGAAATAAGTATTGTAAATACTTGCCTTTTAATTTTTAATGCTGTCTTTTAAAGTGCAAAAATTTAAATTTTGATATTCAATTTGCAAGTTAACATTTTTCCCTTAACTTTTTTGCACAAATTATATAGGATGTTTTCTAATGGAAGGTCTATAGTTTTAATTTTTTAAAAAATAATATTTGGTCTTTGCAGAGTCTGGATGAGTTATAGATCAAAGTTTTGACTTTTTCTTTCCTTTTTTATTTTTTAAAAAATGAATAGTTGATTTAATTGCTTTGTTCTTAATTTTATGGTAAATGTTTTTCATTGTTCTTATGTTTCTTCAAGTTTTTAACATCAATGGGTTTGTAATTTTGATATGCTTTCTCTCCATCTATTACAATGACTTATGGCCTTTTTCTTTATTCTGTTAATGTGGTAAATTAAATTGATTTAGTTTTCTAATGTTAACTGATCTTTCATTGCTAAAATAAATTATACTTTGCTGGATACAATTTGTTATTATTTTTCTAAGCATATTTGGATCTGTATTCACGAGGAAGTTTGCTACAATTTTCTTACAATATTTTTGTCTGCTTTAGGTATTAAGATAATAGTCTAGTAAAATGTATTGGAAAGTGTTATTTTCGCCTCTATTTTCTGACTTCTTAGTAGAATTGTTATTATATCTTTCTTAAATGTTTGATAGAGTTTTCTAGTAAAGTGACCAGGGTTTGGGATTAACTTTATATTAATTTTTAATTGTGAATTCAGTATCTTTAATATATTTCTAGACTATTCATTTTGCATGTATTCTTAAATATATTTTAATAATGATATCTTGAAAATGTTTTGCATTTCATCTAGCTTGTTGAACATTGATGAATTAGACAATATTTATGAAATTCCTGAAAAAAGTATATTTAGGTATATCATTCTGTTTCTGTTTGCCTTGTTTCCCAATGTATTTCATTACTCATATTTTCTTTTCCTCATTTCTTTACATTGGGCATTTTTTGCTACCTAATTTTTATCACGAGATTTTTAATATTCTCTAACTTTTAAAAATATGTTTACAATCTACAGTAATGTTCCCTTTTTAATTCTTGATATTTGTCTTTTTCATTTCTTAAAATTTTTGTGGCAACATAGGAGGTGTACCCTACTATTTATGGGGTACATGAGATGTTTTGATATAGGCATGCATATAAAATAAGCACATCATGGAGAATGGAATATTTCTAACCTCTAGCATCCTTGGAGTTACAAACATTCCAATTACAATCTTTAAGCTATTTTAAAACGTACAATGATGTTATTATTGACTATAGTCACCCTGTTGTGCTACCAAATACTAGGTCTTTATTCTTTCTTTCTTTCTTTTTTTTTTTTTTTTTTTTGGTACCCATTAACCATCCCCACCTCCCCCTACTACTTCACTATCCTTTCCAGCCTCTGGTAACTATCCTTCTACTATCTATGTCCATTAGTTTGTTTAGATTTTTAGATCCCACAAATACGTGAGAACATGCAATGTATGTCTTTCTGTGCCTGGCTTATTTCACTTAACATAATGATCTCCAGTTCCATTGATGTTGTTGCAAACAACTGGATCTCATTCCTTTTTATGACTGAATAGTCCTCTATTGTGTATACGTACCACCTTTTCTTTAACCATTCATCTATTTAGAGACACTTCGGTTTCTTCCAAATCTTAGCTGTTGTAAACAGTGCTGCAACAAACATAGAAGTGCAAATATCTCTTTGATATATTGATTTTTTTTCTTTCGGGTATATACCCAGCAGTGGGAGTGCAAGATCATATGGTAGCTGAATTTTCAGTTTTTTGAGGAACCTCCAAACTGTTCGCTATGCTGGTCGTACTAATTTATGTTTTCTCCAACAATGTACAAGGTTTGCTTTTTCTCCACATTCTTGCCAGCATTTGTTATTGCCCTTCTTTTGGATATAAGCCATTTTAACTGGGGTGAGACGATATCTCATTGAAGTTTTGATTTGCATTTCTCTGAGGATCAATGATGTTGAGTACCTTTTCATATGCCTGTTTGCTATTTGTATGTCTTCTTTGGAGAAATGTCTATTCAAATATTTTTGATCAGATTATTAGATTTTTATATTATGTGGTAGTTTGAGCTCTTTATATATTCTGGTTATTAATCCCTTGACAGATGGGTAGTTTGCAAATATTTTATCCCATTCTGTGGGTTGTCTCTTCATTTTGTTAACTGTGTCATTTGTAGTACAGAAACTTTTTAACGTGATATGATTCCATTTGTCTATTTTTGCTTTGGTTGCCTGTGCTTATTTGGTATTGCTCATGAAATTTTTACCCAGACCAATGCCCTGGAGATTTTCTCCAAAGTTTTGCTGTACTAGTTTCTATACAGTTTCAGGTCTTAGATTTTAAGTTTTTAATCCATTTTGATTGGATTTTTATAAATGGAGAGAGAATTGGGAGGGGTCTAGTTTCATTCTTCTGCATGTGGATATTCAGTTTTCCCAGACTATTTATTGAAGAGGCTAACAATAAAATGTATGTTCTTGGCACCATTGTTAAAACATGAATTCACTGAAAGTGTGTGGATTTGTTTCTGTGTTCTCTATTCGTTTTTATTGGTTTATGTGTCTGTTTTTATGCCAGTACTCTGCTATTTTGATTACCATAGTTCTGTTGCATAATTTGAAGTCATATACTGTGATTCCTCCAGTTTTGTTCTTCTTTTTGCTTTGGCTATTCTGGGTCTTTTGTAATTCCATTTAAATATTAAGATTGTTCTGTTTCTGTAAGAATGTCATTGGTATTTGCATAGGGACTGCATTGAATCTGTAGATTGCTTTGGGTAGTAAGGGCATTTTAACAATATTAGTTTTTCCAGCACATAAACATGGAATATTCTTCTATTTTTTGGTGTCATTTTCGATTTCTTTCATCAGTATTTACAGTTTTCGTTATAGAGATCCTTCACTTCTTTGGTTAATTCTTGGGTATTTAACTTTGTGTCTGGCTATTGTAAATAGGATTACTTTTTAATTTCTTTTTCTGATTGTTCATTCTTGGCAAATAGAATTGATATTTATTTTGTATATTGATTTTATATCTTGCAAATTTACTGAATTTGTTTATAAATTCTCATAGTTTTTTGGTGGAGTCTTTAGATTTTTCTAAATATAAGACTACATCATTTGCAAACAAGAATAATTTGTTATTGGTCATTTAGATGTCTATTTTATTAATCAGTTTAGATAGATATTTGTAAATATTATTAATCTTTTCCAAGAAAAGCTTTCAATGTCATTTGTTTTCTCTTTTATGTTTTGTATTTTAGTAATGTTTGCTTTAACCTTATCATTTCATTTCTTCTACTAATGGTGGTTTTACTCCGTTTCCAGCTGCATATGTCTCAGATACTGATTTAGACCTTATTATTTCTTAATATAGATTTTTTAAATTATAAATTTCCCTCTAAGTACTATGTTAGTACTATGTTAGTTTTATTCCTAAAGTTTGGCATTTGTGTTTCAATATCATTAAGTCTGACAGATTTACCAATGTCCTTAGTGATTTCTTCTTTGTCCCTTGGACTGACTTACTGTAATTTTTTTTCTATTCACAAATACTTGTGTTTCATCTAGGTATCTTTTTCTTACAAATTACAGCTATAGTTTATCTCTATTTTTGCTTTACTTTGTTGAGTTTTATTTTATGAACTATTATATGGATATTTGTGAATGTTCTATGTTCACTGGAAAATAATATATATTCTGCTATAGTTGAGTGTTGAGGTCTAAAAATTTAATTGTGTAAATTCATTTGATAGTGCTGTTCAGGTCTTATATTTTCCTATAAACTTACGTCTACTGCTTTTCTCTAGTATTGAGAGAGGATTGTTGTAATCACCAGTAACTATTGCAGATGCATTTATTTATCCTTCAATTTTGTTGTTTTTGCTCCTGTTGTTTTGACATACTATTACCAAACATTACATATTTAGAATTATTTCATCTTGACTATTTTTATTCTTAGTAATATTTATTTTTTGAGATCTACTTGGAGTAGTATTAACAAAGTCTCAGTTTTCTCATGATTAGGGTTTACATGATATTCATTTTACATTATTAATTTTAAGTTATCAATATTTTTATTTTAAGTGTGTTATCTGTAATAGCAAATAGATGGTCTCCTTTTTTTAAAATATCCAGTCTGAAAGACTATTTTTTATTTGTATTTAATAAAATCATCAATATATTGGTGTTGAAGTGTACTATCTTGCTATTTGTTTTCTACATATTCTATTTGTTCTTTATTCCTTATCTTTCTTTTCCTGTCTGCTTTCAGTATTATAACATCCACTGCTGTATTCAATTTTATTTTCGTTTTTTGACTGATAGTCCTATACTTTAATTTTACTGGTTTCTCTGATGCTTACAGTAAACATCTTTAAATTATTACATTATCTTCCAAATAATATTATTCTACTCCATGGGAAATATTTTTAAAAATTAGCAACATTTTTTTATACCCTCTTGCATTTTTTGTACCATTATTATCACTTCTTTTATTTTTACATATGATATAAAACATGCTACATTGTTGCTATTTTTGCTTTCAACAGTTAATTCCTTTTTAAGGAAATCAAATGAAGAAAATATTATCTTCTTCTTTCCATTGGTTTACTATTTTAAATAATGTTTACTCCTTTGTATAGAAACAAGTTTCTATCTGCTACTTTAGCTTTTTTAGTTTTCCCCTTGAAGAATTTATTGTAACATTTCTTATAGTACAGACCTGCTGGAGACAAATTTTCTTTACTTTGCCTTTGAAAGATTTTCAACAGCATAATAGACCCTTTAGGGAAGTGTTGTTGTATTTTTGTCGACATACTTTTTATCACTTTAAAGTTATTGTTTTATTGTCTCCTGAATTGCTTTATTCCCAATAAAAAGTCAGCAGGTATTCTACATTTTTCCTCGTATGTAATATGTTATTTTTTTCTGCCTGATTTCTAAATGTTCTCTTTACTATCGGGTTTTAACCATTTGACCTCTTCATTTTCTTCTTCTTATTTTGTCACATTGTTAGCATATGCATTGATATTATTTACTATATAACAAAATAAAATAAATTATTACCCTACAGAATAAAAGTGACCCCTTTATTAAAAAATTAAAAACATTGGAGGCTAATCTTGAGTTTCTTGAATAAATTTGATCTCCTTTTATCCTATGTCAGGAGAAATATCTACCGCAATGGTCATTTCAACAAGAATAGAAGAGTCAAGGCAGAAAATATATTTTCATTGTTTGGAAATATATTTTTAAAAAAATACTTTGACTGTATTCCCCTTGAGAACTGAAACAAGAGAAGGATCCTCACTCTTGCTATTCTTATTCAACTTAGCATTGCAGGTCCTACCCAGAGCAGTCAAGCAAACGAAAGAAAGAAAACATATCCCAATAGGAACAAATGAAGTCAAACTATATCTGTTTGCAGGCAATATGATTCTATACTTAGAAAACCAAATAGTCTCAGTCCTAAAGCTCCTAGATCTGAAAAACAGTTTTAGCAAAGTTTCAGCATATAAAATCAATGAACCAAAATCAGTAGCATATCTATATACCAACAACATCCAAGCTGAGAGTCAAGAATACAACTCCATTCTCAATAGCCACAAAATAATAAAATACCAGGGAATACAGCTACACAGAGAGGTGAAAAATCTCTACAATGAGAATTACAAAACACTGCTCAAATAAATCAGAAAGGACACAAACAATTGAAAAATATTCCATGATAATGAATAGGAAGATTCAATATTATTAAAATGGCCACACTGCCCAAAGCAATTTACACATTCAATGATATTCCTAACAAACTACCAATGACATTCTTCACAGAATTAAAAAAAAAATCTATTTAAAAACTTATATGAAACTTAAAAGAGCCCAAATAGAAAAGGCAATCCCTAAGCAAAAAGAACAAAGCTGGAGGCATCATGTTACCTGACTTCAAAGTATACTATAAGGCTATAGGAACCAAAACAGCATGGTAGTAGTACAAAAATAGACACATAGCCCAGCAAAAATGCCACATACCTACAACAATCTGATCTTCAACAAACCCAACAAAAAAAAGCCTGGGGAAGGACACCTATTCAATAACTGGTTCTGGAATAAGTGCCTAGCCATATGCAGAAAATTGAAACTAGACCACTTATACTATGTATCAAAATGAATTCAAGATAAGTTAGACTTAAGTCTGAAACCAAAAACTATAGAAACCCTGGAAGGTAAACTTGGAAATATCTTTCTGGACATAGGCTCTGGGATAGATTTCATGAGGAAGATACCTAAAGCAATTGCAACAAAAACAAAAATTGACATATGAGACCTAATTAAACTAAAGAGTTCTGCACAGCAAAAGAAACTATCAACAGAGTAAACAGAGAACCTACAGAATGGGGGAGAAATGTTTGCAAACTGCACGCCTCAAAGGTCTAATACCCAGAGTCTATAAGGAACTTAAACACATTAAAAAGCAAAAGACCACTACATTACAACGCGGGCAAAGGACATGAAAAGAGTTTTCAAAAAGAAGACATACGTGCAGCCAATAAGCATAAGAAAAAAATGCTCAACATCACTGATTATTAAAGAAATGGAAATCAAACTACAATGAGATACCATCGCACACTAGTCAAAATGACTACTTTTAAAAAATAAATAAATAAATTCTGGTGAGGTTGTGGAGAAAAGGGAATGCTTATAAACTGCTGATGGGAATGTAAATTAGTTTAGCCATTGTGGAAAGCAGCATGACAATTTCTCAAATAACTTAAAACAATTACTGTTTGACCCAGCAACCCCATTATTGGGTATATATCCAAAGAAATTTAAATCATCCTACCATAAAGACAGATGTACACCTGCCTTAATTGCAGCACTATTCACAATAGCAAAGACATGGAATCAACCTAAATGCCCATCAGTGATAGACTGGATAAGGAAAATGTAGTACATATACAACGTGGAATACTATGCAGTCATAAGAAAGAATGAGATCATGTCCTTTACAGCAGTATGGATGAAGCTAGAGGTCATTATCGTAAGCAAACTAATGCAGGAGCAGAAAACCAAATACTGAAGGTTCTCACTCATAAGTGGGAACTGAACTTTGAGTACACATGGACACAAAGAAGGGAACAGTAGACACCAGAGCCTACACTGGGGTAGAGGGTTGAAGGAGGGAGATGATCCAAACACTACGATTATTACCTGGGTGACAAAATAATCTGTACATCAAACTCCCATAACATGCAATTGACCTTATAACAAACCTTCATGAGTACCCCAAACCTAAAATAAAAATTTAAAAGAATATTTTTACTCCAATTAATGACAATCACCAGGTAGGTTGGCAGTGACTCAAAATTGAGAATTCTTAAAATTCATAAAATTTTTGCTTTTAGGTTGAAAATGGGAATGGACATTTATTTCAGTAAGTGTACATTCAATGGCTCAGACAACTTATATCCTCTGATTTATATCTTCCGATTTGTGCAACACCTAATATGAACTAGTATGATTTGAAAGGCCTCAGAAAACCCCTCCCTGTAGATGACAGTCCAACAGTAGTAGCTTGTTGCTATGTATTGAGTTGATAGTTCAATGATACATTTCATATTCATAGTGTTTCTGGTAATTGATTATGTGTGCAGTAGGTATCTACCTATCATTACTTTGAGTTAAACAGGTATAAAAACTTCCTCTTGCACAGTAGAGCAGAGGGGAAAAGCTTCCCTACCTATTAATGAATCATTCTTCCTGAATCCATTGAGTTGGAAAACTTTGGAGTGATCTGGCTATACTGTTTTAGATTGACAGGGAATTATGTAGAAAGGGGAGAGGAAAGAATTCTAATTTTTTAAAAAAGTGTGAGAGATGTTACATGTATTATTTTACTCTTGCTGTAACTTGGTGGCTTAAAACAACAAAAATATATTCTTTGAGTTCTGGAGGTCAGAAGTTCAAAGTCAGTTTCCCTGGAGTATAATATAGTGTAAGTGGGGCTCATTCTTTCTGGAGGTGCTGAGGAGATAATTCATTTCTTTTCTTTTTCTAGCATTTGGAGGACTCCCAAAATTCTGGGCTTGTAATCCTTCATCACACCATGCCAATCTCTTGTTCTGTCATCATATCTCCTATTCCTCTTCTAGAGTGAAATCTCCCTTTGCCACCTTTCTATTAAGATGCTTGTGATTACATTTAAGGCCCACCCAGATAATCTATGTTAGCTTTCAATATTAATATCCTTGATTTAATCATATCTGCAATATCTCTATTGCTATATAAGAAAATATTTGAAAGTTCTGGGGATTAGTATCTGGATATCTCTGGGTGCTCATTTTCAGCTCACCATACTATAGCACTATCTGCATGAACATGCTAGAATTTTCTCCCATTAAAAAAATATTTATAAAATATTACTCATGATTCTTTGGTAAATGATTCCTAAACAGAACTAAAAATTTTTAAAACTTGTGCTGTCTGCAATTAAAGAGTATTTACATCATACTTTATTATAGAACATGATCTTGATTTGTCAAACAGTAGTTGACTAGCATGTCTTTTCTTACTCTTTGTTAACTGGTTGTCCCATTCTACTGTACTATTCCAAATTGAAACTAATATTATTGGATTGAGGGACCCAACCTACTTTAGTATGACCTTATCCTAACCTAACTAATTACACCTGCAACAACCCTATTCCCCAGTAAGATCACATCCTGAAGTACTGGGGGTTAGGGGTTCCACATATAAATGTTGGGAAACCACAATTTAACCCATAACAGACTATGAAGTGGAAAACCAGCGATTCAAACCATTTCTTGTCTTTTATAGATGAGAGAAGGAAAACCAGACAGGTTTGGAGTCATAGCAAAGATTACACAGTGAATGATAGAGGCCTAGCTGAGATAACAACTAAAGGCAACTAACACACACAAGGGCTCATTCCATGTTATTAGAATTGATTCTATTCTGGATAATTAAGAATAGAAATCTGACATTTCTTGGCTGATTTCAGCTGGGTGTGTACACTAGATATGGGGCATGTTTTAAATAAGTAGCACAGCCTGAGTTAAACATTTTCTGACAAGAATTTCAGCCCAAGAGACACTTGTGCGATTGCTTCATAAAAGAAATCTTGGCAGCTCATCCCATCTCAATTGTAATTCAAAAGAAATTGCCCATCAATTTTGTATATGCCTTCATTTGTGCCAAACAACTTTATCATGTCAGAGACAGCAAAAATGATTAATTTACTTAACTGCATTCAGTAAGTCATCAGGGGAGGATCTTATGATTTTTTCCATGTACAGAATTTCTAGAAAGTGCCTATCCCTCTAAAGCATTTTCAGGTTTAATGAAATTTCAGTTATAACAACAATTTAGCATAGTAAAAGCATAATACTGAGAGCTGCTTTTAGAATTCATCAGAAACAAGACTTAGGATTTAGACAGATAATAAAGTTTTAAAATAATACTTGTGGCTAGGTATTATTTTGAGAATGCCAAGTAAGTGGCATCAACATTATTTAGATTCCTTCCATCTTCACCTTTCCTTCAGTGAACATCAGAAAACCAAGAGATATATTTACCTAGCTCTAAGTCTATATTGGTTTGTATTTTACAATGCTCAATATGAAACTAGTTATTACCATACAGAGCAACCGAAATTGTGTTGTCTAAAGCTATTAAGTATATTCTGCAGAAATAATATAGGCCTAAGCAAAGTTAGAAAGTCCTAGTTTATGGTGAGAAGAAAAAATAATTTTTAACTCTCAGGGTAGCTCTCTTTTCACTCCATATTTATAACAAATGAAACTGGGAGCTTAGAGAGTGGACAATACCTTGTCATGCTCATTGCTATGGGGAACCAGGGATGCAATTGGAACCAGAGCTTATTAAGTGTTTATTTATTTATTTTTCCTCTAGAGTATCCTTGTTTTTTTTTCTTAACTAAATCATTAAGTTAGATTTGACTCCTTATCATAGGTTAGATATCAGAGAATGTTAAGAAACCAAGTACAACTGAAAAACTCTCCATTATTACAACATTAAGCTTAGGATAACCCTTAGAATAATCATACCCACCTGAATCCACTGACACTAGTCATTGCAGAAGTACTGCATTCAGTAGATTTACTTTCAGTTTTCAGGAAATAATAAAATTAGAAATACAAGATAGCCTGCACATTGAAAAAAATACAGATATTATTTTCCAATTTCTGAAAAATAAGGGTTTTTTGGAAAGTTAAATACAAATGTTCCCTTGAGTTTTCCAGTGTTGAAAAAAATTCAGTATTTAAAATTAAATTTTGATAAGTTTTATCTAGATTTTTAATGTGGAAAATTTGCATTTTTTACAAAAATGATATGCAAGTAGTTTCTGCTGTTTAATAATAATAATTATGGTTTGGTGCAGTGGCTCATGTCTGCAATCCTAACAGTTTGGGAGGCAGAGGCAAGAAGATTGCTTGAGCCAGGAGTTCAAGACCAGCATGGGCAACATAGTGAGAAACTAGCTCTAAAAAAAAAGAGAGAGAGAGAAAAATTAAGTAGGTGAGCATGGTGGTTGCATGCCTGTAGTCCCCGCTACTTGGAAGGCTGAGGCAAGAGGATCACATAAGCCTGGGAATTCAAGGCTGCAGTGAGCCATGATCCCACCACTGAACTCTAGCCTGGGCAATAGAGTGAGATTCTGTCTCAAAAAGGAATAATAATTTGACAAGTTAAAATATTTTAATCAGAGGAAATTGATTGAGAATATTTCCACACTCTCAAGGCAACTGAATATCATAAAACCAAAGAACATTATTTAGATAACATCTTACATTTTTGGAACATCTGACATTAAATTATAGATATGTAGTCAAGTCCTTTCACACTTAACATTACTCTTTTCTCATTCCTTTTTTCCTTACAAGTAGAATTTTACTTTTTCTCTTTTTAAAAATTTCCTATACTGCCAATAGATATGAATTCCAATATGATAATTATGCTTGCTAATAATTTGTGCTTACAAGATATGTCAGAGTATGTAAATGTACTTTTTCCTCTGAAAGCCCTTTGACTGTTTTGCATTCTTCAGAAAACTTTTTCTACTACCTCCTCAAAATGGAAAAAGCTAAGGTATCTGTCAAACTATCTCCAGAGAAAGTTTATTTGTATATATATAGATTGTAAAAGCAAAAGTGTATGCTATACAAGAAGCAAAAGGTACTTGAGTACTGTTCTCTAGGTATTTTCTAACAGATTTTAACTCTATGCTCACCATATGGGTAACAGATTTATTCATATTACCAAGCCTTAGTGACACACAATTTACCCATGTAACAAACCTGCATCTGTACCCCTGAACCTAAAATAATAAAATAAATGAAATAGATAGACGATAGACAGATAGATAGAACTGGCAAAAGACATAAAGTTCACTGAGAATCAGATTCTCAGGGCTAAATATGAGCTAAATTTCTTTCCAAAACACACTAATTTAAAATTTCCCTTGATAATTTTTGAGAATTTCAGTTATTAAAACAGAGAAGCAAAACAGGGCATGTAAAGTAGGAAAACTTAGCAGATTTATTTTTTAAAAATATTGAATGCGACCTTGTCTAAGTGTAGAGTCATGCAAGAGGAGTAAATTCTGTTAAGATTACTCTATTTGGCTTTTCTTTACTAACTTTGGTTGTGATATAACCTAACTTGCTTTTTAGCCTAGAAATTTTAACTGCCTCGTTAATGTATCATCAGATATTAAAGGGTCAGAATAAATTACCTCAAGGACCTTATAATTACCTTTCCCATCTGATATGTGCTCCCAACCTGGAAGCAGTCAAACCGATGTCAATGTGATCATCATTGCCATAAGCATTTCAAAATAACTAACGCTCTAACCTTTCAGAAATATTGATTTCCCACCAGCAAAATGTAGTTCTTTTAAAAATAAGGCACATATTACTTTTTATTTCCAAATATAATCTCAGGGAGCTTTATATTTTAAGAAATTATTGTATTTGTTTCTTGGTAAATCTTAGCTACTTATTTCCACACTAATATATACAGGTTGGCTTTCTAGAGAACATATAGATGACTTCGTCTTCCTCCCATCACTCGAAATGCAAACATTTATGTAAAAGTTGGCATTTGTCAAGATGATCACAAACAAACAAAAAACAAGACAAAAAAGAGAAAATGGGATTAAAAAAAGAAATTTACTTCCTTCAACATTGAATCCCTTGAGGTTGCTGGAGCTGTATCAAATTGAGCAGGTGATTTCTTAAAGTTCTATTTGTGATTTCACCTTACCTTGGAAAATGAAAAATGTGAATGTGGATGTCAGTCTATACACTGAGAATTTTCTAACTGTGTTAATTGACATTATTTGATTTTAAGTTCAAACTCCATGTGAAATAAATTTAATAGAAAAATTAAGATACAGGGGGTTTTCACTGAAATCAATATAGAAATATACTTGGGCTTTCTTCTACTTTTAAATACTTATATTTAGTTAACACTATATCCTGGAAATCACTCCATATGAGCTCATCTGAATCTTTCTAATTATTATTACAGTTGCATAATTGTCTGTTTATACTCAGTCTCCTACAGGTGAATATTAGTATTTTTTAATATTTGCTTTTACATGTAATACCATTGCAAATAACTTTGAACATATGTTATTTCATAGTATAAAGTACCTAACATAAATTTTTAGGAGTAGGAAAGGGTAATTTTGTGTTAATTGCCTAATTTCCTCTTATATGTGTGGTCCAGGTTTTCACTCCCACATGAGTAAATGAGAGGACTATTTCCTTCATAGCCTTGCCAACAGAGCATGTTAACTTTAAAATTTTGCTGATTGTGTGAGTGAGAAATGGTATCTAACTTTAATCTTCATATTTTATTATGAGAAAAGTTGAGTGTTTTTAAAATGATTAAATGTAAGCTTTTTTTGAATGTAAATCTTATGTTGTAAACAGTTTCCTCGTGATTTTGTATATTTGGGGGTCTACTTATGCATTAAATTTTGTTTTATAAGATTTTTAAATGCTCATTATATATCGAGTAGATTAGCCTTTTGCTCCTTTTAATGTAGTATTTATGGGAAATATTTTCTCTTTTTTTCTTTTGGCTTTGCTTATGATTTTTTTCTATGAAAATATTTTTTCAAGTGGTTAAATCATCAATATGTTTTTCATTGCTTGTGGATTTTAACAAAAAAGAGAAAACGCCTTCATCCACCACATAAATTATTATCTTTTCTGTTTTGCTTGGTATTTATATTTCAGATCTATTTGGAAATTGTTCTATAGAATTATATCAGGTGTGAATCTTAACATTGTCCAACTGACTCTTTAGGTTTTAAAACTTTATGAATTTTAAAATTACTAAACACCTAAATGATGTGAGATGCCTGCTTTATCATGTACTAAAATTTCATATGCACATTGGCCTATATTTGGAATTTCTATTCTGTTCGATTGGTTTCTTTGTGTATTTCTGCAATAGTATGTTATTTTAATTATAGGGTGTTTATATGTACTATATTTAGTTCTCTTATTCCTTCGTTGCTTTTCTTCTTTTGAATTTTCATACATATACTTAGAGGCTTATTTTCCCACATAAACTTCTTTTCCTTTTATTGTGAAAGGAATACTTAACACAAGATCTACCCTCCTAAGACATTTTTAAGTGCACAAAATAATATTGTTAACCATAGACACAATATTGTACAGCAAATCTCTAGAATATACTCACCTTGTATAATTAAAACTTTATATCCCTTCATATTCTTTATATACCCTTTACATATGTATATATTGTATATATTATATCATATATGTGCCTTTATATCCTTTTATATATTGAAGAGCAACTCCCCATTTGCCCTTCAACCTAGGCCCTGACAACCACCATTCTTCTCTCTGTGTTTGAGTTTGATTATTTTAGGTACATCATATAAGCAAAATCATGCAGTATTTGTCCTTCTGCGACTGCCTAATTTTACTTATAATAATGACAGAATTCCATTTTTAAGGGTGAATAATATTTCATCTATGTATACACCACAATATGTCCATTCATCTATCCATGGATATTTAGGTTGTTTCCATATCTTGGCCATTGTGAATAATGCTGCAATAAGCATGATATTAGATATATCTGTTCAATATAGTGATTTGAATTCCTTTGTGTATATATTCAGAAGTGAAATTACTGGCTTATGTTAGTTCTATTTAAAATTTTTGAGAAATCCCATATTATTTCCATAGCTGCTGAACTATTTTATATTTCAACACTAAGGTATAAGGATTCCAATTTCTTCACACCCTCACAAATACTTTTTATTTTCTTTTATAATGGCCATCTTAACAGGTGTAAGTGATATATCATTGTAGTTTTGATTTGGACTTCCTTGATAAGTTATGTTGAGTATCTTTTCACATATCTGTTGACCATGTGTATGTCTTTGGAAAAATGTCTACTCAAATGTGTTGCCCAGTTTATGATTAAGTTATTCGAATTTGTTTTTTGTTTTTGTTCTTAGTTGTAATAGTTTTTAATATATTTTGGATATTAATGCTTTTTACTTTTTTTAAAAAAACTTTAAGCTCTGGGATACATGTGCAGAATGTACAGGTTTGTTAGGTAGGTATACATGCAGCATGGTAGTTTCTGCACCTATCAACCAATCATCTAGGTTTTTTTTTCTCTCTCTCTCTCTCTTTTTGAGATGGAGTCTTGCTCTGTCGCTAGGCTGGAGTGCAGTGGCACGATCTCAGCACAGTGTAATCTCCATCTCCTGGGTTCCAGCTATTCTCCTCGTCATTTAGGTTTTACGCCCTGCATGCATTAGGTATTTGTCCTAATGCTCTCCCTCTCCTTTCCACCCACCCCCCGACAGGCCCTGGTATGTGTTGTTCCCCTCCCTGGGTCCATGTATTCTCATTGTTCATCATGCATGTGCATGTGTCTTTATAGTAGAATGATTTATAATCCTTTGGGTATATGCACAGTAATGGGATTGTTAGGTCAAATGGTATTTCTAGTTCTAGATCCTTGAGGAATCACCACACTGTTTTCCTCAGTGGCTGAACTAATTTACATTTCTGCCAACAGTGTAAAAGTGTTCCTATTTCTCCACAGCCCTGCCAACATCTATTATTTCCTGAATTTTTAATAATCACCATTCTGACTGGCATGAGATGGTATCTCATTGTGGTTTTGATTTGCATTTCTCTAATGATCAGTGATGATGAGCTTTTTTTCTTATGTTTATTGGCCACATAAATGTCTTCTTTTGAGAAGTGTCTATTATCCTTTTTGTTGGTGGTGTTGGTTTTTTTTCTTATACATTTGTTTAAGTTCCTAGTAGATTCTGGATATTAGAACTTTATCAGACGGGTAGATTGCAAAATTTTTCTCCCATTCTGTAGGTTGCCTGTTCACTCTGATGCTAGTTTCCCTTGCTGTGCAGAAGCTCTTTAGGTTAAGTAGATTCCATTTATCAATTTTGGCTTTTGTTGCAATTGCTTTTGGTGTTTTCGTCATGAAGTCTTTTCCCATGCCTATGTCCTGTATGGCATTGACTAGGTTTTCTGCTAGGGTTTTTATGGTTTAGGGTTGTATATTTAAGTCTTTAATCCATCTTGAGTTATTTTTTGTATAATGTTTAAGGAAAGGGTCCAGTTTCAGTGTTCTGCATATGGCTAGCCAGTTTTCCCAGCACCATTTATTGAATCCTTTCCCCATTACTTGTTTTTGTCAGGTTTGTTGAAGATCATATGGTTGTATATGTATGGAGTTATTTCTGAGGTCTCTGTTCTGTTCCATTGGTCTATATATCTCCTTTGATACCAATATCATGCAGTTTGGGTTACTATAGCCTTGTAGTATAATTTGAAGTCAGGTAGCGTGATGCCTCCAGGTTTGTTCTTTTTGCTTAGGATTGTTTTGGCTATACAGGCTCTTTTTTGGTTCCATATGAAATTTCAAGAAATTTTTTTCTAATTATATAAAGAAAGTCCCTAGTAGCTTGATGGGAATAGCATTGAATCTGTAAATTACTTTAGGCAGTATGGTCATTTTCACAGTATTGATTCTTCCTATTCATGAGCATGGAATATTTTTCCATTTGTTTGTGTCCTTTCTTATTTCTTTGTTCAGTGGTTTGTAGTTCTCCTTAAAGAGGTCCTTCAAGTCCTTTGTAAGTTGTATTCCTAGGTATTTTATTCTCTTCATAGCAATTGTAGATGTTAACTCTTTATCAGATATATGACTTGCAAATATTTTCTCCCACTCTGACAGGTGCCTTTTGACTCTGTTTGTTTCCTTCGCTTTGCAGATGACTTCTAGTTTGATATAGTCCCAATGTCTTTTCTTGCTTTAGTTTCTTGTTCTTTTTGTGTCATAATCAAGAAATTATTGCCTGGAACAACACCATAAAGCATTTCCTCTCTCTTATAAGATTTTCAGAATTTAGGCTTTCTGTTTATATCTTTAATAAAATTTTCCTTGACTTTTGTGTATAATGCAAAAAAAGTAGCTCAATTTCATTATTTTGCATGTAGATATATGGTTTTCCCATGGTCATTTGTTGAAGATACTATCCTTTCTTCATTGTGTATTCTTAGCATCATCCTTGTCAAAGATCAATTGATAGTATAAGGGTGGGTTTATTTCTTATATCTCTGTTCTATTCTATTCCATTGATCCATATGTCTGTTTTATGCTATTACCATACCACTTTAATTACTGTTGCTTTGTAATATATTTTGAAGTCAAAAACGTGATACTTCCAGCTTTGTTTTCCTTTCCCAAGATTGCTTTGGCTATTTAGGGCCTTCTATGGTTCCATATGTATTTTAGGATTATTTTTCTATCACTGTGAGAAAATGTCATTGGTATTTTGATAGGAAACACATTGAATCTATAGATAGCTTTGGATAGTATACACAGTGTTAACAAAATTAAGTCTTCTTATTCATGAATACAGGATGTCTTTCCATTTATTTGTGTCTCCTTTAATTTTTTTCATCAAAGTTTTGTAATTAGTGTACAAGTATTTGACCACCTGGGTAATATATTTTAGATTTCAGGTAATACATGATGTCCACTTGCTGTCACTGATGTTGCTAATTTAATGATTTGGTTAAGGTAGTAGGTTTCTTATCTGTAAAGTTATTATTTGTTTATTTACCTACTGTATTCAGGGATAGTGAGTCACTAAGGTCAGTTTATTCTCAAGGGGGGTGGAAACTGCTGAACTCTACATGTATTATCTGGAATTTTTCTATATGGAAGATTTGTTATTTCTCCCTCATATATTTGTTCAATCATTTTTTTATATATTCATTTGATTCAGGTATATTTATTTTATCCTTTGAATTATAATCCAGTGTTGCATTATTTATTTTGTCTTTCAGGTTGGCTTCTATGTTCTTTTTTTTTAGACATGGTCTTACTCTGTTGCCCAGGCTGGAGCGGAGTGGCATGATCTTAGCTCACTGCAACCTCTGCCTCCCAGGTTCAAGCAATTCTCGTGCCTCAGCTTCCCTATTAGCTGGGACTACAGGTGTGTGCTACCATGTCTAGCTAATTTATATATATATATATAATATATATATATATATATATTATATATATTTATTTATTTATTTTATTTTTTTTGGTAGAAATGGGGGTTTCAACATGTTGGCCAGGCTGGTCTCGAACTCCTGACCTCAAGTGGTTCACGCACCTCAGCCTCCCAAAACTCCTTTTCACCATTCTTTTGTTTTTAGAAAACTTCCTTACTTTCTGGCATTACAGATATTGCAAGCTCATCATGTATATCTCAAGCCTCAGCCCTAAAATTATTCATTTATTTAAAAAGACCTGCTTGCTTTTGTTAGAGGATGGTATTTTGAAGATCTCTGTATTGGCCATGTTCATTGCTACCAGGGTGTCATTGTTTATAGGCCTTCTCAAGGAACAGATTTGGTTAATATATACACTCCATTGTATACACACATATCTATAAAGGTGTCTATATCTATATTCTGTGAATACATTCAGATAAACATAAGTTCATATTGATGTTTCTAACTCTAATACAGCACCACAGGATTCATTCTAGCCTTCTTATCTGCTTATCTGTAATATTCTATTCCAACATGGAGAAATATAGTTCCCACCATTCACCATTTATTTCACTGTTCAATCCCAGTAGGCAGAAAACAAATTCATAATTGCTTACCTATAACGCAATGAGAAACAAATTTGCCAACTGGAGAATGATGTTTATTTATGGTTCCTTTGATCTTTAGCCTTAGAGTTTCCAGACGTCATTTTGCAGAATTGTGTAATTCAGCCTCTTTTTTCCTTTCACCTCATTTTGTGTGATATATAATACATTTGTCATACCGTAACACAGTTAGATTCATTCATCTCAATTTGCATTCAATTCTTGGGATCCCAGACATCTTGGTTGATGATGCTAGATTTTGGTTTTTAGTTTGCTTATATTTTAACTTTTAGTTTTATTGCTTTGAGATCAGAGAATGTTATTGTTATTAATTCATATTTATAGAAATTATATAGGTATTTTTGGTGACCTTAAATATTTTTATGTTTTGTGAATATTCAGAGTATTCAGTCATTCATTGTGATATGTGGATCTATGGACATTTACAAATGCATAAATTCATATATCTACCATTGTTGCCTCCTAATTTTCACGACTGTATTTTGTAAGAGATTATTCACCTTATCTAGGTTTTCAAATGTGCTGACATCGATTTATGTGAAACAGATCTATCTGCCCTCTTCCTCTTCACTGTCTCCTACCAGTCTTCATCTACCTTTCTGTTTTGGTGACGACTCAAGACTCTGCTGGGTTTTGATGTTTACTTTTCTACTTATATGTGTATCAAAGTTTGTATTGTTATTATTTTGTCTCTTAGTTATGATTTGAGCTTAGGTTATGGGTAGTTTTATTTGCTCCCCTGTTTGATATATATGGGTAGATATGTATGAATTGAATATGGGGAATATGTGTGAAGAGACTGACATTTAATAGGTCTTCTGTATCACAGAGAAAATTGGAGTTACATCTCCCCCAAACTACCCCACCAAAACTTACCTTTATAAATAGAAAACTATTTGGACTATGTATTTATATGATGGAATTAAATTATAAATGTGTAGTTTTCTATAAGATTTCTGAGAAAATTAACATCAATGTAAAAGCAGAAATAAAATAGATGAGTGCTAGAACTAAGATAACCACATTATTGTAATTCTTTCAGAAAATTTCTAATATATAAACCTCAGAATTCAAGAAATCCTAGTGGGCACACTCACCATTCTCCTGCCAGTGAAACTACAATTTACATTTAAATAACGAAAATTAACTGGATGATAAAAGAGTTCTACTAATATACACTGGAGAGCTCAGAGCTCTCCAAAAATTAGAATAATCAAAAGAAAATCAATGTATTTGCAAGAATATTTGTAATTAACATAGATGTTTTAAAAAGTAGAGTTGGGAGCTGATGACTCTGAAGAAGAAAACCAATTATCTGGAATAAATTTACAGCAGTAACAACGAAGGCACTGAAAAATGTTCCACTTCAGGTTTTCAGCTAAGATATGCATGTATAAAATTTGATTTACCATTTTTTAAAAATAAGCCATATCGAGAAAAATATTATGAATATAAAAAGAAAATTACTAAATCAAGAAAAACCCAAAAAGATACTACTAACACTTTAAACTTATGATCATAACCTCACATGGACCCCCTAATAGTGCCCAGCAATTATACAACTTTTCTCTAGTGTGTTAGGTTTAGTCACCTTCCTACTCTTAAGTGATTGACACAGTTTTCCTACATCACTGAAATTAAAAAATTAAACCATCAGCTGGGCACAGTGGCTCATGCCTGTAATCCTAGCACTTTGGGAAGCGGAGGTAGGTGGATCACCTGAGGTCATGAGTTGAAACCAGCCTGGCCAACATGGTGAAACCCCATCTCTACTAAAAATACAAAAATTAGCTGGGTGTGGTAGCACACGCCTGTAATACCAGCTACCCAGGAGGATGAGGCAGGAGAATCACTGGAACCCAGGAGGCAGAGGCTGCAGTGAGCCGAAATCTCGCCACTGCATTCTAGCCTGGGCAACAGAGGGAGACTCCATCTCAAACAACAAAAACAAACAAACAAACTCAAAACCATTACACTTGAGTTCTAAAGTCTCTACTCCAACCAAACCTAAAGCCTGCATGGATTTTCACAGAGGAAGAATTTCTACTCTATGACAGGCAACCCTCTAACAGATAATATCCCAACTCATCTCATCTTCACACACAGCTCACTCTTTATTTTATCTCCCTTCTGGTGTAGTCAACTTTCAATATTTTATTTATGGTTATTATGTCTATTTTTCTAGGTTTTGATTTCTGAGTTTTACTTACCAAATTTGTCATCAGATTTATGTTACTTTCTCTTGAGTTGTGGAATTATATAGTCTAGAAAAAAATTTTAAATGGAAATTATCAGAATTTGGAAAAACATAGGTAGAATTCACCCACCTCAACACACACACACACTGTGCTTGATCATAATGATGGTGATGATTATAACTTTTACTTTCTTTTAATATGTTTCACTATAGCTTTTGATAAGTTAGGTTTTCAGTTTTTCTACGTTTTAAGAGTAAAATTTAGTAGTTTATATTTATTCTAGAAAAATCACCCACTTCAACCAGTTTCAAATTTTCAACATTGAAGTGTTGATTCTAAATTTTAAGTATCTTGTTTTGTACAAATATACCTTTTTCCTTGTTTTAATACATTCACATTTTTCTGATCATTGATACAATTGGACTTATCCCTACAATCTTAATAAATTTTCTCATTATCATGCTCTGCATTTTTCTTTTTTGTATCATTTTGCCTTTTATTTAATTGATTATTAAATCAAGTTTATACAGGCAGTTTTCTTTTCTTTCTCTCTTTTTTTTTTTTTTTTGACAGGTTCTCCCTGTCACCCAGGCTGAACTGTAGTGGTGTAATCACTGCTCACTGCAGTCTCAACCTCCCTGGCTCAAGCGATCTTTCCACCTCAGCCTCTTGGGTAGCTGGGACAACAGGTATGTGCCTTTATGCCAGGCTAATTTTTATATGTTTTGTAGAGACAGAGTTTTGTCATGTTGCCCAGGCTGGCCTCAAACTCCTGGGCTTAAGCAATCCACCCTCAGTCTCCCAAGGTGCTGAAATTACAGGTGTGAATCATCATACCTACAAACACAAGTATTTTTGGTAAGTATTTACTTCCTATTTGTGTTATTCTTGAGCATATTTAGATATGCATATATAAATTTTTTTCTTTTTTTGAGATGGAGTCTCGCTCTGTCGCCCAGGCTGGAGTGCAGTGGTGCCATCTCGGCTCACTGCAAGCTCCGCCTCCCAGGTTCACCCCATTCTCCTGCCTCAGCCTCCCGAGTAGCTGGGACTACAGGTGCCTGCCACCATGCCCAGCTTTTTTTTTTTTTTTTTTTTTTTTTGTATTTTTAGTAGAGACGGAGTTTCACCGTGTTAGCCAGGGTGGTCTCCATTTCCTGACCTTGTGATCCCTCTGCCTCAGCCTCCCAAACTGCTGGGATTACAGGCGTGAGCCACCACACCCAGCCTAGATATGCACATATTAATAGTTAGAAGTAGATATTTATATTCAGCATCAAAATTATTCCCCTGAAAAGGGGAAGAATGAGAAAATGTTTACATTTCCCTTGTTCTTTGTCACTTACATTACCTGAGATTTGAAATTTTATATGCAAAATTTTACTTTTATATTTCGTTATTATTTCAACCTAATGTCATGTTTAGCTTCATTGTTTGCTGGCTGTTATTGTTATACTCCTTCCCCGGCCATGCTTTTAGTAATATATTTGGACAGATCACTGTGGGTCTTTTCTCCTTTGTTTTAGAAAGCATTTTGACTGGAAACTGGAGATCAGACTATTCTTTGTTAAATCAGACGAACTGTTCAACTAACTGTCCTTTTATCATCAATGTTTAGTACTTTTCCTGGCACTAGAGGTTCCCTAGCAAATGTTTATTGAAAGGATTATTCAACGTTTCTGGAAGACCAGATGTTGGACTACCAGGATGTGTCAAATGAATGCCATACTTAGGATCTTCCCAAGTGGAGCTCTGACTTTTGAAAGGTGACACTGATCAGCATTATCCTTTGAAGTCAGACTTGTTTAAATATATCTATTTCTATGTATCTATAGCTACATCTACACATTAGGGAATAGGAAATAGGAAGCTGTCTAAAGAGAAAAGTTCAGAGAAATAGGGGAAGCAGTACTTTGATATAATGAGGAGGAAGAAACTAGGGATTTGCCAGAGTTTTAATTTGTCTATTTGATGAATAACCCTGTGCAAACATAAACTGACAGAAAGTGAGGAATAGGCTATGCATAGGATGAAGTAAGAAAATGAGGATACAGGATGAAGAAGACAAGCACTGATAATTTTATACAAATGAGATTAGCAATTATTTACATTTTCAGTTTTCCACTTATTTATTAACTTTGTAACGCTTCTCATTTTCTTTATTATATAAATCATATGGTAAAGGGACAGCAATGAATATAGTAAGAGAACTATGTTAGGGTGAAATTTAGATTGCCATTCTACAAGATGAAATTTTTATATATGTAAAGTTATTTTAAGAAAGGGAGGAGATAACTCATTCTATGAGGCCAGCATCATCCTGATATCAAAACCTGGCAGAGATACAACAGAAAAGAAAATTTGAGGCCTATATCCTTGGTGAACATTGATGCAAAAATCCTCAGCAAAATAATGGCAAACCGAATCCAGCAGCACATCAAAATCTTATCCACCATGATCAAGTATGTTTCATCTCTGGGTTGCAAGTTGGTCCAACATTGCAAATCAATAAATGTAATTCATCACATAAACCGAACTAAAGACAAATCCACATGATTATCTCAATAGATACAGAAAAGACTTTTGATAAAATTAAATATCCATTCATCTTAAAAACTCCCAATAAACTAGGTATTGAAGGAAGATACCTCAAAATAATAAGAGCAATATATCACAAACCCACAGCCAACATCATACTGAATGGGTAAAATCTGGAAGCATTCCTTCCCAAACCAGCACAAGATAAGGATGCAATCTCTCAACATTCCTATTCAAAATAATTTTAGTTGTTCCGACCAGAGCAATCAGACAAGATAAAGTAATAAAGGGCATCCAAATGGCATGAGAGGAAGTAAAACTATTTCTGTTTGCAGATGACATGATCCAATATCTAGAAAACCTCATAGTCTCAGCCCCAAAGCTTCTCAAGCTTATAAACAACTTCAGTGAAATATCAGGATCAAAAAATTTTGCACAAAAATCAATGTGAAAAAATCAGTAGCATTCCTATACATCAACAAGAGTAAAGCTGAGAGTCAAATCAGGAATGAACTACCATTCTCAACTGACACAAAAAGAATAAAATACCTAGTAATACAGCTAACTAGGGAGGTGAAAGATCTCTACAAGGAGAACTACAAGCCACTGTTCAAATAAATCAGAGATGACAGAAACAAATGGAAAAACATTCCATGCTCATGGATAGAAAGAATCAATATTATTAAAATGGTCAGTTATACAACCCAAAGCAATTTATAAATCTAATGATATTTCTATTAAACTATCATTGACATTCTTCACAGAACTGCAGAAAACTATTTTAAAATAGAAGAAAAAAAGAGACTGAATAGACAAGGCAATCCTAAGCAAAAAGAACAAAGCTGGAACTATCACTCTACCTTGACTTTAAACTATCCTACAGGGCTACAGTAACCAAAACAGCATGGTACTGGTACAAAAACAGACACATAGATCAATGAAACAGAATACAGAACCAGAAATAAGACCACACACTTACAATGATCTGATCTTTGACAAACCGGACAAAAACATGCAATGGAGAAAAAATTCCCTATTCAATAAATGGTACTGGAATAAATGACTAGCCATATGCGGAAAACAGAAACTGGACCCCTTCCTTATATAATATACACAAATAACTCAATTTAAATGTAAATGTAAAACCCGAAGCTGTAAAAACCCAGGAAGACAGCCCAGGCAATACCATTCAGGATATAGGCATGGGCAAAGATATCATGATGAAGATGCCAAAAGCAATTGTTACAAAAGCAAAAATTGACAAATGGGATCTTGATCTCTGGGTTGCACATTGGTCCAACATTGCAAATCAATAAATGTAATTCATCACATAAACAGAAATAAAGACAAAAACCACATGATTATCTCAATAGATGCAGAAAAGACTTTTGACAAAATTCAATATTCATTCATCTTAAAAACACCCAATAAACTAGGTATAGAAGGAACATAGCTCAAAATAATAAGAGCCATATATCCCACAAATGAGATCTAATTAAACTAAAGAGCTTCTGCACAGCAAAATAAATTACCATCAGAGTAAACAGACAACATACGTAGTGGGAGACAATTTTTGCAGTCTATTCAATCTGACAAAGGTCTAATATTCAAAGTCTATGAGGAACTTATACACATTTACAAGAAAAAAAACAAAAACTCCATAGAAACTTGAGCAAAGAAAATGAACAGACACTTTTCAAAAGAAGACATACATGTGGCCAATAATCATATGAAAGAAAGTTCAACATTACTGATCATTAGAGAAATGCGAATCAAAGCCACAATGAGATACCATCTAACACCAGTCAGAATGACGATTATTAAAAAGTCAAGAAACAACATATGCTAGCAAGGCTGTGGAGAAAAGAATGGCTTATACATTGTTGGTGGAAGTATAAATACGTCAATCATTGTGGAAGACAGTGTGGCAATTCCTCAAAAACATAAAGACAGAAATAGCATTCCACCTATTAATCCCACTATTTAGTATCTTCCCAAAGGAATATAATCATTCTATCATAAAGATGCATGCACAAATGTGTTCATTGCAACACTATTCACAGTAGCAAAGACATAGAACCAACCTAGATGCTCATGAATGATAGACTGGATTAAAAAAATGTGGTACATATATACCATGGAATACTATGCAGCCATAAAAAAGAATATCATGTTCTTTGTAGGGACATGGATGGAGCTGGAGGCTGTTATCCTCAGCAAACTAACACAGAAACAGAAAACCGAATACCACATGTTCTCACTTATAAGTGGGAAATAAATGATGAGAACACATAGAGGGGGACAACATACACCAGGGCCTCTTGGAGGGTGGAGGGTGGAGGGTGGAAGGAAGGAGGCTAACAGAAAAAATAACTAATGAGTATTAGGCTTAATACCTGGGTAATGAAATAATCTCTATAACAAACCTCCATGACATAAGTTTACCTATGCAACAAACCTGCACTTACACCCCTGAACGTAAAATAAAAGTTAAAAAAAAAAAATGGGAAGAGAAACTAGAAGATTGGGACAAGTGCAACATACAGAAAGAATTAAAATTCAATGGAAGATGGCTGAAAAGGAACAGCTCCAGCCTCCAGCTACCACCCGTGAGCAACACAGAAGACGGGTGATTTCTACATTTTCAACTGAGGTACTAGGTTCATCTCACTGGGGTGTGTCAGACAATCAGTGCTGGTCAGTGTGTGTAGCCTGACCAGCAAGTGCTGAAGCAGGGCGAGGCATCGCCTCACCTGGGAAACGCAAGGGAGAAGGGAATTTCTTTTCCTAGCCAAGGAAAACTGAGACACACAACACCTGGAAAATCGGGTAACTCCCTAATACTGTGCTTTACCAAGGGTCTTAGCAAACAGCACACCAGGAGATTATATCCCACACCTGGCCCGGAGGGTCCCACACCCACAGAGCCTCCCTCATTGCTAGCACAGCAGTCTGAGATCTAACTGCAAGGCAGCAGCAAGGCTGGGAGAGGGGAGCCCGCCATTGCTGAGGCTTAAGTAGGTAAAGAGGGCCACTGGGAAGCTCAAATTGGGTGGAGCCCACCGCAGCTCAAGGAGGCCTGCCTGCCTCTGTAGACTCCACCTCTGGGAACAGGGCATAGCTAAACAAAAAGCAGTAGAAACCTCTGCAGATGTAAATGTCCCTGTCTGACAGCTTTGAAGAGAGCAGTGGTTTTCCCAGCATGGAGGTTGAGATCTGAGAATGGACAGACTGCCTGCTCAAGTGGGTCCCTGACCCCTGAGCAGCCTAACTGGGAGACATCCCCCAATAGGTGCAGACCAACACCTCACACCTCACATGGCAGGGTACACCTCTGAGAGGAAGCTTCCAGAGCAAGAATCAGACGACAACACTCACTGTTCGGCAATATTCTATCTTCTGCAGCCTCCAATGCTGACACCCAGGCAAACAGGGTCTGGAGTTGACCTCAAGCAAACTGAAACAGACCTGCAGCTGAGGGTCCTGACTGTTAGAAGGTAAATTAACAAACAGAAAGGACACCCACACCAAAACCCCATCAGTACATCACCATCATCAAAGACCAAAGGCAGATAAAACCACAAAGATGGGGGAAAAGCGGTGCAGAAAAGCTGGAAATTCAAAAAACCAGAGAGCATCTGCCCCTCCAAGGGAATGCAGCTCATCGCCAGCAATGGAACAAAGCTGGAAGGAGAATGACTTTGACAAGTTAAGAGAAGAAGGCTTCAGTCAACCAAACTTCTCAGAGCTAAAGGAGGAACTATGTACCCAGGGCAAAGAAACTAAAAACCTTGAAAAAAAAAAATGGATGAATGGATAACTAGAATAATCAATGCAGAGAAGACCTTAAAAGAACTGATAGAGATGAAAACCATAACACGAGAACTACGTGACAAATGTACAAGCTTCAGTAACTGACTCAGTCAACTGGAAGAAAGAGTATCCGTGACTGAAGATTGAATGAATGAAATGAAGTGAGAAGAGAAATGTAGAGAAAAAAGAGTAAAAAGAAATGAACAAAGCCTCCAAGAAATATGGGATTATGTGAAAAGACCAAATCTACATCTGATTGGTGTGCCTGAAAGTGATGGGGAAAATGGAACCAAGTTGGAAAACACTCTTCAGGATATCATCCAGGAGAACTACCCCAACCTAGTAAGGCAGGCCAACATTCAAATTCAGGAAATACAGAGAATGCCACAAAGATACTCCTCGAGAAGAGCAACTCCAAGACACATAATTGTCAGATTCACCAAAGTTGAAATGAAGGAAAAACTATTAAGGGCAGCCAGAGAGAAAGGTTGGGTTACCCACAAAGGGAAGCCCATTAGACTAACAGCAGATCTCTCAGCAGAAACTCTACAAGAGAGTAGAGAGTGGGGGCCAATATTCAACATTCTTAAAGAAAAGAATTTTCAACCCAGAATTTCATATCCAGCCAAACTAAGTTTCATAAGTGAAGGAGAAATAAAATCCTGTACAGACAAGCAAATACTTAGAGATTTTGTCAACACTAGACCTGCCCTACAAGATATCCTGAAGGAAGCACTAAACATGGAAAGTAACAACTGGTACCGACCACTGCAAAAACATGTCAAAATGTAAAGACTATCGATGCTAGGAAGAAACTGCATCAACTAACGAGCAAAATAACTAGCTAATATCACAATGACAGGATCAAGTTCACACATAATAATATTAATCTTAAATGTAAATGAACTAAATGGTCCAATTAAAAGACACAGACTGGCAAATTGGATAAAGAGTCAAGACCCATCAGTTTGCTGTATTCAGGAGACCCATCCCACATGCAGAGACGTACATAGGCTCAAAATAAAGGGATGGAGGAAGATCTACGAAGCAAATGGAAAACAAAAAAAAGCAGGGGTTGCAATCCTAGTCTCTGATAAAACAGACTTTAAACCATCAAAAATCTAAAGAGACAAAGAAGACCATTACATAATAGTAAAGGGATCAATTCATCAGGAAGAGCTAACTATTCTAAATGTATATGCACCTAATACAGGAGCACCCAGATTCATAAAGCAAGTCTTTAGAGACTTACAAAGAGACTTAAAATCTCCCATTATTATTGTATGGGAGTCTAACACCCCACTGTCAACATTAGACAGATCAATGAGACAGAAAGTTAACAAGGATATCCAGGAATTGAACTCAACTCTGCACCAAGCAGACCTAATAGACATCTACAGAACTCTCCACCCCAAATCAACAGAATATACATTCTTCTCAGCACCACATCGCACTTATTCCAAAATTGACCACATAGGTGGAAGTAAAGCACTCCTCAGCAAATTTACAAGAACAGAAATTATAACAAACTGTCTCTCAGACCACAGTGCAATCAAACTAGAACTCAGGACTAAGAAACTCAATCAAAACCACTCCACTACATGGAAACTGAACAACCTGTTCCTGAATGACTACCGGGTTCATAACAAAATGAAGGCAGAAATAAAGATGTTCTTTCAAATCAATGAGAACAAAGATACAACATACCAGAATCTCTAGGACACATTTAAAGCAGTGTGTAGAGGGGAATTTATAGCACTAAATGCCCACAAGAGAAAGAAGGAAAGATCTAAAATTGGCACCCTAAAATCACAATTAAAAGAACTAGAGAAGCAAGAGCAAACACATTCAAAAGCTAGCAGAAGGCAAGAAATAACTAAGATCAGAGCAGAACTGAAGGAGATAGAGACACAAAAAACCCTCCAAAAAATCAATGAATCCAGGAGTTGGTTTTTTGAAAAGATCAACAAAATTGACAGACCACTAGCAAGACTAATAAAGAAGAAAAGAGAGAAGAATCAAATAGATGCAATAAAAAACGATAGAGGGGATATCGCCACCGACCCCATAGAAATACAAACTACCATCAGAGAATACTATAAACACCTCTACGCAAATAAAGTAGAAAATCTAGAAGAAATGGAAACTTCCTGGACACTTACACTCTCCCAAGGCTAAACCAGGAAGAAGTTGAATCCTTGAATAGACCAATAGCAGGCTCTGAAATTGAGGCAACAATTAATAGCATACCAATCAAAAGAAGTCCAGGACCAGATGGATTCAAAGTCGAATTGTATCAGAGGTACAAGAAGGAGCTGGTACCATTCCTTCAGAAACTATTCCAATCAATAGAAAAAGAGGAAATCCTCCCTAACTCATTTTATGAGATCAATATCATCCTGGTACCAAAGCCTGGCAGAGACACAACAAAAAAAGAGAATTTTAGACCAATATCCCTGATGAACATCGATGCAAAAATCCTCAATAAAATACTGGCAAACTGAATCCAGCAGCACATCAAAAAGCTTACCCACCATGATCAAGTGGGCTTCATCCCTGGGATGCAAGGCTGGTTCAACATATGCAAATCAATAAATGTAATCCAGCATATAAACAGAACCAAAGACAAAAATCACATGATTATCTCAATAGATGCTAAAAAGTCTTTAACAAAATTCAACAGCCCTTCATGCTAAAAACTCTCAATAAATTCGGTATTGATGGAACGTATCTCAAAAATATCTATTTATGACAAACCCAAAGCCAATATAATACTGAATGGGCAAAAACTGGAAGCATTCCCTTTGAAAACTGGCACGAGACAGGGATGCCCTCTCTCACCACTCCTATTCAACATAGTGTTGGAAGTTCTGGCTAGGGTAATCAGGCAAGAGAAAGAAATAAAAGGTATTCAATTAGGAAAAGAAGTCAAATTGTCCCGGTTGGCAGATGACATGATTGTATATTTAGAATACCACAACGTCTCAGCCCAAAATCTCCTTAAGCTGATAAGCAACTTCAGCAAAGTCTTAGGATACAAAATCAATGTGCAAAAATCACAAGCATTCTTATACACCAGTAACAGACAAACAGAGAGCCAAATCATGAATGAACTCCCATTCACAATTGCTTCAAAGAGAATAAAACACCAAGGAATCCAACTGAAAAGGGGATGTAAAGGAACTCTTCAAAGAGAACTACAAACCACTGCTCAGTGAAATGAAAGAGGACACAAACAAATAGAAGAACATATCATGCTCATGGATAGGAAGAATAATTATCATGAAAATGGCCATACTGCCCAAGGTAATTTATAGATTCAATGCCATCCCCATTAAGCTACCAATGACTTTCTTCACAGAATTGCAAAAACTGCTCTAAAGTTCATATGGAACCAAAAAAGACCCCTCATTGCCAAGACAATCCTAAGCCAAAAGAACAAAGCTGGAGGCATCACGCTACCTGACTTCAAACTATACTACAAGGCTACAGTAACCAAAACAGCATGCTACTGGTACCAAAAGAGAGATATAGACCAATGGAACAGAACAGAGCCCTCAGAAATACTACCACACATCTACAGCCACCTGATATTTGACAAATCTGAAAAAAAACAAGAAATGGGGAAGGGATTCCCTATTTAATAAATGGTACTGGGAAAATTGGCTAGCCATAAGTAGGAAGCTGAAACTGGGTCCTTTCCTTACTCCTTATACAAAAATCAATTCAAGATGGATTAACGACTTAAATGTTAGGCCGAAAACCATAAAAACCCTAGAAGAAAACCTAGGTAATACCATTCAGGTCATAGGCATGGGCAAGGACTTCATCTCTGAAACACCAAAAGCAATGACAACAAAAGCCAAAATTGACAAATGGGATCTAATTAAACTAAAGAGCTTCTGTACAGCAAAATAAACTACCATCAGAGTGAACAGGCAACCTTCAGATTGGGAGAAAATTTTTGCAATCTACTCATCTGACAAAGGACTAATATGCAGAACCTACAAAGAACTCAAGCAAATTTACAAGAAAAAAAAAACAACCCCATCAAAAAGTGGGCAAAGGATATGAACAGACACTTCTCAAAAGAAGACATTCATACAGCCAACAGGCACATGAAAAAATGCTCATCATCACTGGCCATCAGAGAAATGCAAATCAAAACCACAATGAGATACCATCTCACACCAGTTAGAATGGCGATCATTAAAAAGTCAGGAAACAACAGGTGCTGGAGAGGATGTGGAGAAATAGGAACGCTTTTACACTGTTGGTGGGATTGTAAACTAGTTCAACCATTGTGGAAAACAGTGTGGCGATTCCTCAAGGATCTAGAACTAGAAATACCATTTGACCCAGCCATCCCATTACTGGGTATATACCCAAAGGATTATAAATCATGCTGCTATAAAGACACATGCACACGTATGTTTATTGTGACACTATTCACAATAGCAAAGACTTGGAATCAACCCAAATATCCATCAGTGACAGACTGGATTAAGGAAATTTGGCACATATACACCATGGAATACTATGATGCCATAAGAAAGAATGAGCTCGTGTCTTTTGTAGGGACATGGATGCAGCTGGAAACCATCATTCTCAGCAAACTATCACAAGAACAGAAAACCAAACACCAAATGTTCTCACTCATAGGTGGGAATTGAACAATGAGATCACTTGGACACAGGAAGGGGAATATCACACACTGGGGCCTATTGTGGGGAGGGGGCAGAGGGAAGGGATCGCATTGGGAGATATACCTAATGTAAATGATGAGTTAATGGTTGCAGCACACCAACATGGCAAATGTATACATATATAACAAGCCTGCACGTTGTGCACATGTACCCTAGAACTTAAAGTATAATAATAATAATAATAATGATAAAAAGAAACTCAAAACTGCTCAACTACATGGAAACTGAACAACTTGCTCCTGAATGACTACCGGGTACATAACAAAATGAAGGCAGAAATAAAGATGTTCTTTCAAATCAATGAGAACAAAGATACAACATACCAGAATCTCTAGGACACATTTAAAGCAGTGTGCAGAGGGAAATTTATAGCACTAAATGCCCACAAGAGAAAGCTGGAAAGATCTAAAATTGACATCCTAACATCACAATTAAAAGAATCAGAGAAGCAAGAGCAAACACATTCAAAAGCTAGCAGAAGGCAAGAAATAACTAAGATCAGAGCAGAATTGAAGGAGATAGAGACACAAAAAACCCTTCACAAAATCAATGAATCCAGGAGCTGGTTTTTTGAATAGATCAACAAAATTGATAGACCACTAGCAAGACTAACAAAGAAGAAAAGAGAGAAGAATCAAATAGATGCAATAAAAAAATCATATTTTTTATTCTTATCTTTAAATATTTAGTCATAAATATATGCATATTATCTATTGGATTGGGTGCAAATGAATGAAGAAATTATAAGTCAATTAGTTAAAACAACTAGACATTTGAAGATTTCACCAAGGAGTGAAAAAATGCAAGGTTAGCCTACAGTTCTTACTTCTGAAAATGTTTAGAGGCCATATTTGGTATTTATGATTACCATCCTGAAATATCTATTTCATATTTATTTTGCATTTGTCTAGTACCCCCATTTTGAGGGCTCTGTGTTCATAATGTAGAGTCAAATCTTCATGATTGAGAAATGTGAGTCTTTGTTTATCCTTAACACTGCGCATATACTTTCAAATAGTTTCCCGGGGTGCCATCCTACCCCTTTATTCTCCATTATGCTTCAGACACATGGTTTCATCTTGATTGTAGTGATGGTCACTGAAAACCAATACATAAACATTTTCTAATGGTTTAACCCAGTGTAATAAAACAGAGAAAATATAAGGCACGAATTTCAACTTTCAATTCAGTGGACCTACTTTGTTTGGTGGTAGAATTTTTTTTAAATATTAACTTCTTTGAATAAGTACAGCATAGAGTAAAAAAAAAAATGACAAACTGACACTGAAAATTTTCATGAATTAATTATTATGTGAATAGTGACAATTACTCTTCATGTTTCCACCCTTTAAAATCCTGAACCCTTTTGATATGTCTGGAAGTAAAAGTTTCTGGATAACATTTGTGAGATCCCAAATCAATGTCCCAGACTTAAAAAGTATTGGCTCAGACCTGACCCCCTAATGGAATATGTATTATTGGCTTCTGGATAATGGGGTAGAGAGATGGGCTAGGCTAGGTCCTAGAATGATAGTACCAAAGCGTACCATGCGGAACTTCCACTTATTATTTCCCTGAAAAGTGAATTCCTTTGGTCAGAAGAAATATTTTGTGATACAATGATGGTTTATGAGATATTTAGTAATTGAGTGATCTCTTGAGTCATGATAGAATAACTCAAGGTCAGTATTTACTAGTTCTATCAAACTGAGGTCTCATAAGGGGCATTAAACAGGATGTTTCTGTGACCAAAAAAAAAAGTTTCATGTTGTATATTAATCCATTCTCACAGTATTAATAAAGACATACCTGAGACTGGGTAATTAACAAAGGAAAGAGGTTAGTTGACTCACAGTTCAGCATGGCTGGGGAGGCCTCAGGAAATTTACAATCATGGTAGTAGGGGAAGCAACCATGTCCTTCTTCACAAGATAGCAGGAAGAAATGCCAAGCAAAAGGGGGAAGTCTCATAAAACCATCAGATCTCATGAGAACTCACTCATTATCATGACAACAGCATGAGGGTAACTGCTCCCATGATTAAATTATCTCCCACTCTGTCTCTCCCATGACACATGGGGATTATAGGAACTACAATTCAAGAAGAGATTTGGGTGGAGACACAGCCAAACCATATCATTCCACTCTTGCCCCTCCCTAATCTCATGCTGTCACATTGTAAAACACAATCATCCTTTCCAAAAGTCCCCCCAAGTTTTAACAAATTCTAGCATTAACTCAAAAGTCCAAGTCCGAAGTCTCATCTGACACAAGGTAAGTCCCTTCTGCCTATGAGCCTGTAAAATCAAAAGCAAGCTAATGACTTCCTATCTTGTCCCTAAAAATGTGACAATGTGGTATACGCATTGGGTAAATGCACTCCTTCCAAATGGGAGAAATTCGCCAAAACAAAGGGGCTACAGGCCGCATGCAAGTCAAAGTCCAATGGGGCAGTCATTAAAGTTCCAAAATGACCTCCTTTGACTCCGTGTCTGACATCCAGGTTACACAAATGCTAGAAGTGGGCTCTCAGGGCCTTTGGACAGCTCTGCCCTTGTGGCTTTGCAGGATATAGCCCCATCCCAGCTGCTTCATGGGCTGTCATTGAGTGTCTGTGGCTTTTCCAGGCTCATGTTGCAAGCGTTCAGTGATCCGGTATTCTGAGGTCTGGAGGTTAGTGACCCTCTTCTCACAGCTTCACCAGGCAGTGCCCTAGTGGGGACTCCATATAGCTCCTCTGACTTCACATTTCCCTTCTATAATGCCCTAGCAGAGGTTCTCTAGGAGGGCTCTGCCCCTGCAACAAACTTCTGCCTGGACATTCAGGTATTTCTGTACCTCCTCTGAAATCTAGGCAGACGTTCCCAAACCTCAGTTCTTGACATCTGTGTACCCAGTCTCAACACCACGTGAAAACCACCATGGCTTGAGGTTTGTACCCTCTGAAGCAATGGCCTGAGATTTACATTAGCCCCTTTTAGCCATGGCAATAACTGAAGCAACTGGGATCCAGGACACTAAGTCTCTAGGCTGCACACAGCAGGGGGACCCTGGGCCAGGTCCACACGACAATTTTTCCCTCCTAGCCTCCAGGTCTATGATGAGAGGGGCTCCCATGAAGGTTCCTGACATGCCCTGGAGACATTTTCCCCATTGTCTTGGTGATTAACATTTGACTTACCATAACTTATGCTGCAGCTGGCTTGCATTTCTCCCCAGAATATGAGTTTTTCTTTTCTATCATATCATCAGGCTGCAAACTTTCCAAACTTGTATGGTCTGCTTCCTTTTGAATGCTTTGCCGCTTAGAAATTTCTTCTGCCAGGTACCCTAAATCATGTATCTCAAGTTCAAAGCACCAAAGATCTCTAGGGCAGGGGCAATATGCCACCAGTCTCTTTGTTAAAACATAGCAAAAATCACCTTTATTTTAGTTCCCAACAAGTTCCTCATCTCCATCTGAGATCACCTCACCCTGGATTTCATTGTCCATGTCACTATCACTACTTTGGTCAAAGCCATTCAACAAGTCTCTAGGAAGTTCCAAACTTTCCCATATCTTCCTGTTTTCTTCTGAGCCCTCCAAACTGTTCCAACCTCTGCCTGTTACCCAGTTCCAAATCGCTTCTACATTTTCAGGTATCTTTGCAGCAGCACCCCACTACCCAGTACCAATTTACTGTATTAGTCCATTCTCATGCTGCTAATAAAGTCATACCAGAGACTGGGTAATTTGCAAAGGAAAGAGGTTTAACTGACTCACAGTTCAGGATGGCTAGGGAGGCCTCATGAAACTTACAATCATGGCAGAAAGGGAAGCAAATACATCCTTCTTCACAGGGCAGCAGGAAGGAGAAATGCCCCTGAAAAGAGGAAAAGGCCCCTTATTAAACCATCAAATCTTGTGAGAACTCACTCCCTATCACAAGAACAGCATTAGGGTAACTACCCCCATAATAAATTACCTCCCACAGGGCCTCTCACATGACACCTGGGGCTTAGGAGAACCACAATTCAAGATGAGATTTCAGCGGGGACACAGCCAAACCATATCACATGTTGTTGAGCCCATGTAAGTCCAACCTGATATGCCATCATTGTCATTGTATTCATGTGTTCATTAATCAAGTAGAGGTGTAGACAGTAAAGATACTAAAGGTTATAGATCATAAAGGGAAAACCACCATGTCCTCTTGATTACAGGGAATATCATCTGAAATGAGGCCCTTTTATGACTATTCACAAGGGATACATATATTCCCATTCTCCGGGCCCATACTCATCCCTTCAGGAAATCTTTTCCCAAATTTCTGTTTACATTGCTTCCAAGTCCCCATCCTGTTCTCCATCAATGTAGCCAATAATTTTGTCACTGTTCATTAATGAGTACAGGTCCTTAACTCAAGCTATATTGCTTTCCATTAAAATGAGACTTACTACTTGAGTTAGGCCCACAGGGAGGACTCCTCCCCATTATTTTTCAGGACATTAAAATCATAATTCTAAAAATTCACTCTCAGCTGATGCTGTCATACTGTGCAGCCTTATCAGTAAGTCAGACTCATAATGTTTTTCTTTTAAGGTAACATTACTTAGGAAATTCTCAGTGAGGGCAGAAGAGGTGAAGTTATGTGATAACAATAATCATGCTAAAATATGGTCACCTTGCTTGTGCCTTCTCAGATTTTTCATGGACGTAGCACGTGGAGTTCCTTCAGAACAAGTTTAACAGGTCAGAATTTGATGTCAGAGCCTGATCAGAGTCAGAAATGCATTCACACAAAGAGGGAGCCTCGTGTGCAGCATTGGAGCACAAAAGTGGGCAGAGAAACATTTAAGTGGTGGAGATGGAAGAAGAAAATCAACCTGGACGAGACCCCAGACAGACTGAGGAGAACATCCATCCAAAGATTATTGACCTATGTGCTTCATTATCGGGTGATTGAATGGGCACTGGGTGATTCATTAGTAAATAATGATGTCAATAGCTATAGGTCTCATCCAGCACTGTTCAGTTTGTCCAGATAAATTCTGGAAGTTGAGTTATCAAAAGAGGATTTTGGCAACAGAGTGATAGATCTGCTTTATGGAGTTAAAACTTATGCATCCACTTTCCATTTACAAAAATTTTGTTGATTCTTATCTGCTCTTGTCTTCTCTCATTCTTTTTCTCTGTCTGGATTTATGCTCTCATAAATTTTGGAGGTTTGGAAAAGGGGAAAAGGACAATACATGTAGTCATCACTCCATGTGTAACATCTCCTCATTCATTTCTCAACTCATCATAGGGATCCTGTCTTTCTCTATGAGTTTAACTTCTCCATGTATAGCATTGCTATTTGTCACATTTGTTTTACAATTAATTATGTCAGGTTATTGTTAAGAGCCACCTGGTCCAGACATTTTTGATATATTCCAAATTATCTTTGCTAATGCATTCTCTGTGCTGGGGTAACCAAACATTTATCTGGGAACAACTAGATGGTAAATATATTAACTTTGTGGGTATTATATTTTCTGGTGCAACTACTCAACTCCAGTTGAGTAGTAGTTTGGTAGCTGACAATTAGTCAACTCCAGTGTGAAAGAAGCCATAGGTGAGAGATAAAGGAATAGTCTATTTATACACAGTGAAATATTAATTCCTTAAAATTTTTACATGGCATACGATATTTCCCTTTATTTTTCAACAATTTTTAATTCGTGGATTGTACAAACACAGGCAGCAGACCAGATTTAACCAACAGGCCATAGTTTGTTGATTTCTACGCCATACGATTAGTAATTTTGAAATTCAATTTTAACTCTGGCTAAAACAGTGTCTCTGGCAGGACTTCTGTAAATCATAATTTCCCAGGCAAGCACTTGGACAAATCCCTCTCAAGGTAGCCAGAAGAGAACATTTTGAATGCTGTCATCACAGATAAATAATAAATGTTTAAAATGATGGTGCTATTTTCTGACCCCTCCAGACCTCATGTTGAAATTTGATCCCCAACGTTGAAGGTGGAACCTAATGAGAGATATTCGGAGGTATGGGGGTGAGTGCCTCAAGAATGGCTTGGTGCTTTCGTAAAAGTAGTGAGTTCTTGCTCTGTTAGTAAGACAGTTAAAATGAGGTTGACACCTCCTCCACCACTCTTTCTTTCTTGCCATTGGATCTCTGCACAGGGTGGCTCTAGCTCTCCATCCCCTTCCACCAAGAGAGAAAGCAGCCTGTGGCCCTTGCCAGATGCAGATGTCCAATCTTAACACTTCCAGACACCAGACTTGGAAGTCAAGCCTTTTTTCCTTATAAATTACCAAGCCTCAGATATTCCTTTATAGAAACACAAATGGACTGAGATGTATGGATACAGTAATTATCCTGATTGTTATGTTATGTACACATGCATTGAAACATCATATTTACCCCATAAGTATGTACAATTACTATGCGTCGAGTGTACACAAAAATTTATTTTAAATAATTTTGTACCTTAGTTTTCTAATCCATAAAATAATAATATCTAAGAATAGGAGTATTTGGGGGATTAAATCAATTAAGTCATGTGAATTACTTAAATAAGTAATATTACATGATAAGCACTCAATAATCGTTAGCCATGCTCATTGCTGTTGTTATCTTGACTCAATAATTTGGCATGGAAGGTAAAAGAATTCGAAGTTAAAATTATTAGTAACTTCAGCATCTCAAAATTTCTGGATTTTACAGATCTGAGAGAAACAATGAACACTGAGAAGTGCTAGGTACATCATGGTCCATTATTTTAACTCTCATGTCTTTGTCTCCTTACTGTACTGAGAAGATGTGAGGATTATACTTGTTTTAGTTTTGATATACATTGTGTTTGTTATTGATTTTTATAGTAAGGTTTAATAATTATTACCACCAATGAAATCTTATTAAATAACCCACATAACACCGATGTTGTTTTAAAATAATGTACATAGAAATATCATGAGGATTAATATTTAATTTTTTAATTTTTAGTGTTTTGTAGAGATGAGGTCTTGCTATATATTGCCCAGGCTTGATTCAAATTCCTGGGCTCAAGTGATCTTCAGCCTTCTGAGTAGCTGGGGCTACAGGTGAGCCCTACGTAACTGGGATGCATTTCTATTTAAAAATAAAAGGCAATAAAATTATTTTGTGTATTAGTAATGTAATTAGTGATATATTAATGTTCCATTTATATATATTCTCTAAATGAAAATACATTGACCAAGAAAACAAATGATTATACAAAATTTAAAAATATCAAGTTTGCATAAGAATTTAAGGCTGGGTGCAGTAGCTCACACCTGTAATCCCAGTACTTTGGGATGCAGGCAGATCACCTGGAGTCAGGAATTCAAGACCAGCCTGGCCAACATGGTGAAACCCCGTCTCTACTAAAAATACAAAAATTAGCCGAGTGTGATGGCAGGCACCTGTAATCCCAGCTACTCAGGAGAGGCTGAGGCAGGAGAATCACTTGAACCCGGGAGGCAGAGGCTGCCATGAGCCAAGATCGTGTGCCATTGCACTCCAGCCTGGGGGACCAAAAAAAAAGTTAAAAACATTATTTTAATTTTTAAAACATTTTATTACACATGGAAAGTGACCAGATATTTGAAATAAATAAATATAAACATTTTTTAAAAGTTAAATAATTTTCAATTCCTCATATTTTCCCTGTAATAGCTGCACTCTTTCAATGATGATAGCTTTTTTTAAAATCTTGACTACAGAAGCTATAGTGTTTTTTCTACAGTATTTTAAAATAACTAAACTTTAATTATTGAGCATTTGTTTTACACTGGGTGATTAGCATAGATTATTTTATTATTATTATTATTATTATTATTATTATTATTGTCATTATTATTTTAAACAGAGTCTCACTCTGTCACCAGGCTGGAGTGCAGTGGCACAATCTTGGCTCACTGCAATCTCCGCCTCCTGGTTCAAGCCATTCTCCTGCCTCAGCCTCCCAAGTAGTTGAGACTACAGGCGCGCACCATCATACCCAGCTAATTTTTGTATTTTTAGTGGAGACGGGGTTTCACCATGTTGGCCAAGATGGTCTCGATCTCTTGACCAGCATAGTTTATTTGCATTTTAATAATGTTCATTAAATTTTCTTATGTAGAGAATTTTTGAAAAGTACTGCAGTTGACTAGGTAGGTCTTAAAGAGTATTATTCAGAACTCGGCTATCTTACAAAATCATCTTAATCAAACACATATATACTAAGCTTAACATTAACTCAGGCTATGTTTAAATACTTGTGAAGATGACTCAATTTTCAATTACCTCACAAAAATTTGAGATTACACCATCATTAAACAAAAACATTTATTCACCTTCTCTGTTCTCTGTACTAGTTAGTTAATACTTTTCCATCCAAGGAATTCATTAAAAACCAACTGTAATAATAATCCTAATCTCAACATGATATACCAATGTTTAATTTTAAATAATTTATGAACTAGAATTTTAAATATTATGTTTTCTCTATTAAAGATTTATTTTGTCTATTATGAAGTTGCTAACCAAATGTTTTCTTAAATCTCAGCTTTACCATTAGAGAAATACATCTTTAGATATATTTTAGATATGTGTTGTCTTGTATTACTTTAAAATTTTCCATGAAATAGTTTTTTAAGATATTACGAAGTAATGATAATACTCTTTACCAAATGTGTATTAACATCTGTATTCAAGAACAAAAAGATGACATGTAGAAGGGGTAGGGAGAGAGAGAGAGAGGAAAAGAGAGAGACACGGCGGGAGACAGATAAAGGCAGAGAAAGAGAGAGCGAGTGAGCCAGCAATGTATAGGGAGGAGAAAGTAAGGTCTATAAATGAAACGGCAGAGTCTAAAGAAGCTAAGTTTGCACTTTTACCCAAAGCAGTTCTAAAGCAAACATGTATAAGGCTTGGTATGTGAGAGTGGGCAAGAGAATATCAGCTTAAAATTCAGGCTTTAAATTCATTAAAATGGAAATATTTGACATTTTCTACCGGACCAGGTATTTGACATAGTTTGACATGGAACTTAATCACGTGTGAACATTTAACTTGCATCTAGCACACTCATCATTATAATTTAATGGTTTAATAGTATTGAAACAAAACCAAACATAAAGGAAACTCACCCACCATATCTCAGACATTACACGTGGTCATTGCAGCATTGCCTTAAAATACAATTCATGATCTCTCCCATCACCCATTGAGTCTGAGCTAAATAAAGATCGCTATTTTCAATTCAAAAGCACTATTAAAATAAAAACATATAGCATTCAAAACTTGTTTGTGTCAGGAGTAATTAGTTAAATAATTAAGTACATTGCAACATTGTACTTAATACACAATGAAAATTATCAGGCATTCCCTTCTGCAGTAAAACAGCAGAAATCTAACCCACAAGATTATTTTGGAGGGGGAGAATGCAGAAAGTAACTCACTTTTCATAAATAAATAATTCCTTTTAATCTATTTCATTTCTCCCTACTTCTAAAATTCCTCCACAGGTACCCCCATTCCTAATGTGAGGATGGGTTGCTAAAAGGCTAATTCTTGAGGTGAACTACATAGTATAAAAATTATTTTGAAATTACACCATGCCTGGCTTTATATTTGCATTTTTATCAAATATTTATTGTTCTTCCTTCCTCTAAAAAGCACTATTTAGTGTGTATAATTTGTATATATTCTTATTTTCTTCCTGATTACATGTATAAATTCTTTTCCCTAGGAATGAATGCACTCAATCATGAAAAATCTTCATCTTCAAAGTTCCTGAAGCACATTTTCTAGGATTTCATATCTTTAAATACATTTAATTAATTTCCATATTTATCATGAGAAGACAGTGCATATATATATGCACAATTTCACAATATAAACAAATAATATATATATTTTCTGAATTCTGCCTTTAATTTGGCAAAAGGACATCAATATGGAAAAGACTCTTTACATGTAAGTTCTAAATAATCAAATAGATATTATTTTTCTGTTTCCACACTGCAGATATTTAGGAAGACATACCAGTTTAGGAAAATGATGGTATAAACAGGCTGTTTTTATACATTTTAAGATAGGTTTTTCAAAGTTCTGAATTGATCCAACGTACAATAACTACCCTTTTGAGAGTGATCCACTGTGACAGCAATAACTCTTTCATTGGTGACAAGCTCTGGTGTGTGTAGATAATTTTCCATTCACATGTGAAATATTTATTTAAATTTATTTATTTGGCTAAAAGCTGGTTTAGGTCATTGAAATGATGTTTCTGTCTGTGGCTAAGCCTCATGCTAACTTTCAGACTTTTGCAGGAATAAAATCATAAGGATCTGTGGAATTTATCTAGGAAACTGTGAGTCACACACCTTCCACATTTTTTCACTACTTAATGGTCATTTTATTCCTCTGAATGGCTTTGTTGACTGAATATATTTTTAAACTATGAAGATTTGTTTTCCCACCAAAGAATACGATTAATAAAATATGCAAAATTAATCCATATTCTTTTTGGAAATTTGTGTTACCTTAGTGTCTTATTACAATAGAAAACTATTAGGAATACTCTTAAACAGCACTTTGTTAATAGAAGCCATGCAGGGACAGATTGCTTTCAACGCCCAGAAATAAACTCCTCAATACAGTCCTCAAAGATGGAGCACAAATTAATACTCTTTAGATTTATTTTCAAAACTGTTATGCCATTTTGAACAGTTTTTTAGGAAAGGTTTCTGAGGACTAAAAACACCTGCTTTATAAAACAGTAGTTTTTTAGATACATGGATTCCAGTTCCTTGACTTGTAAGGTAATGCCAGCTCACCCTATAGGATCAGGAGAGTTAAGGAGACAAAGTTCTTACCCAACTGGCATACTGTGCACACATGCACACACTCACACACATATGCACAAACAACAGTAGTATGTTTGCATTGAAAAATAAAAACAAGAAATTGAATCTTCATACTTCCCCTACCCAAAAATAACCACAGTTGATATTTTAGTTTACAAAGAAGAAAATGGGTCCAGCATACTATGATGTCATAGAGCAAGTACGTAAAGTATGACATTAACATTACAGCACCTCCCTTGGCAACTGATACTTGAGTATTCTATGGTGCATGAGTCTTTAAAACTGTAGATAACACAATCGAGCAGTCAATCTAACTAAAAAGAAGTACAATCAAATTAATACCTTTGGGTTGTATTAGGCAAAACACAAAAAGGATTAGATCCAGTTAGAGTACAGTTGACTTGTTTCAACTGTACTCTCCTGGACATGTCTTCTTATTGGGATTATTATCCTTTACATGAAATGAACTTTATCAGATAATCTTAATGATAAAATGACTTTAATTACAATGGTAAATAATTTGGATCTGAATACCCTAATTTGTTTAAATGAATCTATTGAGTAAGCATCTACTAATAATGACTTTTATGGAGCAGATTTAAAGTAAGAAAGAAAAGATTGTCAAAGGAATAGCAATACAACCTATGACCTTTCAGAAATTCGTGGATTCACTAACTCTCTTGAGCAGCTCCTGGGCTATCACAGACCATGTATTTTAATGCACTCGCCAAAAAAGTCATTGAAAATGGAAAAGCATATTCAACTGCACATGTCCTTATGCTAATTTATAAATTCAGTGACTTTCTCTTGAAAAATTAAGATACAAAAAAACATTGCAAAGTTCAAATATATAAAAAAAATTGTTCCCTAATTAATAAATGGTGCTGGGAAAATTGGCTAGCCGTAAGTAGAAAGCTGAAACTGGATCCTTTCCTTACTCCTTATACGAAAATTAATTCAAGATGGATTAGAGACTTAAATGTTAGACCTAATACCATAAAAACCCTAGAAGAAAACCTAGGTAGTACCATTCAGGACATAGGCATGGGCAAAGACTTCATGTCTAAAACACCAAAAGCAACGGCAGCAAAAGCCAAAATTGACAAATGGGATCTAATTAAACTAAAGAGCTTCTGCACAGCAAAAGAAATTACCATCAGAGTGAACAGGCAACCTACAGAATGGAGAAAATGTATGCAGTCTACTCATCTGACAAAGGGCTAATATCCAGAACCTACAAAGAACTCAAACAAATTTAAAGAAAAAAACAAACAACCCCATCAAAAAGTGGGCAAAGGATATGAACAGACATTTCTCAAAAGAAGACATTCATACAGCCAACAGACACATGAAAAAATGCTCATCATCACTGGCCATCAGAGAAATGCAAATCAAAACCACAATGAGATACCATCTCACACCAGTTAGAATGGCGATCATTAAAAAGTCAGGAAACAACAGGTGCTGGAGAGGATGTGGAGAAATAGGAACGCTTTTACACTGTTGGTGGGATTGTAAACTAGTTCAACCATTGTGGAAGACAGTGTGGCGATTCCTCAAGGATCTAGAACTAGATGTACCATATGACCCAGCCATCCCATTACTGGGTATATACCCAAAGGATTATAAATCATGCTGCTATAAAGACACATGCACATGTATGTTTATTGTGGCACTATTCACAATAGCAAAGACTTGGAATCAACCCAAATATCCATCAGTGACAGATTGGATTAAGAAAATGTGGCACATATACACCATGGAATACTATGCAGCCATAAAAAAGGATGAGTTTGTGTCCTTTGTAGGGACATGGATGCAGCTGGAAACCATCATTCTCAGCAAACTATCACAAGAACAGAAAACCAAACACCGCATGTTCTCACTCATAGGTGGGAACTGAACAATGAGATCACTTGGACTCGGGAAGGGGAACATCACACACTGGGGCCTATCATGGGGAGGGGGGAGGGGGGAGGGATTGCATTGGGAGTTATACCTGATGTAAATGACGAGTTGATGGGTGCAGCATACCAACATGGCACAAGTATACATGTGTAACAAACTTGCACGTTATGCACATGTACCCTAGAACTTAAAGTATAATAATAATAATAAATTTAAAAAAATTGTAAAAAGACTCATAATTAGGTTCTTAGCTTAATATCTGAGTGGGTACAACAATAACAAAACAGTCATTGGAAAATTAGCATTCCTTTGATTAGCCAGAAATGGTACTTGGACAAAGAGTCATCACACTACAGTTTATACTTATATTTCCATTACTTTAAGCTGTTTTCTCCCAATCTTTGATATTCTACTAATTTGGAACATCTCAAGGGTGCTTTTAAAAACATACAATTGGAAAGTACTTCTGGTGCAGTGTTTTATTTTACACATGAAGTAATAAAGACGCATGAGATGAAATTACCTTCACAGGTCCACAGTAATTCTTAGTTATAAAGGCAGAACAGGTCCATGACCTCTGAAATCAAGTTCACTGATATTTTTTGCTATGTGATTTTGCCACCTATGGATACAAATTATATTCTTTAGCTTGGAGATACTGCCATTTAGTTATATAACTTCAAAAAAATCTTGGCAGGAAGGTGATGCAGAGAAATATTTTGTAAACCAAGTCTAGAAAAATTGCTTCTATAAATTCAAGGCTGTTTATTCTTACAGAATTTAACCATGCTGAGCCCCAGATTTTCAGCCAAACAAAAATATATTATTTCTAAGACCCTATTAAAGTTTAAAATTTTAGGATTCATGTCATCTTCTGGTGTTAGCTGAAAGAGGTCATGGATGCGCCTGGCCGCTTACTTAGCTTTTTAAAAGATTTACAGGTATCTCAGATGGGTAGAGGAAGAATATATACAATTACTGATTTTCTAAAATAAGCACTCTATGAGGGAAGAGTCTCACTCTTTTTTAATCTGAGAGTATTAAAATTTATTTTTCTTGTTTAATATGTATTTGTCCTTTCACGAGGGTTATTTTAAGTGCATGTCTTTCATATAATATTCTACATAATACTTTGTTGAATTGTACCTTGTTGACTCTAAACTGAAAGATACTTGACTTAAATTTGTAAATATATTTGCTATAAATTCAGTAATGCTTTAGTCTACTTCCAGTGCATCATTTGTTGTCTAAATTTAGCTTTATAATGAGCCCTGTTTTAGAAATGTGTTTGTGGGCTTCTGTGAATAAAGGAAAGACGTAATCTGCATCTCTTTCCCCCAACACAGTCACGGCCCATCTACTGGCTACCTGACACAGGGAATCCTTCCACTTTTAGGGCAGACCTGATTGATGGACATTATAAAACAAAGAAAAAAAATGGCTTGAAAGTTCTAGTAATTAATATGGGTCTCTAATACCACAATAGCACTTTCTATTAAAATCAACATATTATTTCATTATGAGACAGATTTTCTTTTGTGGATTTAAAATGTAATCTGGAGAGAATGTCAAAGGACTTTTATTTATTTATTTTTTTAAATCGCTTTAAAAAGTTAACATTAAAATTAAAATTCGAGTAAACATTCTGATTGAAGTTAAAGAAATATGTTTGTGTATATCCTTCCATTTGTTAAAAAATAAAATGGCATAGTAAGCAAAAAACATGTCAATATTAAATAGGTAACAATTCTAAATCTATAATCATGTCTGGGGAAAAAAAGAGCATTTTATTCTTTTAAAAGGCAGGTTCTAGGTCACATTTTTAAAAGCATAAGAATTAGGAAGAGTTCATGGGAGAGAAAGATTTGAAGGAATGCAATCAGGAAATTGAACGACAGATGGGAAAGCAACAGAAAGATAACCATTTCTTCTTCTCTTCCTCCTCACCCCCACCCCCTCCTCCTTTGTCTTCCTTCTGTAATATTCACACAGTAAAATAAATGCGCAGAGTTTAAGTATACAGTTTTTCTAAGTTTTGACAAATCTAAACACATGTGTCATCCAGAAGTATATTAAGATATGAAACATTTATCTTAAGAAAGTAATCTACTCCTTCACTGTTTACCTCCCACTCTCTTGGAAGCAACCACTGCTCTGATTTCTATCACCATAGATTAGTTGTGTCTTTTCTAGAACTTCATATAAATGTATCATATGGTATGTATTCTTTGATATGTTGTTTCTTAGATTGGCACATCTGTGAAATTTTCATGATATATTTAATCGCTTATGAATATCTCATTAGTTCAGTTTATTCTTTATTCTGTTCATTGCTAAGTCATAATATGCTATTATTAGAATTTTCAACAATGTGTTTATACATTTTCCAATTGATGAATTATTTTCATTTTGAGTCTACGTTAATTAAACTGTTAGGAAGATTTTTGTCAAAAAGTCTTTTTTGTGAACTGTATTTTATTTAATTTTCTAACTATAGATCTAGAAGTGAAATTGCTATATCACAAACATAGGGTAGTCATACCTTTAAATTTAAGAATTACTGCCAAGCTGTTTTCCCAAATGATTCCAACATTTTACACTTACAAGAAATGTATTTTGTTCCATATCACTGTTGGCATTTGGTCATGCCCGTCTACATTTTAGGCATTCTAGTCTTCATACATATGGAATGGGTTTATAATAATATCTCTTTAGTTTTAATTTGCATTTCTTTGAGCCTAAAAGTGTCAACACAAGTTCTTTGTCATGTATTTATATATATATTTAACATAGGACATATATATGAGAGATATGAGATATATATGATATGGGATATATATATGAGATGTATTTTTAATATATGATATATATATGAGATATAAATATGAGATGCACATATGTGAAATATATCTCATCTGAGATATATATGTAATTGTACCTTCTTGACTCTAATGTGCTTTATATACCTCATATATATCTTATGTACATGAGACATATATCTCATATATATTAATCTATATACATCTATGAGAGAAATATATAGCTCATATATTTTATGCACACATATATAGAGGATATACCTCTTCTCTCTCAGAAGAAGCCAAATTTATCACTCTCTCAATTACTGTTCTTCTGTGACACAGAAGAAGTTAAATTTATCAATCGCTTGTCTTGTGAGTTTTCTTTTCCCTGTTCTGAAAACCCATTTCTGTCTACCCTAGTTGTTTCTCCCCAGAAGTTTTATATGTTTGGTCCTTTCGTTTAATTCTATAAACTATATAAAATTAATTTCTGTTCATGGTGTGAAGTGAAGGTAGAATGCCTTTCCCTGATTTACAATTTGTAGGGGTGTTGCTTAATTTCCACATATTGGGAAATTTTTTGGGTATCTTATTTTTTATTGATTTCAAATTTAATTACATTTTTTCCTGAAAGAACATTTGCTATGTATTTCCGTTTTGAAAAAATGTATTCGAGCTTAATTTATAGGCTGGCATATGAAGTACCTCGATGAGCCTTCTATGTACATTGGAAAAAGTCTGTTATGTCATGGCAGTTCTAATGATCTAATGTTCTATAAAAGTTGATACACACACAGACAGCAGGTACTGATTTTTATAAAAATAATTGTTTTGTCAATTGCTAAGAGAATATCTTAAATCTCCCACCTTATTGTGATTTAATTCTTCCTTTAGTTCTTTCAGTTTTTGTATTGTATAATTCAATTCTTTGTTATTACATTTGTGTTCATTTAGACCAGTTATGTCCTCTTGATTAGTTGGCTATTTTACTACTTTATGAATGCCTTTATATATGGTAATTTTTTTCTGCTCTAAAACACAAATGGTTGAAATTATTTAAACCTGTCACTTTAAAATCCGATTAGAGTTTTCACAGTATATCTTTTTTTCTCCTTTATGTCTTACTATTTGGTACTGTGTTTATAGCTTATCTTTCAGAAATAGCATATAGTTGAGTCTTGCTTTTTTATTTGACCTGTCAATCTCTGCTGTACTTTTTTGGGTGGGAGAGTTTTACTTTATTTATATTTCAAATAATTTTTGATACTGTTGGTTTACGTGTACAATCTTTGCATTTTTATTGTTCTATGTGTTCTTTGTTTCATATTTCTTGTCATCTTTTTATTAAATGAAGCATTTATTTTTTACAATTCTATCTCATTTACTAACATTTTAGCCAATTGGTGTTTGGTTTATATTTTTATTGTTAGCTCAAAATATCAATAATGCCCATCCTTAATTTTTCACCAAGTTAATATAGCATTTTTTAGAAATTACAACAAAATTTTAGAAACTTAAAACAGCATACGTTGATTTGTTCTGCTTCCAACTTTTGTGCTATCATTATCACATATTTAACTTCAATATATTTTATAAACTCCATAATATGTTGTCATTATTTTGCTTTAAACAGCCATATATATTTTAAAATAAGAAAATAAAATCATCTTTTAGATATTTCATATCTAAAAGATATATTTCTTTTTATATATTGTATATTTTTAGATATTCAGTGTCAAAAATATACATTTCTTTTCATCATGTAGGCCTATGTTTCCATTTGATAGTATTTCCTCTTATTTTTAATAATGTTTTAAAGTATTGGGTAGGGCAGAACTTCTGGCAATGAGTTCTCTTAGTTCTTGTTCTTTTTTTTTTTTTTTTTTTGCTTTTTTAAAGGTTAGGGTTTGACTCTGGAAAGTTCTTGTTCACTTTAAAAGTCTTTATTTCAGCTCTATTTTGGAAAGATAGGTTTGGTAGATATAAAATTTTAAATTGATATTTTTCTTCTTTCAGTAGTTTAAAGTGCCATGCCATTCTATTTCTTTGTGGTTTGTTGTTTTTTCTGATGAGAAATTGACAATTATTCTTTTTATAGAAGAAAATCTAAGCCTATTTTATTAAAGAAATCAAAATTGCATTTAAAATGTTTTTACAAATAGAGCATAAGGCTCAGATGCCTGCCTTTTCAGTATTTCCAAAGTTTTTAAAATTAAATAATGTCCACCTTCTGAAACCTCAGAACACACACACACACACACACACACACACACACACACGTATACATACATATTTTTAAAAAGAGCTTATTATACACACATTGAAGAAAGATAATACTTTCCAACTTATTTCATGTGGCCAGCATGTATTTGATGTCAAAATCTGACAATAACATGAAAAGGAGCAAAAATTTCAGACTAATCTCCCATTATTAACACAAATTCTACTTCAAATAATAGTAAATTGAATTTTATAATTTATATAAAATATGAACACTGGAGTTACTCCATGAGTGCTAGTTTTGTCCAACATCAAAACATAATGATATGTAATATAATTCACTATATTATCAGCAGAAAACAAATGATGAAACCATTTCAACATATGCCATAAAGCTCTTCATGTATTTCAGCATCTGTAATAGAAACTCTTAGCAAACTATGGAGGAAAGGAACTTGTTTTTACTGATATAGAGTTCCCAAAAAAGATGTTATACTTAATAGCAAAAAAAAAGGAATTTTATCCCTCTGAGATAGTGAACCATGCAAAGATAACTTGCTATCACCACTTCTATTTAATATTATACAAGAGATAATAGCAAGTATAGCAGGTTAAGTAATAAAAATTATAGGTAGACACGTGAAGCAGTTCTGCACCCAAATGTCATCCAGAAGATGACTTCAGCTGATCACAGCCAAGCCTAACAGAACTATAGCCTACTTGCACATCCATGAGAAGGAAATAAATGTGTATTGTGGCAAATAACTAAGTTTGGGATTATTTTTATGTAACATTACTTCAACTGAAACCTGAACAATGCAGTTTTCAAAGATTTAATGGACAAATGGGTAATTCTTAATTTAGATCTGTGAACTCATAAGGCCTTTGAGAAATTGAACTAGAGATCATAAAAAGACTGGAAAATAAAATAATACTGGACAGTTAATGTAAAATTATAGTATCTTAAATTAATATGTTTCTATTGCATGTCATTGTTCTATGATTTTTCACAATTTTTTTTTCTAGTTTTACTTTAAGTTCTGGATACATATGCAGAACGTGCCAGTTTGTCACCTAGGTATACAGGTACCATGGTGGTTTGCTGCACCTATTGACCCACAATCTAAGTTCCCTCTCCTCACCTCCCACCCCTCAACAGGCCCTGGTGTGTGTTGTTTCCCTCCCTGTGTTCATGTGTTCTCATTGTTCAGCTCCCACTTATGAGTGAGTATGTGGTGTGTGTTTGCTTTCCTGTGTTAGTTTGCTGAGGATGTTGGCTTCCAGCTTCATCCATGTCCCTAAAAAGCACATGATCTCATTTTTTAATGGCTGCAGAGTATTCCATGGTGTACATGTACCACATTTTCTTTATCCAGTCTATCACTGATAGGCATATGGGTTGGAACACTAGAAGACAACCTAGGCAATACCATTCAGGACATAGGCATGAGCAAAGACTTCATGATGAAAACACCAAAGCAATTGCAACAAAAGCCAAAATTGACAAATGGGATCTAATTAAAATAAAGAACTTATGCACAGCAAAATAAACTAACATCAGAGTGAACAGGCAAGGCAACCTACAGAATGGGAGAAAAATTTTGCAATCTATACATCTGACAAAGTCTAATATCCAAAATTTACAAAGAACTTAAACAAATTTACAATAAACAACCCCATTGAAAAGTAGGCAAAGGATATGAACAGACACTTCTCAAAAGAAGACATTTAAGTGGCCAACAAACATATGTAAAAAAGCTCAACATCACTGATCATTAAAGACATGCAAGTCAAAACCACAATGAGATATCATCTCACTCCAGTCAGAATGGTGATTATTAAAAAGTTAAGAACAGTAGATGCTGGTGAGGCTGTGGAAAAACAGGAATGCTTTTACACTGTTGGTGGGAATGTAAATTAGTTCAACCATTGTGGAAGACAGTATGGAGATTCCTCAAGGATCTAGAACTGGAAATACCATTTGACCCAGCAATCCCATTACTGGGTATATACTCAAAGGAATATAAATCATTCTACTATAAAGACACATGCACATGTATGTTTATTGCAGCACTATTTACAATAGCAAAGTGAGGGACAGTTATTCTGATCTATATTCATATAGATATCTGTGTGATGTTTCAATTTTTTTATTTTAAGATTTTTAAAATTTTTAACTTCTAATTTTTGTGGGTACATAGTAGGTATATATATTTATGAAGTACATGAGATATTTTGGTGCAGGTATGCAATGTATAATAATCACATCATGGAAAATGGGGTATTAATCCCTTCAGGCATTTATTCTTTGTGTTACAGAGTTCAATTATACTCTTTTGGTTGTTTTTAAATGTGCCATTAAATTATTCTTTACTATAGCTACCCTATTGTGCTATCAAATACTAGGTCTTATTCACTCTTTATATTTTTTGTACCTGTTAAACATCGCCACCTCCCACTATCCCCTAGTTTTGTTTCCCATAATTGTACTATGATGTCCTTACTTTCATTTGTCTATTTGTATGTATGCATTTATCCTGCTTGAGATTTATAAGTATTGTAAATATGTGGATTGCTATTTCTCATCAAATTTGGAAATTTATTTTTTATGGTCCTCATATCTTTTCTCTTTTTTGAGATTCTCATTATCCATATTTGACTACTTAATATTTTCCCTACAAGTCAATGAGGCTATGTCAATTTCTCTTTTTTTCTACTTTTATTTTATTTTCAGGGGTATACATGCAAGTTTTGTTATATAGGTGCATTGCATGGGGGTTTAAGATACAATTTTTTCACCCAAGTAATAAACATAGTACCTAATAGGTAGTTTCTCGACACTTAACCTCCTCTCATGTTCCACCCTCAGGTAGGTCCCAGTTTCAGTTGTTCCCTTCTTTATGTCCATATTTACTCAATGTTTAGCTCCCACTTATAAGTAAGAATATGCAGTATTTGGTTTTCTGTTCCTGCATCAGTTTTCTTAGGATAATGGACTCCAGTTTCATCCATGTTGCTGCAAACAACATGATCTCATTCTTTTTTCATAGCTGCATAGCATTTCATGGTGTACATTTTCTCTATCTAGTCTACCATTAATGGGCATTTAGATGGATTCCATGTTTTTGATTTTGTAAATAGTGCTATGATGAATAATATGTGCTTGTGCCTTTATGGTAGAATGATTTGTGTCCCTTTGAGTATATACCCAATATTTGAATCGCTAGGTCAAATGGTAATTCTATTTTAAATTCTTTCAGAAATCGCCAAACTGCTTTTGACACTTGCCGAACTAGTTTACACTCCCATCAGCAGTGAATAAGCATTTCTTGTTCTCCACAGCCTTGCCAGCATCTAAAATTTTTTGACTTTATAATAATAGCCATTCTGACTGGTGTGAGAAACTCATTGTGGTTTTGATTTTCATTTCTGTAATGATTAGTGATGTTGAGAATTTTTTATATGCTTGTTGGTTACATGAATGTCCATTTTTGAAAAGTGTCTGTTCATGTCCTTTGCCCACTTTATAATGGGGTTGTGTGATTTTGCTTGTAAATTTGTTTAAATTCCATATAGGTTCTGGATATTAGACCTTTGATGGATGTATAGTTTGAAAATATTTTCCCCCATTCTGTAAACTGTCGATTTACTCTGCTGATAGTTTCTTTCACAGCACAGAAGCTCTTTAATTAGACCCCATTTGTCAATATTTGCTTTTGCTTTTTTTTTTTTTTCAGTTGCTTTTGGCACCTTTGTTGTGAAGTATTCGCCAAGTCCTAGGTCCAGAATAGTATTTCCCAGGTTATCTTCCAAGGTTTGTATAGGATTTGGTTTCAGATTTAAGTGTTTAATCCATCTTGAGTAGATTTTCGTATATGGTATAAGAAAGGTATAAGAAAGTTTTAATCTTCTGCATGTGGCCACCATGTATTGATCAGGGAATCCCTTCCTCACTGCTTGTTTATGTTTATTTTGTGGAAAATTAGGTGGTTGTAGGCGCACGGCCTTATTCCTGGGCTCTCTTTACAGTTATATTTGTCTATGTGTCTGTTTTCATACCTGACACATATGTCATGCCATGTTTATTTTGGTTACTGTAGCCTTGTGGCATAGTTTGAAGTATGGCAATTTGATGCCTCCAGCATTGTTCTTTTTGTTTAGGATTGCCTTAGATATTCAGGCCTGTATGTATGTATGTATGTGTGTATATATATGGTATGTATGTGTATATATATATATTTTTAAAGTTTTTCTAATTCTGTGAAGAATGTCATTGGTAGTTTGATAGGAATAGCATTGTGTCTATAAATTGCTTTGGGCAATATGGCTATTTGGACAATATTGATTCTTGCTATCTATGACCATGGAATGCTTTGCCATTTGTGTCATCTTTGATTTATTTGAACAGTGTTTTGTAATTCTTGTTGTAGAGGGCTTACACCTCCTTCGTGAGCTGTATTCCTAGGTAATTTAATCTTTTTGTTGTTATTATGAATGGGATTGTGTGCATGATTTGGCTCTCAGCTTGGATGTTGTTGGTGTATAGGAATGCTACTCATTTTGTATCCTGAAACTTTGCTGTAGGTCTTTATTAGACCAAGGAGATTTTGAGCAGAGACTATGTAGTTTTCTAGGTATAGAATAATATTATCTGCAAACAGGGATTTTTTTACTTTCTCTCTTCCTGTTGGGATGTCTTTAATTTCTTTCTCTTGCCTGATTGCTCTAGCTAAGACTTCTAATGTTATTTTTAATAGGAGTGGTAAGAGAGGACATTATTGTCTTGCTCTGGTTTTCAAGAGGAATGCTTCCAGATTTTACCCACTCAATATGATGTTCGCCATGGGTTTTTCATAGATGGCTCTTATTATTTTGAGGTGTATTCCTTCAATGCCTAGTTTTTTGGAGGGTTTTAACATGGAGGAATGCTAAATTTTATCAAAAGCCTTTTCTGCATCTACTGAGATGATCAGGTGGTTTTTGTTTGTAGTTCTGTTTATATGGTGAATAACATTTATTGCACCAACCTTGCATCTTACTTGATTGTGATGGGCTAGCTTTTTGATGTGCTTCTGTAATTTTCTTGTATTTTGTTGAATATATTTACATCTATGTTATTCAAAGCTACTGGCCTGAAATTTTCTTTTTTTTTGGTGTGTCTCTTCCAGGCTTTGCTATCAGGAAGATGCTGGCTTCAGAGAATGAGGAAGAAGTCCCTTCTCCTCAAGTTTTTAGAATCTGTCTGGTTCTGGGCCTTTTTTTTTTTTTTTTTTTTTTTTTTTTTTTTTTTTTGGTTGGTAGGTTTTTTATTACTGATTCAATATCAGAACTCATTATTGGTCTGTTTAGGGATTTGATCTTTTCCTGATTCAATCTTGGAAGATTGTGTTTTACCAGCAATGTATCCATTTCTTCTAGTTTTCTAGCTTGGGTGCAAAGAGGTATTTGTAGTAGTCTCTGAGGGTTTTTTGTATTTCTGTGGGGTGAATGGTAATGTCCCCTTTGTCATTCCAGATACATGAAGCAAACTCTTGAAGATCTATGAAGAGACTTAGATAACCACACAATAATAGTGGGGGACTTTAACACCTTAATGAAAGTATTCGACAGAATATTGAGGTGGAAAACTAAGATATTCAGGACCTTAACTCAATACTTGAAAAATGGACCTAATATATATCTACAAAGTTTTCCACTCCCAAACAACAGAATATACATTCTTTTCATTGCCACATGGCACATACTATAAAATTTTCCACACAACGGGGCATAAAACAACCCTCCACAAATTAAAACAAAAAAATTATACCAACAACACTCTTGGACCACAAAGCAATAAAAATAGGAATTAATACTAAGAAAAATAACTTAAAACCATACAATTAAATGGAAATTAAGCAATCTTCTGCTGAATGACTTCTGGGTAACTAATGAAATTAAGGCAGAAATTAAGAAGTTATTTGAAACAAATGAGAACAAAAGATACAATACATCAGAATATCTGGGACACAGCCAAAGCAGTGTTAAGAAGGATTATAATAGCACTAAATGCCCAAATCAAAAAGTTTGAAGATCTCAAATGAACAACCTAACATCACATCTAGAGGAACCTAGCAGAACACAAGAAAGACAAGAAATAACCAAAATCAAATCTGAACTGAAGGAAATTGAGACATGAAAAACCGTACATGAGATCAATTATTCCAGGAGCTGGTTCTTTGAAATAATTAAAAAGATAGATGGACTGCTAGCTAGACTAATATAGAAAAAAAGAGAGAAGATCCAAATAAACACAATTAAAAATAATGTCAATTTCTTTAAAATCTTTATCCTCTCTCTGTCGTATTTAGAATAGTGTCTATTGCCCTATATGCAGATGTCGTATCACTATACAATCTGATTTAATAAAATCCAGTACATTTCTAATTTCAGACATTGTATTTAAGCACTTATAATTTCACTTGTGACTTTTGTATTGTTTCAGTTTTTCTCCTCGGAGTCCATTTGTTCAATTTATGTGTCTTTTGCTTGAGTATCTTGTAAATATTTATAATAGTTGTTTAAGTTTCTTGGCTATTAATTTCAACATCTGTGTTATGTTTGGCTCTTCAAAGTATTATCAGTCACAAAATCAACTCCACTCTTGTCAGAACTTCAAACACTACTAGCATTTTGCAAGCTCTGGTGTCTCACTTCAGCTTTCCACTATGGTTCTCTAACATGGTCTTTTGCTCTGTTGGATTAGTATTTGGGTGAGTGAAAAACAACCAAAGGTATACATCTGAAACTCCTTCTCTGTGAATATTCCACCATTCCAATGCCTGTAACTGCAAATTTCAATCACCTCAGCAGTCATGAACATTGGTTTCTTTTTCTTCAACTAGTCAAACCACTGATCCCTTCATTTGAGCTCGACTTCCCTGTACTTAGTTTTGAATTTTTCCCATGTTGAACAGTAAGGTAAGTAGTGTATAGCTCTTCCAATGTGTTTTAGTTTTTTGAATGATCAAGCCACTGCATATGTTGTTCAATACTTGAAGTGTTTCTTCATAGATTTTGTTCAGTTTTATAAATTTTTATAGCATAAGTGAGACACTCATTGATTCAGTATGGCCAAAACCTTAATTTCAAGTAATAATTTTTCAAGTATTCATTATATGAAAATGTTTTTTATCAGTGTGTTAGAAATACAAATAAATTTCCTAGTCCCTACAACATATAAATTATGGATTGTTTTCCCAACGGTACAGTTAAAAAACTTGAGTGGCTATGAGATTAAACTATCTAAGGTAATACAAGGTAAGTGGTTAATAAGTAAGTGTTGAGCTGTGTTTTAAATTCAGGTCTGTCAGACACCAAAATCTGTTCTTTTAAAATTTAAGCTAATTGTTTGGGAATATTTTATAGCCTACCTATTTGTTTAATGAAATCTTCAAACATGCCTAATTGGTATGTTGTATTTAAAACAAATACTATCAGAGCTGAGCAACCTGTGCTTGAAGTAAAAATGCAGAGCACAGAGCCACATATATTCCAACTCTGCCAAACCCTCACCATTCTACTCCTGGGTGATGGAAAATTAGATATACGTGACTCCTAGACATCTTTTAAATACAGTTTTAAACCATTGCACTATATTATGTGGCTTACGAGGATTCATTGAAGTTATTGTGGATATTTTATCTGTAGAAGAAAGAGCTAAATGAAGATACAATTGCTACTTAAATAAGTTTTAAAAGCCAAGAAGAGGATAATTATTTGGGGGACAGATTTTGAGGGCATGCAGTTGTGAGGTAGAGAGTTTATGCCAAGCTGCAGAGCATGAATCTGGATGTAATATAAGATGCAGGTACTGAGTTGATTTAAAATCATGCAGCTATTAAATGTTCTTTCCACCCACAGACACGCACACAGAAAAGAACAACAACAAGAGAATAGCAATAATGTGAAGTAATGTACATGTTAATTAGCTTGATTGTGGTGATTATTTCACAATGTACATGTATATCAGATCATAAAATTGTATATCTTAAATGAATACAACTTTTATTTGTCAATTACACTTCATTCAAGCTGGAAAAATAAGATAATTATGTCAGAACCAATTGGCTATGTAAAATTTGCAAGAAGCAGTATTAAATATTTTATCATCTGTAAATTGTATACTACATATTATTTATATTGGTAAAATTTGTAATCAATTTATTTTTCAGGATTTTCCAGAAAGACCCAATGAATAGGAGATAGATAGATAGATAGATAGATAGATAGATAGATAGATAGATACACAGATACATATATCATAGAGAGGAGATTGATTAAGGGAATTTGCTCACATTATTATGTAGGCTAAGAAGTTCCATAGCATGTTGTCTGAAAACTGGGAAGCCAGGGAAGCTGGTAGCAAGACTGTTCAAGTCCCAAACCCTCAGAATCAGAGAAACAACAGTGTAACTCTGAACCCAACGCCAAAAGCCTGTGAATGTGGTAGGGGCAGGAGGTGAAGGCATGCTGGTACAAGTCCAGGAGTCCAAAGAACAAAAACCTGGCATTCTGATGCACATATCAAAAGGCCAGAGAAGAAGGCCATTCCAACTTCAGAAAACAAAGAGTGAATTTTCCTTTCCACTGTCTTTGTTCTATTGGGCTTCCAGCCTATTGGATGGTTCCTGGCCCATATTGAGGTGGGATATTCCCTACTCAGTCCACCAACTCACATGCCATCTCCTGTGGAAACACTCTTACAAGACACACCTGCTAATACTGCTTTACCAGATATCTAGACATCACTTAATCTAGTCAAAATGACATCTAAACTTATTTATTATAGGTATATATTGATAAAAAGGAATAAAGGCCTTGTGAAGAGTTCAAATAAGATATGATCCTGAAAAGGATTGGTAAAGATGTAGAATTCAGATGCATGGCACAAGACGAAAACGAGGAAGACCAGATCAAAGCAAGTTACTGTGTTTCAGGGTATCAGGAGGTAGATAATCCTAGAATATCTGGGGCAGATACCCAACTTAAAAGCGACCCTGAAGTAAGGGTAGGTAAGGAGCTTATACAAATGCAAAACCATCATGAAGAATTGTATAGAAGGAAATATTATACTGACTGATAAATCAGATTAACTTCCATAAGATTCTCAGTTATATATTACATTTTTAATATTTGAAATTGAGTCCATGTGTTCCCGTTGGACTGTCAAGATATTTATCTCAGTAATATTTTGAGAAATTGGGACTTTTTTATTATCAGGTTAAATCAGACATTAAATTAAAAGGCACATATTCTGCTAAGATACTATCAATCAAAAAGTGTATTTTAGAACTCCAAACTAAGAAAGTTGTGTAGTTTTAATTACTATCCACAAGATATTTTAATGCTGGACCAGGATATCTTATAAACCAGAGTCCATATAAAATTCAGCAGTTTTTGCTATCCTGTTGAGCTCTGTGACTACTTTGTAAAAATAATCCAAGATCAAATATAGATTTGATCTTGCAAGAAAGAAGACAGTCCAGTACTTTAGCCATTTGGGTAAGCAAATGAGGCAAAACAATTGATGAGTTCCAGTTATATACTATAATTAATTAGTAGTCATAGTGACTAGTATGTGTCAACTTTCTCTTTGCTGGAGGAAGAAAAACTATAAGAAGTTGGAAGGTCAGTATATTCTTTATCATTTATATATACATATACATTATATGTGTGTATCTGTGTGTATACACACATATACAGATATATATACACACACATATATGTATATATACACATATATGTGTGTGTGTGTATATAAAAAAACCAGATCTAAATTCCAGAAATTGCAATAATTTAGAAAATCATATTAACTTAGATCCTGATAGTTAAAATACATTTGCAATCCTAAAAATATCATTAAACTAGTTTCATTAAGACCTAGAAATAGTTTGCAGCTCAAGTAGAAAAGAGATTAAACCTATGTCATATTAATGAGTAAAATCTCACCTTATTTATCTTTTGATGAAATAACATTAATCAGTTCTCTCTCAGTACTGAGTTTGAAAATGTATCCTTCATGTTTCAATCAACAGTCAGCCCTGAAATGAACTTATAGCTGCACCTAATTTATCTTCCTCTAAAATCTGGTTGTTGAATGTGTTGAATTCCTTAGGCAATAAAGGGGGGGATGGGTGCTTTTATTTTTATTCATGTATCATTACAGGACATGTAGGAACCTTAGAAAGTTCAAGATGGTCTAGGATCAAAGTTGTGTTTCAGAAGATAAGAAGATGCTGAGACTTTGATCAGAGTTTGGAATTCCTCAAATTCATTGGAGATTGTCAAAAATTATATCTTTGTGTTTGTATATGTGTGTGTGAGGGAGAAAGAAGGGGGTGAGGTTGAGAGAGAAAAACTGTTATGTCTCTCTAATTAGATGGGAAGCTTGCAAAGGTAAGGAAATATGTATTGTTCACTGTTATGTCTTCAAAAATTTACAAAATGCCTAAGACAAAATAGAAGCTCAATTAATAATACTTGAACACTTAATGGTCAATTAATAACACTTGGATGAACCTATAGTAAACATATTATCTAAGAGCTGTACAATATAATTTAAATTCTATTCATTTTTTCCATTTCTACAAGATAATTTTATTTAAAAAATCAATTACTATTATTGTACTCCATCAGTTCCTATTTCTTTTAACTATGGAGAGGGTTTGCATAATCCAGACCCTAGTTGTGTTAGACACTGCTAAATTTTGCATTTAGAGCAAGAACTAAGCAGCATGACTCACTAGTTATGTTTTATTTTTATGCAATTCTATACCCAGATATTTTTGTTTTATCAGCGGCTCTTGTAAGTAGAGGACTGTTGACATCAAGCTTTCCCCAACTCAGTTGCATTAGTTGTCAGTTAACCACCTTATCTATGTATTAGTTGCCCATTGTTTTGATTTTTGTGTAATAATTTATTGTTTAGGGATTCTACAATTTGTTTTTTCATTCATTACTTGATGAACATTTCTGGGTCATAATCCAATGCATTTATTTATTTACTTATTTTTACTCAAAATTTTCTAATGTTAGCCCATAGGAGCTTTTTTAGGTTGTTTTCTGTGCCATTTAAGCATATCTCCAGACTTTTTTGAATATTTCCTTATTCTCATACAGCACAAGATGCTTCTAATCATCAGGTGAATCAACCACTTCAAGAATCTCTGATTCCATTTACTAGACAAAGCATGGTTTTTCTTTTCATTCACTTAAAAGGATTTAGTTCACTTATTCATGAAAAACTAGTTTCTAATTTTGAATAAGTCCAATTTATCTATATTTTTCTTGTAAAGGGTACTGTGACACAAAACAAACCTTTTTTCTAATATATGGCTATGAAGATTTTTCTCTATATATTATATAATTCATGAATTACAGTTTTACATTTTAGATTTCAGTCTATCATTCATATTGATTTAACGTTTGCATAAGTTTAGATGTATGCATTGAAGTTCCAGTTAGTTAAGCACCACTGGTTGAGTGAACAAAACTTTCTCTAGTGAGTTTCTTTTGCATTGTTATTAATGAATAGCACACTGTATGTTATGTGTCTATTTATGTGCTCTCTAATCGGTTCTATGTTATTATTTTGCCCAGAACATGATAATACATGTAGAGCAGAGCACTGTGTACCAGTTACTAATGCCAGAAGACTCTCACAACATGGAGGATAATGAAGATCGTCACAATACCAGCCACCAGGAATAGAAGTGCAGATACTTCTGCCTACTGTCTCCTGGTATTGGAGTTACCAACAAAACACAAGTCAAGTACTTGGTGGAAAATTACTTTACTCACAAAAAGATACAGAGCAAGATCAGTTTCAATAGTGGACATCCGCCACCACATTCCCTCCTGGAAGACAATGCAGGGAAAGTGGCCTATGAGCACCCCATTAGTGCTGTGGTAGAGGGATCTTGACACCTCCTCTGGGAAGTATGAAATATCAAAAACTAGGGGCATGCCTGAGGGCCACTGAAACACAGTGCTTAAGCAGAACAAAGCCATACTCATTGAGTCTGAAACAGTAAGACACTTTCTCATTAAATCTAAACCTAGGACAGGTACTGCCTTTCCCAATACAACAGATTTTAGTAAATCCTCCAAATTTGTTTTACTTTGTTCCACTTGTTTCGGTAATTATCTATGCTGTCCCTTTCTATATAAAATTAGCATAAGCTAGTCAATACAACAAAAGTACATACAGGGAATTAGATTGGGTTTGCATTCATTCTATAGGTCAATTAGAGAATAATAAACATTATAAAAATAGTGAATATTCCATTCCATGAAATCGATATATTTATTCATTTACTAAGACATTTTTGATTTCTTAGTCAGCATTTGTAGATAACATGCAAATCCTGTATTTTTGTTAACTTTATACCTACATATTTTATTTTTCCTGATGCTATTGTAACTATTACTTTAAAAATTAATTTCCATGTGCCTATAGTCCCAACTTCTTGGAACACTGAGGCAAAAGGCTCACTTAGGCCCAGGAGGGAGTTTGAGTCTAGCCCGGGCAACACAGAACCCCACCTCTAAAAATTAAATTAAGTTAAAATAAAAAAAATTTCCAGTTGTTCATGCCCATTATGCAAATATGTAATTGAACTAGTACCCTGGAACATTCCAAAATTATTTTACTAAATCTGGAGATTTTGTTATAGATCTATAGACTATGAATACATATGTAAATATCTTGCTTATATAAATAGACTTATTTTACCATTTTTATTCTCTATGATTCTTATTTCTTTGTCTCGTTTTATTTCACTTACTAGGACTTTTGAAACTAGTGAGAGAGATCAACATTGCCTTGATCCTGATCTGAAGGGATAAGTTTACATGTTCTTTACTTATGTGTTGAGTTGGTTGATGAGCTTGTTGAATGCATACTTCATCACTTTTACTTTGTTTTTTATTTCTAACATTTTCATTAGACTTTTGTATTTACAGTTTCTACCAGTCCATTGGTAATCACACATCTAATCTTTTGTGATATTCACTTTTTCCATAATTGTATTTAACAAATTAATCAGTTTTTTAAATTTTCTGAAGAGATTATTACAACTTCTGTGTCATATCTAAGTCTAGTTTAGTTGGTTGCTTTGTCTTACAGCTCTCTGTTACTTTTTTGTGTGCCTTGTATTTTGGCTAAAATGTATACAACTTTTGTTACTAACAAAAATAGGCTATCTTATCTCTTCTATTTATGTATGTTTTTATGTTTCCCCACAATATAATATTTGATTACAGCAGATTTTAGTGAATCTTGGAATAAGAAAGAAAGTTTTTTTTTTCCCACTTATTTTGATAATTCTAGTTAGTTTTCATTACTGATATGGACATTGTATGACATTTAAATAGATTTAACTAATATATTTTTTCTAATAGTATAAAGTAATTTTTAAAATTAGAACTTCATATTCCAGTGTGGAATTGTGGACATCTTTTCTTGTCCTGGCCTAAAACCATTTGTGCCCAAATACAAATCATGTATATCACAATGCAGGAAAAAAAACGTTTAAAGAATTTCTGCAAAATATTAGAGCTTCCTGGATGTCATAAGAAATTATGGAAGGTTGTTTCTTTTAATGCTTTAATTAGAGACTAGAGGAAATACACAAATATAAAAGCAAAGTGTTTTTATATACTGTTTTATATATCTTATATACTTATTTTGCCATTGAAAATAATAAACAATTTGCTGTTTATTATTTTATCTCTAGACATTAGCTCAGAGCCTGCAATTCTGTAATTGGCTAATAAGCACTTACTGAATGAACAAATGAATGCATGTGTGAATATATGAAGCCATGAAAGAAGTAGGTTTTTGCAAGATTTCAGAGGCATATATGTGACAGATTAGTGAATCAGGAACATAAGATAGCTACAACATAAAAGTATATTACAGAAAAACATGAAATTCTGACTGGGTGCAGTGGCTCATGCCTGTAATCCCTGCACTTTGGGAGGCCGAGGCGAGTGGATCACCTGAGGTCAGGAGTTAGAGACCAGCCTGACCAACAGGGTGAAACCCTGTCTCTGCTAAAATACAAAAATTAGCCAGGTGTGGCGGTGCAAATCTGTAGTCCCAGCTACTCGGGAGGCTAAGACAGGAGAACTGCTTGAACCTGTGAGGCAGAGGTTGCAGTGAGCTGAGATTGTGCCGCTGTACTCCAGCCTGAGCGACAGAGTGAGACTCCGTCTCAAAAAACAAAGAAACAAACAAACAAACCATGAAATTATAATTTTATGAACGATTTTATACTATTAGAAAAATATATTAGTTAAATTTGTCTGAATATCATTAGCCAAAAAAAAAAAAAAATGTATCACTGAGAAACCATTCCCTTGTACATTTCTTGGAAAACTTGAGAGTAATTTCACAGTCTCCATAATATGGAATAGTTAGAAAACTCTGGAATGCATCAAACTTCAGTGATTTACCTTAAAGAAAATAAAGTTGTGTTTTTTTGTTTGTTTGTTTGTTTTTTGAGACGGAGTCTCGTTCTGTTGCTCAGGCTGGAGTGCAGTGGCGCAATCTCCACTCACTGCAAGCTCCGCCTCCCAGGTTCATGCCATTCTCCTGCCTCAGCCTCCCAAGTAGCTGGGACTACAGGCTCCGGCCACCAGGCCCAGCTAGTTTTTTTTGTATTTTTTAGTAGAGACGGGGTTTCACCGTGTTAGCCAGAATGGTCTCGATTTCCTGACCTCCTGATCTGCCCACCTGGGCCTCCCAAAGTGCTGGGATTGCAGGCGTGAGCCAGCACGCCTGGCGAGAATAAACGTTTTAATATTAAAGTACTACATGCGTAAAAATGGTATTACCCAGAATATAACGTTATTTCTTTTTGAAAGATCCACTGGGCAATTTGGCAACTAGGGTGAGTTGGGGAAACAAAAATAGACCAAACAAAATCAAAAGGCAAAGGGCAAAGCAAGAGTAAAAACTGATGAAAATCATGAATTACAAGTAGGATTTTGTGATGTCTCTAACTTTATTAGCATGCAATAAATGTAGTTTCGTCATCTTCAAGGCTAATAAAAAGAGTTGTTGATTCTCTGAAATATGATTCTCAGAGAATATGATTCTCTGAAAAAAAAGGAATAAAGGATTGAGTCTATCACTTGAAAGAGAGAAGAGGGAACGTTATCTCAGTCAGGTGAACTAAGTTGAATATTTTTGACAAGATAGAAATATTTAAGTTTTTATGTTATTATATAAAATTTCTGGACTTATATCAGAAGCAGACAGTCAAATATCGATAAACAAAGCCTCTCTCAGGATGTAAATAACAATGATGCACTAAATTAAATAACAAATAAATAATATTCATTTCCTGAGTGTCTCTTCTCTGCTCTTTGGTAAAATAATTGCATATTTTCTTTAACATTTATTCAAACATTCAGCAAGTTATTGTTGGGTCCCCTTCACTGTCTGGTAGTCCTATAAGAATATTTGAAAATCGCACATATTATATTTAATAATGGCTGTGACTAAATAACAAATTAAGTTTTATAGTAAAAGGTAAAAAAGCAAGTGATTAATTCAAAAAGGACATTCCAATTAGATTTGTGGATGAAATTTCAGAGAGATGTCACATAGACACCAGCCATTTACCTATTTTAACCATCTTGTATATAAAACATTTTTCTTTTTTTTTTTTTTTTTTTTTTTTTTTTTAGACAGAGTCTCGTTTAGTCGCCCAGGCTGGAGTGCAATGGCGCGATCTCGGCTCACTGCAAGCTCCGCCTCCCGGGTTCACGCCATTCTCCTGCCTCAGCCTCCCGAGTAGCTGGGACTACAGGCGCCCGCCGCCTCGCCCGGCTAATTTTTTGCATTTTTTTTAGTAGAGACGGGGTTTCACCGTGTTAGCCAGGATGGTCTCGATCTCCTGACCTCGTGATCCGCCCGCCTCGGCCTCCCAAAGTGCTGGGATTACAGGCGTGAGCCACCGTGCCCGGCCGTATATAAAACATTTTTCTGTAAAACAAAGAAACCATGTTAAAAATTAGGTATCCAGTTAACAGGTTCTAGTTTCTATACATGAAGAGGAACTTTGGTCTTCAAATTTGTTTCAAACTTATATGCATGAAGGAAAAATACATGTGTTATCACAAACACATTTTTGTACTTAGCACCCCACCCCACAGAAATACAAACTACCATCAGAGAATACTATAAACACCTCTACACCAATAAACTAGAAAATCTAGAAGAAATGGATAAATTCCTGGACACTTACACTCTCCCAAGACTAAACTAGGAAGAAGCTGAATCCCTGAGTAGACCAATAACAGGTTCTGAAACTGAGGCAATAATTAATAGCCTACCAACCAAAAAAAGTCCAGGACCAGATGGATTCACAGCCGAATTCTACCAGAGGTACAAGGAGGAGCTGGTACCATTCCTTCTGAAACTATTCCAATCAATAGAAAAAGAAGGAATCCTCCCTAACTCATTTTATGAGGCCAACATCATCCTGATACCAAAGCCTGGCAGAGATACAACAAAAAAAGAAAATTTTAGACCAATATCCCTGATGAACATCGATACAAAAATTCTCAATAAAATACTGGCAAACCAAATCCAGCAGCACATCAAAAAGCTTATCCACCATGACCAAGTGGGCTTCATCCCTGGGATGCAAGGCTGGTTCAACATACACAAATCAGTAAACGTAATCCATCATATAAACAGAACCAAAGACAAAAAACACATGATTATCTCAATAGATGCAGAATAGGCCTTTGACAAAATTCAGCAGCGCTTCATGCTAAAAACTCTCAATAAATTTGGTATTGAAGGGACGTATCTCAAAATAATGAGAGCTATTTATGACAGAACCACAGCCAATTATCATACTGAATGGGCAAAAACTGGAAGCATTCCCCTTGAAAACTGGCACAAGACAGGGATGCCCTCTCTCACCACTCCTATTCAACATAGTGTTGGAAGTTCTGGCCAGGGCAATCAAGCAAGATAAAGAAATAAAGGATATCCAATTAGGAAAAGAGGAAGTCAATCTGTCACTGTTTGCAGATGACATGACTGTATATTTAGAAAACCCCATCGTCTCAGCCCCAAATCTCCTTCAGCTGATAACCAACTTCAGCAAAGTCTCAGTATACAAGATCAATGTTCAAAAATCACAAGCATTCTTATACATCAAATATACTTATCTATTAAAATTCATTAGGGTGCAATTTACTTGTGTGAACGGTTGTTCTCTTATTTGCCACTTTTTGGTAAATAGTATGAGTTTCAATTCATTTTTGAATGTGAATAGTTAAAAAGAATTTCACAAAAATTTTTTGCTCACAGCATCATATTCTAGCAGCATATTAATCCATCCTTAATAGTGCTTGTAAGAAAATACCAATAAAGCTGCTTTGCTTTTTTTTCTTGTGTATATTTTTGTGTTTGTCAGAAAGCCGGTGGTAGCTTATGTAGCTGGAAACTTCTGAGCAAATTACTTACTTGTTAATTAGTGGTTTCAACCTAAAATATGATTTCCTCATAGGAGTGTGGATATATAATTATATATTTCCCTATATGAGTGTACAGATATATTTTATATTATATATAAGTATATATTTTTATATAAACATATACTATATAATATATAAATTATAAATATATGTAACTATATATTTATATATGTGTATATATATTTATATATATTTACACACCCCATACAATAGTGCAGAATTTGGGCTTTGGAAATTGATGGCAATTTTTTCTTTTTTAAAAATTTCCTGTTTTAAAATTTAATTTTTAAATTAACAAATAATAATTGTACATATTCATGAGTTACACAGTGATGTTTCAATAATGTAATGTATATTGATCTGATAAGGGCAATTAGCATATCCATCATCTCAAATATTTGTCATTTATTTGTGTTGGGAACATTCAATATTTTCCTTCTAGCTATTAGAAACTATATATTATTGTTAACGATGATCATCCTACAATGATCATCCTACAATGAATTCTAGTGTAGAACACTAGAATTCATTCCTCCTATTTGGCTGTAATTTTATAACTTCTAACAAATCTCTCCCTATCCCCTAGCTTCCCCTTCCCAGCATCTCATATCTTCTGTTCTACTTTTTACTTCTATGAGATCAACTTTTTTTAGCTTCTACATATGAGTGAGAACATGTTGTTTTTAACTTTCTGTTCCTGGCTTATTTCACTTACCATAATGTCCTCCAGTTCCTGGATGACAGCTCTTTCTTCTGACAATGTACTTACACCTAGAAAATAATGAGAGTGTTGGAAATTACATTTGTATGATAATTATATTTCTAATTCTAAATACTAGGAACACTATTTTCTCTTCCTTATATTCTGACTGTGGGGACCACTCATTCCCCTATTGAGTGGAAGAAATGACCAGTGCTAAAAGGAATATTCAGGACCCAATGTAATTTACATTCGTATGGGGGAAGGGAAGTTAGGAAACAGAGAGATAATTAAAGAGAAAAAATGGCAGAAAATAAATTGATTAGTGTCTCCGCTCTTTCCTAAGTATCAAAAAATGTTAAATAAGAAATAAATTAAGAAATGACGTCTGGCCTAACCATCTCATTGTACAGAAGCTGAAATTGTTGTCCAGTAATGTCAGACTTTCCCAAGACCTGTGTGGACTTAATAGAAAAAGGAGTCTCATAAACAGCTCTCCTCAGTGTCCTCTCTTGTCATATATTGCTTCTTTGAATTAAGAGAAGCAAATTATCTAAGTGATTTGAATGAGCATTATAATAAAAATTAATGAATATTAACTCTTTTAAGTTAACAAATTCTGACACTTAAAATTTTTATATTAGCTCTGTATAGTCTCTGTAAAACAGCAGTGCCGTGTGCCCTAATAAGCAATAACTTATATTTTTATTGCATTTGTCTAATACTGTGATTTTTGGTTTAGTTCATAAACATTATCTTATTTTATCATCACTATCACAATCTGAGATTTTATAATCTTCTTGATTCTATGACGATTCAGAGATGCAGAAAAGCTAAGAGAATTAATCTAATTTCACACAGAATCTATAGGTCTCAAACCCTGGGTCATATGATGCAACATTTTTCTTTACACTGCTGCTAGATTATATTAGCTAGGGGGTTAAAATAGTGTAGTCAGTGACCAGATACTCCTCCTTAGTTAATAATTCATATTTTGTATGTTCAAAGATTCACCTGACATCGTTTCAAAGAACCCTATGAATGAGACCCTGACAATATGAGGTACCATCAGGAACATGAATAAGTACCACATGGAGCCCCTTCTTTTAGAAATTGACATTCTCTATTTGATAGTACAATACTTAGACAAGTAAAACACTAATCTACAAAAAAAGTGCAAAATACAGTTCAAGATAATAGCATAATATATGGCAACAAAGGTGTAATTAAATATCTAAGTGATTTCACAGATTTCCCAATTAGTTCTGACACTTTATCTCCAATCAAAAATGTATGAGAGTTCTGGTTGTTCCTAACCTTTAACAACATTTGATGTTATATTTTTCTAAATTCTAATGTTTTCTAAATTCTAATGTAATAGTGTTTCAATGTAGCTTTGCATTTGATAATCTTTGAAGCTATTATAAATGGCATCATTGAGTATTGCATTTTCCAAATTGTTGTTGATAGTTTATAGTAAATACTGTTGATATATTTATGTATATTAATATCGCACTTAAGAATTTTGGTAAATTTGCATCTTAATTATAATAATGTATCAATAGATTTGGAATTTTTAATATATATCATCTGTGAATAATTATGAATTTGTTTTTCACTTCTATTCTTTTTACATTTTTATCAAACAATTTTTTTTCATCAAAAGAGTGAAGTATTTGAAACATCACCTTGAAAAACAAAAGAATTCTTTACAATTCATTATCTGTATCAGCATGGCAGCATCCCTCAAAGCAAAAACACATTTAAAAGGAAAGGAAGAAGAGTAGTTGGTAATTAAAAAACATATATTAAGAACGCGCCAAGGAAGTGTCCAATGTCTAATTATCTGTGTCCTTAGGAGAAGACAGAATGACTTATGATGGAAGCACCTGCAGTCTTCTTCTTGAACTGTGGGCTTCAGGGGAATCTAAGAGTTCCTGGCAAAGAGGAGCTAATGAAGACTGACATTGATCAATAAAGACATGGGGTTAAAAGAGCAACAATAGGAATACCTTAAAGTTGTACTCAGAAGATAGGAGCTGTCTCTGCTTCCTTTCAGAAACATCATTATTACCTTGAATCAGAGCCTGTCAGAAGCATTTTGCACAACAATTGTAAGAAGAGACTGAAGCTTCAGAAACACTTTTACGTAGGTGTTACACTTCAGAGATTTTATAAATCCAGAGAAAATAATTGACCGAAATATTAAGATATGCCTTAATCTGTTTTTTTTTCTTCTTCTTCTTTTGACAGAGTTTTGCTCTCATTGCCCAGGCTAGAGTGCAATGGCGCGATCTCAGCTTGCCACAACCTCCACCTCCTGGGTTCAAGCGATTCTCCTGCCTCAGCCTTCTGAGTAGCTGGGATTACAGGCATGCACCATCACTCCCAGCCAATTTTGTACTTTTAGTAGAGAACGGGTTTCTCTATGTTGATCAGGCTGGTCTCAAACTCCTGACCTCAGGTGATCCATCCGCCTTGGCCTCCCAAAGTGCTGGGATTATAGGCGTGAGTCACTGCGCCCGGTAAAAGGTCACACCTTTAAGCAACAACTTTGAATATTCCATTAAATTACCATTCCTTTTATAGCCAGAGGTTTGTACTGAATAAAGTAGAACATCTGTCAGTACAAGCAGACAATAGTCAAACAGACACTGTCCGTTTCTCATTCACAGTGATGAACTATTTCCTCCTACATGAACAGACACCTATAAGAAGTAATCCATTGCTTAGTGATACTACTCACCTTCTTTTTGACAGAAGTAGAGAACAGAAACTCCTTGTGCATACAAGTTATGTAAGAGGCCATGGCTATTATTCTGACATTAGTTATGTTAGACTACAACTGATGCATACCTGTTTAAAGAGAAAATATTGCTTGTTACATTCACTTTATTCAGCATAGAGAAGAAACACCAAAGTAGGTACACAGTTGAGTAGTTTTCACAAGAAATAACATCTATATCTACAGTTTAAAACAATGAGTTATTTGCTCACACTTTTGCAATATTTGTGGATCATCTGGCTGGTATTTCTGCTGGTCTTGTCTTTTGTCTCTTTTATAGTTTTAGGTATCTGGTAGCTTGACTGGGGCTGGATGACCCACAAAAGTCTCACTCACATTTCTGGTGGGTTAGTTGTGGCTGCTGTTTGGATGACTTATTCTTCTTTCATTGGCCCAGCCAGCAGGTTAGCCTGTAGGAGAATATAGCAGTAACAGCATTCTAGAAGCAAATCCTGATGCTTAGGTGCTTATTAATTTTCTACTTGCCTCATTTTTTTTTTTTTTTTGTCATTGGCCAAGCCAAATCACATGGCCAAAACCTTAGTCAATGTGTAAAAGTATGGATACAGGAAGGTATGACTCATTGGGGGCATCCATTAAATTAATAATCTACTATAATGCCTCAGTATACATAAGACTGGTATATATGTAAAAAGTGGTTTATTTTTCATATTTTTGTTCTGGTTTCATATACTTAATTTTTTTTTAGACTTACAGAAGAAAGGAAAACAAAAACTATAAAAAAAGAGTAAGGAGCGTCCCTATATGCTTCTCACCCACTTCCTGTAATGTTGACATTTATTTAGCCACAATACAATTAACAGAACTAAGAATTAAATATGAGTGCATATTAGTAACTAAAATGCATTCTTTATTCAGTATTCACTAACTTATATAGTCATACATTTTTCTCTTTCAGGATCCAATCCAGCATTCCATATTATTGCTTCCACCTAGTTTTCTCCAACCTGTGACAGTTTCTGAATCTTTCCCTGCCTTTCATGACCTTGACACTTTTGGAGAAAACTGGTCTGTTGTTTTGTACAATTTAGATTTGTCTGATGCATTTTCATCGTTAGATTAAGCATATGCCTTTTTGGCAAGAACACAGAAGTGATGTGTCTTTCTTAGTGTGTCCAATAGGAGTTACTTGATGTCAATAAGCAGTGATGCATTGACCTTAACCTTGATCACTTGGTCAAGTTGGTGCCTTTTGGGTTTCTCCATGGAAAAAAAATACCTCTCTCCTTTAGTGCATGTTTGAAATCAACTGAATTTCCAAGGAGAAAGGAAAAACGAGTTAAAAATATCTTTAGTTTAATTTTACTAAACACTTTTCAACTTAATTTCTTAATGTAGTCTCACAATATGTAGGGGGAATGTAACCTACTTTCCCCAAATATCTTTCTATTTCTATTTTGGAATATTGTCTTACAATGTTTTTTTTTTATTTGACAATTTCCACTAGAAGTAGATTGTCCCTCATCTTAAATTGTAATACTTTTTTCTTCCCTACCACTAAGACTTTACATAATTAGGTTTCTGCTCTACATATTCTTAAACCTCTGTTAACATACTATCAAAGATCACCCAATTAAATAGTATAAGGCATTTACTTATGATAAATGTGACTCTACAGATTAGTTATATGAAAGACCCTTGCAACAGTGTTCGATAGTGACTTATCCAAACAACCTTTATATGTCTTTTGACATTTTGCATTTAGGCACGTTTGTCTTGCAAGCACAGGCAATGACTGTTGTTTTGTTTCATTTTGTTTTTCAGTTCTGGACTATCTTTTCAAGCTTTATTTATTTATTTATTTATTTTGTAATAAACAAGTTTGGCAGATAGAAATAGTGTTTCTCTCTGGAGCAGTGTTCAGCCTTGCTTACTGACCTTTTATAACATATTTATATTCTGAGCTCAGAGTTCTTCTTCTGTAATGCAATTCACTGTATGTTCAGATGTCATTTGACTCTGTTTGCATTTCCTAGTAGGAAGTCGGACACAGCCTGCCGGGCGCAGTGGCTCATGCCTGTAATTCCAGCACTTTTAGGGGCTGAGGCGGACGGATCACCTGAGGTCGGGAGTTAGACACCAGCCTGACCAACATGGAGAAAACCCGTCTCTACTAAAAATACAAAATTACCCAGGTGTGGTGGCACATGCCTGTAATCCCAGCTACTCGGGAGGCTGAGGCAAAAGAGTCGCTTGAACCCAGGAGGCGGAGATTGCGGTGACCTGAGATCATGCCATTGCACTACAGCCTGGGCAACAAGAGCAAAACTCCGTCTCAAAAAAAAAAAAAAAAAAAAAAAAAGAAGTTGGACACGGTGAAATGGTACAAGCAGATGCTAATTCACATGCTACTGCTATTGCTGTAATAGTCCTTTATTTGTGACCCGGGGATGTTATGGCTTCCAGAAAGGTAAAATCTCAAACTCTGCACAAGCCTTGAGCTGCCTGTTAGTCTTTTCTCTCGATCTCCTTGGAGCCTCTCAAGCTGAAGAAGGACATACACAGAGGAGATTAATGTCAACTGGAAGTGCCAAACTCTGGAGGAAACAGGTTAAAATAATTTTGTGGTATATTTAAAAAAAAAAAAAGGAAGCATTTGGATTCATGGAAAAACAAGGACTTCTTGAAATTATGTATTTTCAACCAGAAAACAGTAAAAATTTAGCCTTTTTCCTATATGTTATTTTATTCTATAAGAGATAATATAGCACATTTTATTTTAATTAGTTTTTAAAAATTTCCTTAATACTCATAAAAAACTAAATAATAAAATTTTGATACTGGAGTTATTGAAACATATCATTCTCTCTCAACTCCTCATCCCTTTAGCAGTAAACACTGCTGATGATGCAGTGTTTTCCTGTGCATAAAAATTCATATAAGCATATCTGAATATCGACAATTTTTAGTTAACATTCTTACGTAACTGTGTCCATGCTTTATAAGCTTATTATGTTTTCTTCCCGACTTAATATCTTGGAGACATTTTGTGTTACTATATTTGGAGCTACTTATTGTTAAAATTGCAGCTAATATTGTTCAATGTATTTAACTATTCCCCATCTTATACATTCACATCTGTGCACACACAAACACACATGAATGCATTTGATAGATGATACTGTGTGAATTAATTTGTAAGCAACCTGCTCATTTAATCCTTTCATTTGTTTTTCTGATTCAATATAAAACAGTATTACTTTCCAAATTCTCTATTAATTATAATTTGTTAATACATTGTTCTCAATTTTTCACTACCATGAGCAACGCTAAAATGATAATCTTTGATCAGATATTTATTTGCAGATATTCAAGAGCACCTAGAGAAAATAATCCCAGCAATAGAATTTCTTGTTCAAAACACTGGTATTTTAAAATGACATTGTAGGTAGTAATTTTATTTATTCTTTTAATAAAGTTATTCTTTGAATTAATTTTTGCCTTAATATAATGACCAAAATATCCTGTACGATATGGAATAAAAATAGATTTGGGGGCATTCTGATTAGTTCCTGTTTTTAAATGTAATATTGTGTTATTTTCTATTTAGAATAATGCTTACTCAAATTTGATTTTCTAAGTATCATTTTTATCAGATTAAGAAGACTTCATGATTTGCCTAGATTTTCTTGAATTTTTGTCCCAAATTAAAGTTGACATTTACTAAATCATTGTTGTGCATTTATGTAGACAATTATACAGGTTTTAGTTTTAGTTTTGCTCGTGTAAAATCATCCTTGACTTTCTCAGATAAATTCAACATGATTTTTTAATATATATACAATATTATATTTTTGTTTAGAATTGTCTATGTATATGCTTAGATTGATGTACTACTTTATCTTACTCTAATCACTGATTTGGCATAACTACTACACCAAAGTCTTCAGATTAGTTGGGACGTATTTCCCCTTTTTCTAGTATCTGAAGGTTTCATATGCCTTTGCAATAATCTCTTCTTTGTAAAACTTAGAATAATTTAATTGTAAAATTGTAAAAATAAAACAAATGAAATATAAAAGCAAATTCAATTTGATCATAAAACACAAAAAGATAAGGAAAAAATGAAATACACTATATTGTTAAGTTTTTAAAAAGATGATTATAAAGGGCTTATGAATTGTATTAAAATTGTAGGTACGTGTATTGTATAAGAAGAGACATATGCTGTAACATCTCATAATCCTGTATTGAAGCCATGAACTCCAGTTCTTTTTGTGACTTATTACATTATTAGCCTCTAAGACTTGATTTTCTTATTTATTCAATAATATTAGCTCTAAGGTCATTGTAAAGTTAAAATAAAACAACCTTTGTAGAACAAATGTCACAGTTCTTGGCACACAGGATATACTCAATAAATGTCGACTTTTTCTTCTATTATATATATTTTTTCATTACCAAAGTCTGAATTAATGCTGCCTTTAGGCTCAGAAAATGCTATTCATTAGTTCAAAAAATATTTTTGAAAGGTTAACACCATTTGTCAAGTCTATTCTAAATCATTTGAATATTTCATTCAATGATTCTATTGAACATGTAAAAAAAAAAAAAAACTGAAGAAGTACTTGTTATGTCTTTTGCAGATCTGCATTTCCAAACAACCACCAAAACTAGCTGGGTTTAAGGTGGCTGCTTACACTACAGACCTGTTACACATATTCCAACCCCATAGTGTTAGGGTTTACAAGGATAATATTTGTGAATTTTCACATTCTATGCAGCGGTCACAATGAAGTCCTCTAAAGGCATACTTTGACGGAATCAATTTGGACATTTATGATGGCTCAAAACAAGGTCCCAAGCAATGAGAGTACGTTAGTGTAGATCACCAATATAAATAGAACAGCTATCATATCATATCAGTTCTGCCCACAGCACTTGAGTAGGAGAAGTTCTGAAATAAGATCATCAGGAACAAAGAAAGGACTTTTTCAGAATATATTCAGTTGATTCCAAATATAGCCAATCCTGCTTGATTGAATGTTTGCAAAATTCAATTCTCTGTTTGCAGATTCAGGTACAGCAGGTCTTTGAATAACAGTCATTTCATTCAACATTGTTTCCTTATAACACTGATGAGAAAAAAAGTATATATATGTTTATGTGTGTGCGTGTGAGTGTGTGTGTGTGTGTGTATTCCCACTAGGGTTCACTGTCTGGGTGGAGTCTGCAAGTTTTCCCCCATGTCTGGATGGGCTTTTTTCTGGGTACCCAGGTTTCCCCAACATTCCAAAGTTATGCACATTCAGTTCACTGGAGGATCTAATGGTCCCAGTCGGAGTGAGTGTGGGGGTGTCTGTGAGTGCACCTGGTGATACTACCTGTCTAGGGATGGTTGCTTCCTATCTGGTGTCCTAAGCTGCAGGGAGAAGCTCAGGTCACCTGCAACCCTGAACTGGAATAAGCAGGTAAATCATTACCTTATGTGCTTTTATACTGATACTTTTATTCATCTTTCTTAGATACATGTATAGCTCACATTTATTTTGAGGTTTAATATTAGAAGTTATTTGGTCATTATTTACAAGTTGGTGATGTTTTTGTGACCATAAATATGCCATAGGAACATAACTCTTGTTATACCAATTAGCCTGTCAGGCTTTCCATATGCCCTTCAAGTTTCCACAAACCTATCAACATTAAGTGAGGACTTACTATATAAAGAATGTAGATTGTTAGAATTAAAGTTTTATCCTGAGAAAAAAAATGGCACCTACCATTCAGCTCTGTCACTTAGTTTATCAATTCTTTAGAAATATTTAAATATTCATTCAGTTCTATTGTGTATTATATACTATTGTCTTTGTGTGTATCATACATGTTTTTATTCTAGAGATTCTATTTGGTTCTGTCTTATTTTAGCTGACCCCCAACTGAGTTGCTCCAAATGCTGCAGCAATGAAGTTCTCACAAGGGAGTTCTTTGGGATTCTAAAGAAAGAAGCAGTAAACTGCAGGGTGACCAATGCAAAGTATGTATTAGACGAGCTCACAAAGTACTGCAGCATATCCCCAGGCAGACAAGGAGAAGGGGATGCTCTTCCCCAGTATGTCTGCAGCAATGGCGTCAGGGTATGGAGTTTATACGCAAGCTTAAAGAACTTGGCTCAGGGCACAGGCCGGTTTCTTTAAGTGTTTTGATCAACATCCTAAATATCTTTATCACTTGGTTCAAGGCGCCAGCTTGGGTTCAAGCCTGACAGGAAAAGGGGGCAGCTGGCGAAGTCACACAGTGCTTAAGGCATTCGGTGTTTCTTAGGACACAGAAAGAAAGTGGGAAGGACTAGGGGACCCTACAGCTTGTGTTTTCAACTTAAAATAATTATTTTCAATGGATCCTTACCTGTTAGCCATCATTTCTTTCCTCTATTGTTTCTTCAAAGATACTAATTTCTACCCTTTATATACGTCAGTTCTTAAAAACCGAAATCTGTTGCTGTTTCTGACTCTGACAGAGAGTAAATGGTTATCTCCTGCATTTTTCAATTTTTTTAAGTTCATATTTTATTGAATTAATCGATGGGCGAGCCAATGGGTCTGAATTGGGAATATCTTCCTTTAGAAATGTTCTGTATTGTTTCTGCCAGAAGTCAGGGGAGATATTTGCTTATAGCTGGGATCATAGTTTTATATAATTTTATCTGTATTATTAATTTCATAAGTACTTTCTCATATTCTAACTACCCCTGAATAAACATAATTTTTAATGGTTGATTAAAATTCTTAATGCAAGTACAACAATTAAAGTAAGCATTCTGTTCTTGTTGGATACTTTCATTGTTTTACTATTACAAACAAAAACATAATGCTATTATTCATTATGTTTCACTTGAATTATTTTCTCATGTTGGATGTAAAAGTAACTAGGGCAGAGGTAATAAAGCATTTTGAGGTATTTGACTGTAAAACTGCTATTCAAAGATTACACAAATTTACACTCTTGTAAGCAGTGTATCAAAGTGATCATCTCAGCCTTCTCTTGCTCTGATGGCTAATTTGTAGGTTAAAGAGGGTATTTATTAGACTTTAAAGTGCTATGTATATAGCACTTCAACTATATATATATACACACACACATATATACATATGGTACTTTAAATTTGACTTTTGTTATTTCTAAATTTTTAATGAAGTTGAACATTTTCCTTATATGGTATCCATTATTTATTTTTTTCCAGTATTGAATAATTCTTGTTATATTGTTATCTTAAATTGGCTTTACTTTTTGTTTGTTTACTATTAACTTTATCTTTCCTCAGATCTTGATGGAAAGTTCAAGACAAAATCAGTTTAAGAATTTAGAAAATCGTATTGCTTCTCGGCCTTTTGGCTAAGATCAAGTGAAGAATTTAGAAAATCTTGGGACTTCTTTATTCCATCTGTGCATACAGTGCTATTTATAATTTGGGGGTTTTGGGCTTCTGGTTTGTATTATATTTAGTTTTATATAAGTCAGAGTCTATATGCCTAAATCAACATATGCCCAGTGCTTGAATGGTGGGCTCAATTTTTTCCAGTGAAAATATATTGCTTTGAAAACAAAGTAACTGACTCAATTTTATGATGGCTAAATACAAATTTCTTAAATTTTATACTTTCTCTGGTGATCAATATTGATGTTTTAAAATTAATATCATGCCCTTAAAAACTGATCCTTATATCAACTGCATTGGCATGTTTTTGTTTGTTTGTTTCTTTAGAGACAAAGTCTTGCTGTGTCACCCAGGCTGGAGTGCAGTGGCACAATCTTGACTCACTGCAATCTGTGCCTCACGGGTTCAAGCGATTCTCCTGCCTCAACCTCCTGAGTAGCTAGGATTACAGGGACACGCCACCACGCCTGGCTAATTTTTGTATTTTTACACCAAATGGAAGTTTCAAAGGCTTATGGCTTATGCTTTCTGGAATGGCAGCCCAAACAGTACCTGGCACCCTGTGAGCTGTGGCTGGAGCCAGAATGTCTAGGATACATGGGGCACTGTCTTGAAATGGCACCAGTCAGTGGTACCTCAACCTGGCCCCCCAAATTATGTTGTCTTCCTAGACCTCTGGGACTGTGATGCGGGAAGTAGTCTAGGAGATTTCTGAAATATCCTGGGGGGCTTTCTCCCCATTTTCTTTACTATTAGCACCTGACTCCCTTTTAGTTGTGCTAATCTCTCTAGCAAGTAATTGCTGTGCAGCACCCTTGAACTTCTTTCCTGAAAATGCTTTTTCCTTTCTTACCACATGTCCAGGCTGCAAATTTTCTGATATTTTGCACTTTATTTCCTTTTTAATAATAAATTTCACTTTCAGGCTTTTGCTTTCCTACTTTATCTGATCATAAGCTATTAAAAACAGGAAAACCACTTCTTGAAGGTTTTGCTGCTTTGAAACTTCTTCTGACAGATACCCTGGGTCATAAGTTTACCCCTCCACAAAGCCCCAGAGCATGAACACGATGCATCCAAGTTCTTTGCTATGGAAAAATATGGGTGACCTTGGCTCCGGTTTCCAATAAATTCCTCATTTCAATCTGTGACCTCATCAGCAAGGCCTTCACTGTGTATATGCTATCTACATTTTTTAATCACAGTCACCTAACCAGTCTTTAAGAATTTCCAAACTTTCTCTGCTCTTCTGAGTCCTCAAAACTTTTCTAACCTCTACCCATTAACTCAGTTTCAAAGCTACTTCCACATTTTCAGGTATCTTTACAGTAATGCCGTACTCTTTGTTACCAATGTTCTGTCATAGTTCATTTGTGTTGCTATAAAGAAATGTCTGAGGCTAAGAAGCTTATACAAAAAAAAAAAAGTTTTATTTGACTCAGAGTTTTACAGGCTGAATAAAAACGATTGTGCCAACATAGCTTCTGGTGAGGGCCTCCAGCTTCTTTCATTGATGGTGGAAGGTGAAGGAGAACTGGTATACAGAGATTGCATGGTAAGCATGGAAGTGAGAGAGAGGGAGGAAATGTCAGCTTGTTTTTAACAACCAGTTTTCATGGGAAATAATAGAGCAAGACTCATTCATTACCATGAAGACAGCACCAAGACACATGAGGAATCAACCCCCATGACCCAAACTCTTCATATTGGACTCCACCTGCAACATAGGGGATCAAATTTCAACATGAAGTTTGGGGGCAAAACCATCCAACTATAGGGATTTCTTTTTGAGATTATTCACTGTTAGCATATGAAAGTGCTGCTGATTTTGTATGTAACAACTTTGCTGAATTCATTCATTCATTCTTTTTTGCTAGGATCTTAAATATAAGATTACATCATCTGCAAACAAACATATTTGGACTTATTTCTTTCCAATTTTTTACGCCTTTTTATTTTTTCTCTTGCCTAATTGTTTTAGCAAAGATTTCCAGTGCTCTATTTAATTAAAGTTACAAAAGGCGAATATCATTGTCTTGTTCTAGATCTTAGAGGAAGACTTTCCACTTTTCCCCATTTGGTATGAGGTAGTTATATGTTTGTTATATATGGCCTTTATTGTTTTGAAGTGTGTTCCTTCTATACTCAGATTAAGAGTTTTTATCATAAAGATATGTTAAATTTATCAAATGCTTTTTTGACATTTAAATCATCTATTTTATCTATTGAAATCATCTATGGTTTTTGTTCTGGATTCTGTTAATGCGCTGTGTCGTGTGTATTAATTTGCATATGGTGAACCACCTTGCATCACTGAGAGGAATCCCACATTTTTAATGTGTTGTGTTCAGTTTGATAGTATGTTGTTGAGGAATTTTGTATGTGTATACACCAGGGATATTGGTCTACAGTTTTCTACTTTTGTTGCATCCTTGACTACTTTTGATATCAGGGTAATGCTGGGGCTCCTAGTATGAATTTCAAGGTATCTACCCCATTTAAATTTTTTTAGTTTTAACAGAATTTGTATTATTTCTTCATTAAATGTTTGGTAGAATTCAGGAGTAAAGCCACCAAATTTCATTGGAGCTTTCCTCATGTGAGACTTTTTATTACTACTTTGATTTGGGTAGTCATTATTGGTCTGCTGAGGTTTTCCATTTCTTCATGCTGCAATCTTGGTAGATAGCATATGTCTAGAAATGTTTGATTTGTTCAGTTTTCCAAATTGTTGGTGTACAGCTGTTCATGATAGACTCTAATGAGCATTTGTATGTCTGTCATATCAGTTGTTATGTCTTTGTTTTTATTTCTAGTTTTATTTACTGGGGTCTTCTCTCTTTGGTTACTAGTGTCACTAGTAGTTTGTCAGTTTTGTTTATTCCAAAAACCATAACTTTTTGTTTTGTCAATCTTTGGACTTTTAAATTTTCAAGTATAATTATTTCTGTTCTGACTTTTGTTGTTTACTTTATTCCACTAACTTTGAGTTGGTTTGTCTTTGCTGTTCTAGTTCTTTGAGGTGCATCATTAGGTTGTTTATTTGTAGGCTTTTAACTTTTTTGATGTAGACATTTATTGCTATAAACTTCCTTCTTATTACTGCTTTTTCTGTATCTCATAGATTTTTGTATGTTGGGTTTCCATTTTCATTTGTTTCAAAATTCTTTAAAATTTTCTTTTTAACTTCTTAATTGACCCAATAGTTGTTCAGGGGATTTTTTTTTTTCAAATTCCATGTGTTTCTATAGTTTCCAAAGTTCCTCTTGTTATTGATTTCTAGTGTTACTACATTTCGGTCTAAAAAGATGTTTGATTTAATTTTGATATTGTTAAACTTGTTGAAACTTGTTTTGTGCCTTAACATATGGTTTATTCTGAAGGCTATTTCCTATGCTAATGAGAAGAATGTCAATTCTGAAGCAGTTGGTTGAAATGTTTCATAAATGATGGGTTCATTTGTTTTAGTGTGTAGTTTAACTCCAGTGCTTCTTTGCTGAATTTCTGTAATCTATTACTGACTGTGGGGTGTTGAATTCCCCTACTATTACTCTATCGCAGACTTTTCCTTCCTTTAGATCGAGTAATGTTTGTTTTAATTATTTGGGTCCTCTGCTGTTGAGTGCATATAAATTTATACTTGTTATATTATCTTGCTGAAATGACCCATTTACCATTATTTCGGTAACTTTCTTTGTCTCTTTTCATTGTCTTTGACTTGTAATATATTTTACCTGACAATATGATTTGGATTTGTGTCCCTGCTCAAATCTCATGTTGAATGAAGGAAGGGCCTGGTAGGAAGTGATTGGATCATGGGGGTGAATTTCTTCCTTGCTGTTCTCAGATAGAGAGTGAGTTCTCATGAGCTCTGATGGTTTAAAAGTGTGTGGCACTTCCTCTTTTGCTCTCTCTCTCTATCCTGCTCTGTCATGGTAAGAAGTGCTTGCTTCCCCTTTGCCTTCCTCCATGATTGTAAGTTTCCTGAGGCCTCCCAATCATGCTTCCTGTTAAGCCTGTATAACTGTGAGTGAATTAAACCTCTTTCTTCATAAATTACTCAGTCTTGGGTATGTCTTTATGGCAGTGTGAAAAGGGACTAATGTAGAGAATTGGTACTGGGATTGGGGCATTGCTATAAAGATACCTGAAAATGTGGAAGTGATTTTAGAACTGGGTAATAGGCAGATGTTGAAACTATTTGGAGCTTCCTAGAGACTTGTTGAATGGTTTTGACCAAAAAGTCCAGGCTGAACTGGTCTCAGATGGAGAGGAAGTATTTGTTGGGAACAAAAGCAAAGGGGACTCTTGCTATGCTTTAGCAAAGAGACTGGGGGTATTTTGCCACTGCCATAAAAATCTGTGGAACTTTGAACTTGAGAGAGATAATTTAGGGTATCTGGTGGAATAAATGTCTAAGCAGCAAAGCATTCAAAACATGATCTGGTTGTTTCTAAAAGTGTATGCTCATATGTGTGAAGAAAGAGATGGCCTGAAATTGGAACATATATTTAAAAGGGAAGCAGAGCATAAAACTTTGAAATATATGCAGCCCAACCATCCATTTTCTGAGGAGAAATTCAAGCCCTATGCAGATGTTTGCATAAGTAATGAGAAGCAGAATGTTAATAGCCAAAGCAATGGGGAAAATATCTTCATGGCATTCTAGAGATCTTCATGGAGGCCCCTCCCATAACAGGCCTGAAAGCCTAGGACAGAAAAATAGTTTTGTGGACCATATCTAGGGCCCAGCTGCTCTGTGCAGCCTCAGGACATGGTGCCCTGCATCCCAGCTGCTCCAGTTCCAGCAGTGATTAGATGTGGCCAAGGTGTAGCTTGGGCTGTTGTTTCAGAGGATACAAGCCCCACACCTTGGTTACTTCCATATGGTGTTGGGCCTGCAGGTGTGCAGAAGGCAAAAGATTGGGAGTCTCTGCCTAGATTTCAGAGGATGTGTGGAAAAGTCTGGATGTCCAGGCAGAAGTTGGCTTCAGGGGGAGAGCTCTCATGGAGAACTTCTAATAGGGCAGTAGAGAGGAAAAAGTTGGGGTTGGAGCCCCCACACAGAGTCCCCACTGGACTACTGCCTAGTGAAGCTGTGAGAAGAGGGCCAATGTCCACCAGAATGCTAGATCCACTGACCGCTTGCATTGTGCACCTGGAAAAGCTGCAGGCATTCAATGCCAGCCCTTGAGAGCAGCCATGGGAGTTGAGCCCCTGCAGAGATATATGGGCGGAGCTGCCCACATATATGGGAGCGCATTCCTTGCATTCAGTGTGCCCTGGATGTGAAACATGGAGTCAAAGAAGATTATTTTGGAGATTTAAGATTTTATGACTGCCCTGCTGGGTTTTTGGAGTTGCATGAGGCCTGGACTGTAGCCCATTTGTTTTGGTTGATATCTTCCTTTTGTAATGGGAGTATTTACCCAATGCCTGAACTCCCATTGTATCTTTAAGTCACTAACTTGGTTTTTTTTTATTTTACCAGGTTATAGGCAGAAGCAAATTGCCTTGTCTCAGATGAAACATTGGACTTAGACTTTTGAGTTAATGCTGAAATGATTAAGACTAAGAGACTGTTGAGGAGGGATCATTGTATTTTGCAATGTGAGGACATGAGGTTTGTGAGGGACCAGGGTGGAATGATATGGTTTGAATTTATGTTTCCGCCCAAATCTCATTTTGAATTGGAGGAGGGGCCTGGTGGGAAGTGTTTTGATCATGGTGGTGGATTTCCCCTTTGTTGTTATTATGATAATGAGTGAGTTCTCATGATATCTGATGGTTTACAAGTTGTGGCACTTCCTTTCTGCTATGTCTCTCTCCTGCTTCACTGTCATTACACATGCTTACTTCCCCTTCGCCTTCTGTCATGATTGTAAGTTTTCTGAGGCCTTCCAGTCATGATTCCTTTTAAGTCTATGGAATTGTGAGTCAATTAAACCTTTTTTAAAAATAAAATGCCCAGGTTCAGGTAGTTCTTTATAGCAGTGTGAAAATGGACTAGTACACCTGATATACAAATGGCTACTCCCACTCTTTTTTAGTTTTTATTTGCATAGAAGATTTCATTCATCTCTTCACTTTCAGACTATGCATGTTGTTATAGGTGAAGTGAGTGCCTTGTAAGCAGCATATAGTCGGGTCTTTATAAAAATATCCATTCAGCTAATCTATGTCTCTTAATTGGAGAATTTAGTCAATTTACATTTAATGTTATTATTATAGATAAGGACATACTATCATTCTGTTAGTTGTTTTTTCCTTGTTTGTAGTTCCTCTCTTTCTTACTGTTGCCTTTTTTGTTAAGGGATTTTCTCTGGTAGTATGTTTTATTTTGTTGCTTTTTATTTTTAGTGTATCTATTATGTTTTTGCTTTATGATTGCCATGAGACTTACAAAAAAAATCTTATAGATGTAACAACTCATTTTAAACAGATGGTTTACAAGTGTGTGGCACTTTCCTTATCTATGACCACAAAGAAAATAAACAAAGGAAAAACTAGAGAATGTTCTACACTTAAACTCCATCCCCCTATTTTGACTTTTGTAGTCTCAATTTTCATCTTTAAATTTTGTCTGTCTTAACAGGTTGCTATGGTTGTTATTTTTTAAATAGATTTGACTTTTTCTCTTAGTGTTATAGATATGAGTGGATTATACACAATTACATTATTAGAATATTCTGAGTTTATCTACTCACTTTTACTAGTAGTTTTATACCTTCAAATGTTTTCTTTTTCTACGCTAGTGTACTTTTCTTTCACACTGAAAAACTCTCTTCAGTGTTTCTTATAAGGTGTGTCTTATAAGGTGTGTCATCCATTTTTTAAATTTAGCATTCATACTTCTTCAAATCAGTATCTCCCATGAGTTCATTTTAATAACTGCCTGCTGTAATTTCATGTTTCCAATGTTATTTTATTTATCTCAGTATATTCTTTGTCCTCTATTTGAAACCTTTCTTTGGCAGGTCATTTAATTCAACCTATTCTAAATAATCAGATTCACTTGGCCATGGTGTCTCTGAGACCCTTGACTAATTGCTCCATCATTTCAGTTGCTTTTAATGTGAGAGATTCATTATAGCCATGTTGCTTAGTGCCCAAGATGGACCATCAGCATACTAATAGTTTCTGGCTTTTCCTGACTTCTGGGTTCAAGTGAAATGCTACACCTAAAGGCACGTGTTATAGATTTTTAAGCAGCTGATGAAAATTCCAGGTAACAAAACCTTGAAGTACATGTGGAGTTGACTTTTTTTCTTTTTAGCCTTACGTTCTGGGATATATGTGGTACACAACGTGTGGGTTTGTTACATAGACATATATGTGCCATGGTGGCTTGTTGCACTTATCAACCCATCATATAGGCTTTTAAGCCCTGCATGCATTAGGTATTTGTCCTAATGCTCTCCCTTGCATTGCCTCCCACCCCCCAACAGGCTCCAGTGTGTGTTCTTCCCACTCCGTGTCTATGTGTTCTCATTGTTCATCTCCCACTTATGAGTGAGAGCATGTGGTATTTGGTTTTTTGTTGCTATGTTAGTTTGCTAAGGATGATGGCTTCCTGCTTCATCCATGTTTCTGCAAAGGACATGATCTCATTCTTTTTTATGTCTGCATAGTATTCCATTATGTATATGTACCACATTTTCTTTATCCAGTCTACCATTGATGGGCATTTGAGTTGGTTCCAAGTCTTTGCTATTGTAAATAGTGCTGCAAAAAACATACACGTGCATGTGTTTTTATAGTAGAATGACTTATATTCCTTTGAGTATATGCCTAGTAACGGGATAGCTAGGTCAAATGTTTTTCTTGTTCTAGATCCTTGAGGAATCGCCACACTGTCTTCCACAATGGTTGAACTAACTTACATTCCCACTAACAGTGTAAAATTGTCTTATTTCTCCATAGCCTAACCAGCATCTATTGTTTCTTGACTTTTTAATAACCGCCATTCTTACTGGTGTGAGATGGTATCTCATTGTGGTTTTGATCTGCATTTCTCTAATGATCAGTGACGAGCTTTTATTCATATGTTTGTTGGCTGCATAAATGTCTTCTTTTGAGAAGTGTCTGCTCATATAATTTGCCCACTTTTTGATGGTATTGTTTGTTTTTTTCTTGTAAATTTGTTTAAGTTCTTGGTAGATTCTGGATATTAGACCTTTGTCAGATGGATAGATTGCAAAAATTTTCACCAGTTCTGTAGCTTGCCTGTTTACTGTGATTCTAGTTTCCTTTGCTGTGCAGAAGCTCCTTAGTTTAATTAGATCCCACTGGTCAATTCTGACTTTTATTGCAATTGCTTTTGGTGTTCTAGTCATGAAGTCTTTCCCCATGCCTATGTCCTGAATTGTATATCCTAGGTTTTCTTCCAGGGTTTTTATGGTTTTGGGTTTTACATTTAAGTCTTTAATCCATCTTGAGTTAATGTTTGTATAAGGTGTAAGGAAGGGATCCAGTTTCAATTTTCTGCATAAGCCTAGCCAGTTTTCCCAGCACCATTTATTAAATAGGGAATCCTTTCCCCATTGCTTATCTCTGTCAGGTTTGTTGAAGATCAGATAATTGCCCTCTCTCACCACTCCTATTTAACATAGTATTGGAAGTTTCTGCCATGGCAATTAGGCAAGAGAAATAAGTAAATCATATTCTAATAGGAAGAGAGGAAGTCAAATTGTCTCTGTTTCCAGACGACATGATTCTATATTTAGAAAATCCCATTATATCTGCCTAAAAAGTTCTTAAGCTGTAAGCAACTTCAGCAGTCTCAGGATACCATAACAACGTGCAAAAGTCACCAGCATTCCTACATCAACAACAAACAAGCAGAGAGCCAAATCATGGATGAACTTCCATTCACAATTACTACAAAGAGAATAAAATACCTAGCAATACAGCATACAAGGGACAAGAAGGACCCTTGTTTCCTGGAGCAAGAGAGGATGCACATAAATGGGAAAATATTTCATGCTCATGGATAGGGAGAATCAATACAGTGAAAATGGCCATACTGCCCAAAGTAATTTTTAGATTCAATGCTATTTCCATTAAACTGCCATTGACATTCTTCAAAGAATTAGGAAAAAAAAAACTATTTTAAAATTCACACGGAAGCAAAAGAGAGCCCGTATAGCCAAGACAATCCTAAGCAAAAAGAACAAAGCTAGAGGCACCACGCTACCTGACTTCAAATTATACTACAAGGCTACAGTAACCAAAACAACATGATACTGGTACCAAACAGATATATGGACCAATGGAATAGAACAGAGACCTCAGAGTTGACTTTTTTAGGTAAACATTTTATCAATAAGAGACAGAAAAAATCTAGCACACGAATTTCCACTCCCTTCCTTTATGTGTTGGTATATTTCAAATTACAGGCTTTACATGAGCTATCTAGAAAATTAAGTAGGAGTCAAGAGCATGCCCTTTGATGGCTTGCTGTCAAACAGTGGTCAGTGCAAAGATGCACTATATTGTATTTGCTTTTCATCCTTACCTACTTTATTTCTTTTTTCTTTCTCTTCTCTCACACTGCAATGGAATTGTATTTCTCAATAAGGCTTTATCACATATATCTATAAGCCAAAAAAAAAAAAAAAAAAAAAAAAACGCTCTGTTTTCCTGAAAGCCTGGGCTAAATCAATGAAGTCTTTCTAGAAAGCAGAATCTCAGGTTTGGGGCATATTTTCTACTCATGCAAAAGCAATAGAAATTCCAGTTCTCTGGTAAATGGAGTGGTAATCTGGCACTCAGTAGCATTGCAATACCTTAACCTTTCACGAGTGGTTAATTCAAGTGAGATACAAAGGAAAGGGAAGGTTTTGGGGAATCAAGTAGCCATGGAATAAATATTATGGAAGCAGTAACTATAAGGATTGGAAAGTAGGATAGTTCTTTCTGAGAGGATTAGAGAACTTATAAAAGAAAAATAATACAAAGATTGGTTGATTGTTTCCTAGATAGCTAGAAGCACTCTGAAAATTAGGGTGCTTCCATAGCAACTGTAAATAACCTTAACTCCTACAGATTCAGAGTTGATATGCTGGAAATTCTGATCAAGACCTTAATATAAAGGTAGCAAATATATAGTTAAAAGGTATCAAATATGTAGTTACAAAGCACACCAAGTGCATAGCCTGGACAGGTCTCTTAGTACAAATGAAGAGTAAAAAAAAAAAACTGGATTCTGAGTTCTGTGATGGGAACGCTTGAGTGGCTATGTCTGGGAATATTTTAACCTGCAAATTTTCCTAAACCCTCCTGTCCACATAAGCATTCTCTTTCTCCTTGACAGAGAAGAAAAAATCCTTTGAAGTGGAAATCATATAATGATTTCAACTGAACTATATACCTTGCAATATGACACTTACTCTTTTTAAGGAGGGCCCTACACCCCTCACTGCCTACAAAGAGTGCCAAGTCTGAGCATTGCTTTTGCAGCAAAAAGTAAGTTAAACACTTGTTTAGAAAAAAGAAAAAAGTCTATAGTCCAAAGGAATCATAGATTCTCAAATTATACACAAGTAGTAACTAGGAGAATACATGTGGGACCTTGAGGGGTTAGAGTAATGAGAGTTGTTAACCATTTTCATGGTGTTCAGGATGAACACAGAAATCCAGTGAACCCACTATGCATGTGAATTGAGTAAGACAAAGTAAATAGAACATAACACGAGGAAGAAGAGTATCACTGACAATCCCAACATCATGCTTTCTGTCTGAACCAGAACGTGCTTCAAAATTAGAAAGAATTCAGTAGCATTCTAAGAAACAAATGAGTACCCATGTTACTTTCCTGCATTAGCTAATTGCTTATACAGATAATGAAGACATGAAAGAAAACAGAGGCCGGGAGCGGTGGCTCATGCCTGTAATCCCTGCATTTGGGGAGGTCAAGGTGTGTGGATCACCTGAAGTCAGGAGTTCGAGACCAGCCTGGCCAAAATGGCAAAACCCTGTCTCTACTAAAAATATAAAAAATTAGCCAGATGTGGTGGCAGGCACCTGTAATCCCAGCTACTGGAGAGGCTGAGGCAGGAGAATCGCTTGAAGTCGGGAGGTGGAGGTTGCAGTGGGCCAAGATCATACCATTGCACTCCAGCCTGGGCAAAGAGCAAAACTCCATCTAAAAAAAAAAAAAAAAAGAAGAAAGAAAGAGAGAGAGGGAAGGGAAAGTTATAGCAGTCTAAGTCTATTGTTCCTTTTTCTTTTAGTCCTTTTTTCTTCACCAGTAAATCAAAATTAGAGTTATTAGAATGTACACACATAAAAAAGTAAAATAAAGTCAAGTGTGTTTTGTGCAACATTTCTAGTGTTCTAGCAAAAGAGAAACATATGCATGTATGAGCTATGCAAACGTGTAATTTTGGCCTGGCATGGTGGTTCACGTGTGTAATCCTAGCATGCTGGGAAGCCGAGGTGGATGGATTACCTGAACTCAGGAGTTGGAGACCAGCCTGGGCAACACGGTGAAACCCCGTCTCTACTAAAATACAAAAATTAGCCAGGAATGGTGGCATGCATCTGTAATCCTAGCTATTCAGGAGGCTGAGGCAGGAGAATCACTTGAACCCGGGAGTAGGAGGTTGCAGTGAGCAGAGATCTCACCATTGCACTACAGCCTGGGCAAGAGAGTGAGACTGCATCTCAAAAACAAAACAACAACAACAAAAATGTGTAATTTTAGAGATTTCAAATGAGTTATATGGTCTTATATTGGAATTTAAAGCTGTCATTCCACAGTACAAAAAAAGTGTGGCAAAAATCCATCGAAAATTTTTAATTTTTAGTTTTTCCTTACTTTGAATGGCATTATATAGCAAATAACCACCATAACAAGTAAAAGTCTAGGCTGCAGAAGGCAGGAAAAAGTCTATTTAGTGGCATTATTTTCCTTAAGTAAGGTTCCCTACATTTTCATTTTGCTCAGGACATCACAAATTATATAGTTGGTCCTAACTGTGTGTATACACACACACACTTAAGATGTATACATACTTAAGCAAGATATGTGTGTGTGTGTATACTTAAGCAAGAGGTGTATATATGTGTGTGTATATATATGTGTGTGTTTGTGTATAAATATATACAGGAAGTACCCATTTTTTCACCACTAAGGGTGCTGTCACCACCATTTAAAATGCATTTTCTAATATTTTCATCAATATCTATGAATATCTGCAGCCACTTGAATTTGAAAACATTTTGAGGACTGTTTGATGTGAAGTCTGAGCTGACACTAACATCAGAGACATGAAAAGCCATTTTCATCTTCCTAGTAGAGAGGGAGCTTATGAAGGGTAAGTATCATCATGGTTTGGTATAAAGCAGTGGCCAGCATGGCAATGCATATAGTTTCTTGCACTTCCCTGCCTCACCTCCCCATTCCATCACTCACATTGCATTGCACATTACAAAAGTATTAGAATGTAAGTTTTCCCTCAAACTCTGTTTCACAGGGGACTGTGTTATGCACTGCTAAGTTTCTTATTTGCCCTTCATGGTGCATAGGATTTCCCTGGTGACTTACTATTTTCAACATTCAGCTCATATTTACTTGCAACTTTAAGCTGTTGTGACCAACAGTGTTATCACTGGGAAAATGCTGCACCCTATGGTGTAGCTTGAGTCTGTTCCTCATGTTTAGGAAATAGGGTGACAAGAGAGCTTCAGATAAATGATACAGAATAGAGCTTTGTTTCAACCTTACGGAGGATGTAGAAGAACAAATTATTGAGTTTGGGCCAGCTCATCTTAATTTTAGTGACGCTGGGATTCAAGGATGCCCTGGATGTTTATCTGCCAACCTGGCTATCACAGTGTGGCATTCCTGCTTTCTTAACCTGTAATTAGACAATAAGATAGGCAATGATTTACATAGGAAAATGTGGAATGAAACAACAGAGGACAGAAAGTGTTTCTATCCCCATTTTCCATCAGTATCATCTCTTTTTCTAAGCTACTACTTATCTTCCACATTTTGCTCCCCAAAGAGGCTTCCTTTTTTTGTTTGTTTTTCTTTTCATTTTTAATTGTTAGATTCTGGGATATCAGAGCCTTCCTCTCAGTTCTGTGGGATAACTGGGATTGTAGTATGCAGAGAGGAGAGCTCACAGAGCTTTACAACGATGTAAAGACTTACATTTAAATGTACAAATTCCAAAAAAAGAGAAGACATCCAGATAATTTATAATGTAATGCCGAGTTTGTTTTCAATTCTGAATTTAGCTTTAAGAAGGCTTATATTAAAATAAGCCTATTTTCTTGTCGTAGCTTCTAATTTATATAATTCATGATTAATTATTAACATATTACTTATGTTATTATGGCATTAGAGCATAATTTAATATCAGCTAAAGGAATGTAGATTACTTGATGAGTGCTTAGAAAGTTAATACCTGCCATATCAATATAATATTTTAGCAGAGAGTTAAATGCCAGAGGTTAAATGCAATTCTATTTCTATGTAAAGTAACTAATTAAGAAGTAATTCTTACTATATAATATCAAAGATTGAGGGCAGAAAACTAAAATATCTGTATCTCATTTAAAAATTTCCCAAGTCTCAGCATTAATGTATGTCATAAACTCATTGTATAGAGAAAAACCATAATAAATACAGCAATCTTAATTTATAATAGCAAACGCTAAACTTTAAAACTGTATTCTGCAGAAAAGCTGATATGATAAATAAGAAAACTTGAAACCTTAACTATTGAAAATTTGAGACATCTTCAGTATGTAATAATTTTCTTTCCAAGTATGAAGCATGCACAGGAATTATAGCATCTTTTTGAACATCGTTATAGAACCTCAGTGTGATTTCTATCAATCAAGATCTTATGTTAGAGATTATTTTAAATCTATAAACATACATAAACTTAATGTAATGATAAAATTACTATAAATGCTATTAAAATGACCCCAAAATTTTGATTCCAATTTAAACTCTCCATCCTATCTATCCAGGCCCTCTATATACATTTCCGGTAACCACAAAACTACAATATTAATTTGAAATTAAATTTTCATTTTAGTAAAAAAAAGCAGTTTGGAAAGGCATTAAACTCTTAAAACATCATTTTCTGAATTTCAGTGACAGATAGATACAAAAGAAGAGATTTTGAATTCTTGATTTTGTGTTATCTACTCATTATTATCCACAATTAGCATGTGCAAGTTGACGTTGGCTTTATGAAGTGCTAAGTCATCATACTATATAGCTAAACTAGCATGCAATTCTATTTAGCAAATGACTGGTTAAATTATTTTTAACAACTCGTGTTGTCTTTAATCAAGTGAGCAGAGATTTCTAAATGGCCATTACTTAAAGATCATTTGTGGAAAATATTCAATCTGTTAAAAGATTATATGAATATAGAAATAAGAACAGTTCAAAAATAACACTTAGCTACTATGAATTGATCTATAGCTTCTGTCTTCCTCTAATTGTTGTGATTCAAGTCTCTGAAACTAATGAAAATTTCTCTTGCATCTAGAAAATGATCTTGAAAGATTAATGGACAATAGAAAATGTCAAAGGACTCAAAGTTCCTGACTTTTCTATGCCAACCTTAAAATCATCATCATCTCCTTTACATTGTTGTGTCTTCAATTAATTTCACAACAAATTATACAATGCAATTGATGAAATCTTAAATTAATATCTAACTGCTGTTCACATAAATTTAAACGTTTCAGACAAGAGAGTATTAAAGATATTAACATAGATGGTTGCATCACGAAAAGCATGGAATAAGGATCATAACTTTTCTATTTCCCATGAATATAAATACACTGTTTAGCTTAATATAAATTAAATACAAGAAAAAACCACCAATTTTGTACACTTTCAGTTCAAGTTTAGACTGTTCTCACAGTTCAGAAACACCTCTATTGTTCTTAATAATTATATAGTTATGTCACATCACTGAGTATCTTCCGTGTGAGGTCTTTCTTGACTTTCTTGGACACCTATTTAATATTTATATTATTTTATATCCTCCATGAATATTTCTTAAACATTAATGTGCATACAAATAACTTCAAGGTCTTATGAAATACAGATTCTATTTTTATAGGACTGGAATAGGTCCTGAAAGTCCTCATGTCTAACACCTTCTCTGGTGATGTTGATGTTGCTGGTTCATGGACCACAGTTTAAACACAAAGGTCCTTCAGCATTTATAGCCTGAATGACAAAATTTTTCCTTTTTTCTTTTCAGCCATTGTTTCATATCCATTAAAAAAAAACCCCTCTCAATTGAAATAACAAATTATTTGTATTGAAATCATAGAAATTGTTTTAAAAATATTCCTGCATCCACTATTTTAGTCCTGAGCATATAATATTTGCTTAATAAAATTTGTGGACAATTTGAAAATAAATCAACAAAGTTTATTTATTTCTTCATTTAACTAATAATGTGTCAAATATTGTTTGAGATGCTAGGGAAAGCTTTCTAAGGAAACAGATAGGGTCTTTGTACTCATAGAGGTAGTAGTCTGCAGTTTAAACTTGTAAGTAGATGGGTTATTAAATGGTTTTTGATTGTACCAGTAACTCAAGCATCACCCACTGTGCTGAAAACACATTAAAGTAGACATACACTTCTGGATTTCCTCAGGTTATGTTTTAGTTTCTTACAAACACCTCACCTGTAGAAGAAGCAGAGCATTTCAGCAGTAAGAGAAAAATAAACTGATCTTGGTCAAAATAAAGAGAATATGAACATAGGAGTAAAATATTTAGAAAAGATTATAAAATGTTGAAGAATGTATATGAGGCTTTAAAAGGTTATATACATTAAAAATATCATACAGTCAGAAAGATTTTTAAAAACTCACCTCTTTCTAGAGGCTAAAAGTAGAAAGAGCCAATACAACTGGGAACATTAACTTTATAAAGTAAATTTCTGTTTTAAAATGAGTTGTAAGCTTTGGCACCATTAAAAACCATTATATTCAAGACAACATGCAAATAAAATAAACAAAAAACCTTAGAAGGCATTTTATTATTGTAATGTAGGCAACTGAGATATTTTATATATCATTCTGAAGTTTGTTTCTTTTATTAATAAGAACCTCTTCCCATATATTTTATTTTTTTCTATTTGTGGCACTAAATACATCTCTTTATGTATAAAGCTTATTATTTTATATTTTTTAGACATTACCCTCAAAACTCAATTGGCAATCCTAACCACATTTGTCGTTTTCCATTTTTGTAAATATTAATGAATTCCTTAAAGGAGAACATGTTTGCATTAGTTTGATAGGGGTGCCATAACAAGGTACCATAGACTAGGATACTAAAACAATATAAATTTATTTTTCACAATTCTAAATGCTGAACATCAGAGATCAAGTTATTGCCAGAGTTGACGTTTTCTGAGGCCCCTCATCCTGGATTTTATATGGCATTTTTCTCCCTGTGTCTTCACATTATCCTCCCTCTGTGCATGTCTGTGTCCTAAACTCCTCTTGTTACCAGAACAAGGTTCATATTAAATTAAAACCTATCAATGATTACATATTAACTTATTTACCCCATTTAAAGACCCTATCTTCAAATGCAGTCACATTCTGAGGTAATAGGTGGTAGGACTCCAACACATATATTTGTATACAAAATGTATACAACATATACATTTTTAGGGCAACACAATTCAGCCTATAAAATTCTTGATCAGATGCTTTGTATAGTTTTTATTATTTGCTAAAATTTGCCAATTTTGCTTCAACGATGTGGCACACATTTTATTCCAACCAGAAGTTTTTTCAATTATCTTCCCATCTGTTTTCTAAAGTCATTTCTTTTTTCTTTTATGCTAATTGAACATTTGAGTTTGATCTCCTACCAAGTCAAGAGTTCAGACTTTATGCTGAATGTAATAGAGAGCTATGGAACACTGTTGCCCACCTCAGGTTGTCGCATTAGAAAGATTGTTGTGGCATTATGATAGGTTTGGCTGTGTCCCCACCCAAATCTCATCTTGAATTGTAACTCCCACAATTCCCACATGTTATGGGAGGAACCTAGTGGAAGATGAATGAATTATGGGGGCAGTTCTTTCCTGCAGTGTTCTTGTGATAGTGAATGAGTCTCAGGAGATCTGATAGTTTTAAAAAAGGGAGTTTCCCTGCACAAGCTCTCCTTCACCTGTCTGCCACAATGTGAAACGTGCCTTTCACCTTCTGCCATGATTGTGAGGCATCCCTAGGCACACAGAACTGTGAGTCCAATAAACCTCTTTACTTTGTAAATTGCCCAGTCTTGAGTATGTCTTTATCAGCAGTGTGAAAATCGACTAATTCACATTATGTTCAGGATAAATTGTAATGAGGAGAAATTAGAAACAAATATAATCTAGTTGCATAGCAATTGTCACCATCCATGTGTTATGTAGTGACAAAAGAGGTGGTGGCAGTAGGAATGACAAGAAATGGACTGATGTGAAAGACAGCAGAAAGGAAGAAAAATAGTGATAGTATAAATTACATGGAAATGGTTAATTTGTTATCTAAAACAAATTTTGGAATACATGATTGACATGTGTTTCAAGAGAGCTAAGGGCTTCTGATTGCTTATTATAAATCATTAAATCTATTATTTTACCATGTTCTTACAATATATCTAGTTAGGAGTCCTAAGAAGGCATCACTGCTATTCAGTGAAAAATAAATTGGGAGAATATGTGAAATATAAAATGTATTAGTCCATTCTCACATTGCTATAAAGAAATACTGAGACTGGGTGATTTATAAAGGAAAGAGGTTTAACTCACAGTTCAGCATTACTGAGGCCTCAGGAAACTTAGAATCATAGCAGAAGGCAAAGGCGAAGCAAGGCCCTTTCTGTAAAAGGCAGCAGGAAGGAGAAGTACTGAAAAGGGGAAAGAGCTCCTTATAATACCATCAGATCTCATGATAACTCACAATCACAAGAACAGCATGGGGGAAACTTCCCCATAGTTCAGTTACCCCACCTGGTGTCTCCCTTGATATGTGGGGATTTTGGGGATTACAATTAAACATGAGATTTTGGTGAGGAGGACACAAAACCTAACCATATTATTCCTCCCCTGGGCTCTCCCAAATCTCATGTCCTCACATTTCAAAACCAATTATCCTTCCCAAAAGGTCCCCCAAAGTCTTAACTCCAGCATTAACCCAGAAGTCCAAGTCCAAAGTCTCATCTGAGATAAGGCAAGTTCCTTCCACCTATGAACCTGTAAAATCAAAAGCAAGTTAGTTACTTCCTAGATACAATGGGAGTACAGGTATTAGGTAACTATACCCATTCCAAATGGAAGAAATTGACCAAAAAGAAGGGGCTATGGGCTGTATGCAAGTCCAAAATCCAGTGTGGCAGTTAAATCTTAAAGCTCCAAAATGATCTCCTTTGACTCCATATCTCACATCCAGGTCTGATGCAAAAGGTGGGCTCCCATGGCCCTGGGCCTTTCTGCCCTGTGGCTTTGCAGGATACAGCCACACTCCCAACTTCTTGGAGTTGGGACTCCAGGACTTCATGGTCTGGCATTGAGTGTCTGTGGTTTTTCCGGATGCATGGTGCAAGTTGTTGGTGGATCTACTATTCTGGGGTCTGGAGGACAGTGACTTTGTTCTCACAGCTCCATCAGGCAGTGCCACAGGAGGGACATTGTGTGGGGGGGTCCAATCCCACAATTTCCCTTCTGCACTGCCTTAGCAGAAATTCTCCATGAGGTCTCTGCCTCTGAAGCAAACTTCTGCCTTGACATCTAGGTGTTTCCATACATCCTTTGAAATCTAGGGGGAGGTTCTCATACCTCAATTCTTGACTTCTGTGTACCCACAGGCCCAAGACAACATGGAAACTGCCAAAACTTGGGGCTTGCACTCTCTGAAGCAACAGTCTGAACTCTAAGTTGGCCCCTTTTAGCCAGGGCTGGAGTGGCTGGGATGCAGGGCACCAAATCCCCAGGCTACACACAGCAGTGAGGCCTTTGTCCCATCCCAGTACACCATACCTTTTAGGCTTCCAGGCCTATGATAGGAGAGATTGCCACAAAGGTCTCTGACATGCCCTGGAGACGTTTCCCCATTGTCTTGGCTATTAACATTAGGCTCCTCGTACTTATGCAAATTTCTGCAGCCAGCTTGAATATCTCCCCGGAAAATGGATTTTTCTTTTCTATCGAATTATCAGGCTGCAAAGTTTCCCAACTTTTATGCTCTGCTTTCCTTTTAAATATAAGTTCCAATTTCAGATCATCTCTCTCCAGTTCAAGGTTCTACAGATTTCTAGGGCAGGAGCAAAATGTTGCCAGTCTCTTTGCTAAAGCCTAGCAAAAGGTGACCTTTGCTCCAGTTCCCAATGAGTTTCTCATTTCTATCTGATATGGTTTGACTGTGTTCCCACTCAAAATCTTATCTTGAATTATAATTTGAATTGTAATCCCCATGTGTTGTGGGCAGGAGCTTGTGGGAGGTGATTAGATCATGGAGGCAATTCCCCTCTGCTGTTCTTGATAGTGAGTGAGTTAGTTCTCATGAGAGCTGAATGGTTTTATAAAGGGCAGTTCCCCTACACATGCTCCCTTGCCTGCAGCCATGTAAGATGTGCGTTTGCTCCTCTTTGCCTTCTTCCATAACTGTGAGGCCTCCCTAGCCATGTGGAACTGTGAGTCCAATAAATCTCCTTTTTAAATTAAATTCCCCAGTCTGGTATTTTTTCACGGTAGTATGAAAATAGACTAATACAGTAAATTGGTACAAGTAGAGTGTGGTGATGCTATTAAGATACCAGAAAATGTGGAAGCGACTTTGGAATTGGGTAACAGGCAGAGGTTGGAACAGTTTGGAGGGCTCAGAAGAAGACAGGAAGATGTGGGAAAGTTTGGAGCTTCCTAGAAATTTGTTGAATGGTTTCGACCAAAATATCCAGGCTGAGGTGGTCTCAACTGGAGATGAGGAACTTACTGGGAACTGGAGCAAAAGTCATTCTTGCTATGCATTAGCAAAAAGATGGGAGGCATTTTACCCCTGCTCTAGAGATCTGTGGAACTTTGAAATTGAGAGAGATGGTTTGCAATTGGAACTTATGTTTAAAAGGAAAGCAGAGCATACAAGTTTAGAAAATTTGCAGCCTGATAAAAAAAGAAACTGCCAAAACTTGGGGCTTGCACTCTCTGAAGCAACAGTCTGAACTCTAAGTTGGCCCCTTTTAGCCAGGGCTGGAGTGGCTAAAAGGGGTGATAAAAAAAGAAAAACCCATTTTCTGGGAGAAATTCAAGCTGGCTGCAGAAATTTGCATAAGTAACAAGAGGCCAAATTTTAATAACCAAGACAATGGGGAAAATGTCTCCAGGGCATGTCAGAGGTCTTCATGGCAGCCCTTCCCATGACAGGCCTGGAGGCCTGGGAGGAAAAAATGGTTTCGTATCCTGGGCCCAGGACTTGGCTGCTTTGTGCAGTCTTGGAACTTGGTTCGTTGCATCCCAGCCATGGCTCAAAGGAGCCAAGGTACAGCTTGGGCTGTGGCTTCAGAGGGTGCAAGCCCCAAGCATTGGCAGTATCCACATGGTGTTCATCCTGTAGTTGAGCAGAAGACAAGAAATGAGATTCTGGTACCTCCACCTAGATTTCAGAGGATGTATGGAAACACTTGACTGTCCAGGCAGAAGTTTGCTGCTAGAGCAGAGTCCTCATGGAGAACCTCTGCCAGGGCAGGCTGAAGGGAATTGTGGGGTTGGAGCCCCCAAACAGAGTCCCCACTGGGGCACTACCTAATGTAGCTATGAGAAGAGGGTCACCATCCTCCAGAACCCAGAATTGTAGATCCACAGACAGCTTGCACTGTGCACCTGGAAAAGCCATAGACACTCAACTACAACCATGAAAGCAGCCAGGAGTGGGACTGTACCTTGCAAAGCCAAAGAAGTGCAGCTGCCCAAGGCTGTGGGAGCCCACTTCTTGCATTAGCATGACCTGGATATAAGACATGAAGTCAAAAGAGATCATTTTGGAACTTTAAGGTATAATGACTGCCCTATTGGATTTCAGACTTCATGGGGCTTGTAGACACTCATTTCAGCCCATTTCTCTCATTTGAAACAGGTGTATTTACCCAATGCCTGTACCCCAATTGTATCTAGGAAGTAAATAACTTGCATTTGATTTTACAGGTTCATAGGCAGAAGGAACTTGTCTAAGATTATACTGTGAACTTGGACTTTTGGGTTAATGCTGGAATAAGTTAAGACTTTGGGGTACTGTTGGAAGGGCATGACTGTGTTTTGAAATGTGAGGACATGACATTTGAGAGGGGTCGGGGTGGAATGATATGGTTTGGCTGCGTCCCAACCCAAAATCTCATCTTGAATTGCAATTTGAATTGTAATTCTCACATTTTGGGGTGGGACCTCATGGGAGATGATTAAATTATGGGGGTGGTTCCCCCATGCTGTTCTTGTGATATTGAGTGAGTTAGTTCTCATGAGATCTGATGGTTTTATGAGGCACAGCTCCCCTGAACATGCTTTCTTGTCTGCATCCATGTAATAAAATGGCTTTGCTCCTTTTGTGCCTTCTGCCATGGTTCTGAGGCATCTCCAGCAGTGTAAAACTATGAGTCCACTAAACTTCGTTTTCTGTATAAATACCCAGTCTTGGGTATTTCTTCATTGCAGTATAAAAATGGACTCATACACCATCTGAGACCACCTCAGCCTTGACTTCATTGTCCATATTACTATCAGAATTTTGGTCAAAGCCATTCAACAAGTCTCTAGGAAGTTCCAAACTTTCTCACAACTTCCTGTTTTCTTCTGAGCCCTCCAAACTTTTCCAATCTCTTCCTATTACCAAGTTCCAAAGTTGATTCCACATTTTTGGGTATCTTTATAGCAGCACCCCACTCAATGTGGTACCAATTTACCATAGTAGTTCATTCTCACGTTGCTGTAAAGAAATACCTGAGTCTGGGTAATTTAGGAGGAAAAGTGATTTAATTGACTCCTTCAGCATGGTTGGGGAGGCTTCAATCGTGAGGAAACCTACAATTGTGGCAGAAGGTGAAGAGGAAGAGGCACCTTTTTCACAAGGTGGCAGGAAGGAGAAGTGTTGAGCAAAGGGGAAAGAACCCTTTATAATGCCATCAGATCTTGTGAGAACTCACTCACTATCATGAGAATAGCATGGGGGAAACTTCCCCCATGTACTCAATTACCTCCACCTGGTCTCTCCTTTGACATGTGGGGATTATGGGGATTACAATTCAAGATGAGATTTGGGTGGGAAATAGGAAATGATTAGGAAGATGTTTTACAGTGTTTCACCTCAGAGTGACATTATATTTTCCAAAATGTAGGAACTTAGTAAGAGTAGTCCAGAAATTATAAACCAAAGAGTAGAGAAATCAGAAGACTTAGCTCTTAATGACAGGATACTACAGAAACAAACACAGTGAATCTGAATCCAAGTTCTGCAATTTATTAGCTGTGTGAATTTAGGCAAATTATTTCATTTTTTTTTTGAGCTTTGATTTACTCAGTTGCAAAAGAAGAATTGTAATAGGTACTTAAAGGTGTTTTTGAATTTTATTAAATATTGTTTCTGAAATATTTAGAATGCACTACATAAATGATAGCTTTTATCATTAATATCATTGTTATTAGCACTGCTACTTTCCTCATATTACTGATTTACACAGCCTATTTTCATACCTTCATGTAAGTTCCTTCATAGCAACCTTCTCAACTGAAGCCAGTGCACACTCCAGCCCCAATCTCAGAGCTTTGTGCATACTTATTTTCACAGTGATTATCGTGAAAGCATGTTTAGGCTATAGGTAGACACATGGTGTGTTTAGAATGCAGGAGAAGATAGGAGAAAGCCTTTCAACTAAGAATTCAATAGTTGAATTATTTCCTTGGAAAATTATTTTTTATAAAGTAACTCCATTTTGAAATGAAATGGAAGCTATGGTAGTGTTAACAACTGTGATGACTGCTTATACACTTGCTGGAATCCTTGCTACTACTGAAATATTTTTTCTCAAGTTTCATCACTTTGCTGAATCTCCTCAAAGTTATATCACCCACCAAATGATTGATAGTAATTATAGTCCTACCAGGTATAACTGAAGATAGCAAATGTTTTAATACCTGGATATTAATATAAGTTTCCCAGGAGTGTTCATACATCAAAGAATATAATTCTGTAGGCTTGTATATTTAATTTCTGTGGATTCAGAGAATGGAATGGTAACTTTTTTCAGTTCTTTGATTTTAGAACATCTCCATAAATGTCGTGTGTATCTGTGTGTGTGTGCGTGTGTGCATGCACTCACATCACGGATAAATACATAGAAACTAAGTTAGGGCTATTTATTTCAAGAACTTGTAATGATTACTTGAATAGTTCAAGAATAGGAATTTTATTACTTGTAATTTGCCCACTAATTCCCTATTAATGTTACCAAAAACCAAACATAAAATGCTCAGTTAAAACCACGAAAGGCAGAACAAAGAGTAGAAGACAAAGATAGAAACATAAAATATGGAAAATGAATAGAAAACAGTAAAATGTATAATGTTAATCCCAATATAGAAAACAGTAAAAGGTATAATGTTAATCCCAATATATCAATAGTCATTTTGAATATCAATCGTTTTAATGTACCAAACAGTAAGCAGAGATTGCTAGAGCAGATTTTCTAAAAGGATCCAACTCTATGTTGTCTATAAGAAAACCACTTTAAATACAAAGATTAAAAGTAAGGAGTCAGAGAAAGATATACATTTCTAGAACTAATCAAAATAAAGAAGGAGTAGCTGTATTAATTTCAGATAGAGCGGACTTTGGAGGACAGAAAGTTATCATGGATGAAAAGGGTCATTATATAATGATAAAAGGGTCATTTTTTCAAGAAGACATAGCAATCCTTAATGTGTATGCAAGTAACAACGGAGTGTCAAATATGTGAAGCAAAAACTGATAGAACTTCAAAGTATAAATAGTATCCACTATTATAATTGGAGATCTTCATACCCTTCTATCAGAAATGAACTAATCTAGCAGTCAGGAAGCCAGTAAGGACAGAGTTGAACTCAACAACATCATTAATTAGCTGAATATAATTGGTATCTATCAACTTATTTACTCCCCAAACAACAGAATACACATTTCTGTCTAGTTCAAATTGAGCATGAAAATGGGCCACATTATGGACCATTAAACACATCTCAAAAAATTTAAAAGACTATATTTTATACAATGTATGCTCTCAGACCACAATGGAATTAAACTAGAAACCAATAACAGAAAAATCGCTGTAAAATACCAAAATGCTGGATGATTAAACAAGACACTTCTAAATAACACATAGATCAAAGTAGAAATATTTTAAAAATAAACACATTTGGGACCACATGGAAGAGAAAACACAACTTATTAAATATTGTGTGATGCAGCAAAGTAGTGATTAAAGTTTATAATACTGAATTTATAAACTTAAAACATCTAAAATTAATAATCTAAGCTTCTTCTTTAGGAAACTAGAAAAAGAAAGGTAAATCCTAAGTAAGCATATGGGAAAAGAATTAAAATATAGAGCAGAAATCAATAAAACTGAAAACAGGTAATCTATACAAAAATTAACAAATCCAAGAGCTGGTTCTTTGCAAAGACCAATAAAATATTAAGCCTTACATGTATACATACTAATAAACCTGCACCTTGTGCACACGTGCCCTAGAACATAATGTGTAATAAAAAATAATAATGAAGACTTTATCCAGGCCAATTATGAAATAAAGACAGAATATAAATAAATAATATCAGAAATGAAAGAGGGGGATACAATTACCAATCCTATGCACATTAAAAAATAATGCAGGAATATTGTGAACAACCTTATGCCCACGAATTTGATAACCAGGATAAAATTAAACAATTCCTTGAAAGGCACAATCTGACAAAGCTCACTGAAGAAGAAACAGGCAAACTGAATAGTATTGTGCATATTAAATAAATTGAATCAATAATAGCCTTCCAAAACAGGAAGCATCAAGACCATATGAGTTTACTGGTGAATTCTACCCAACATTTAAGAAATAAATTATACCAATTCTCTATAATCCCTTTCAGAATATAGGAGCAGAAGGAATACTTCTTAACTCATTCTATTAGGCCACAGTTACCCTAATAATAAAACCTAATGAAATGACTAGGAAATAACTAGAAAAAATAGCTAAAGACCAGCATCTCTCATGAACACAGATCTATAAATCCTCAACACAAGATTGGTAAATCAAATACAGCAACAGTTAAAAAATTGTACACTATGACCAAATGGTATTTATTCCAGGTAAGCAAGGATGGTCCAACGTGTGAAAACAATTAATGTAATTCATCACATCAAAAGGCTAAATAATATCACATAACCTTATCAATAGGTGCAGAAAAGGCATCAGACAAAATTAAACACTCATTCAAAATAAAAACTCTTAGCAAACTAGGAATAGAGAGAAACATCCCTAATGATAAATAATGTCTGTAAAAATCTACAACTATTATCAGTCTTTTCATTAATTTTTTTTTTTTTTTTTTTTTTACTTTTAGAGATGGGGTCTTGTTCTGTCATGCAGGCTGCAGTGCAGTGGCATGATGATAGTTCACTGTAACCTAGAACTCCTGAGCTTAAGCAGTCCTCCCAACTCGGCCTCTTGAATAGCTGCTAGGACTGCAGGCATGCACCACTATGCTCAGCTACTTCTTTTATTTTTATTTTGTTTTTGTACAGGCAGAGTCTTCCTGTGTTGCCCAGGCTGGTCTCAAACTCCTGACTTCAAGCAATCCTCCCATGTTGGTCTCTCAAATTCTGAGATTACAGACATGAACCACCACACCTAGTGGACATCAGTCTTGAGAAACTAGAAGTTTTCCTGCTAAGATTAGGAAAAGGGCAAGGATGTTCCTGCTTACCACTCCTTGTCAGTATTTTAGTGAAAGTTCTAGATATTGCAATAAGACAATAAAGGGAAATAAAATGTATGCAAAATGAAAAGGAAGAAATAAAACTGTTTTTGTTTGCAGCTGACATGATTGTCTATGCAGAAAACCACAAAGACTCAACAACAACACTAAAAATCTCCTGGGACTATTAAGTTATTATAGCAAGGTTAAAGGACAGAAGGTTAATATACATAAATCCATTACTTCCCTATATATCAGTAATCAACAATTGTAATTTGAAATTTAAAAAGAATATCATTTACATTAGCAACAAAGAATGAATACTTAAATACACCTCTAACAAAATATGTACAAGATCTATATGAAGAAAAATACAAAACACTGATGAATCGAATAAGAACTAAATAAACAGAGAGCTATTTAATGCTCGTTGATAGAAAGACTGGTTATTGTCAATACATTAGTTCTTCCCAAAATGATCCACAGACTTCATACAATCCTGATAAAAATTTCAGCAAGCTATTCTGTAAATATCACCAAAATTATTCTAAAGTTCATATGGAGAAGCTGAAGACCTAGAATAGCAAACAAAATATTAAAGGAGAACAAAGTTAGAAGGCTGACGCGATCCAACTTCAAGACTTACTATAATGCTATGGTAATCAAGTGAGTGTGGTGGTGTTGAAAAAATAGACAGATCAGTAGAACAGAACACAGAGCCCAGAAATAGACTCACATAAATATAATCAAGCTAGCTTTGATAAAAGAGTAAAGTCAATACATGGAGCAAAGATAATCTTTTTAACAAATGGTACTGGCACAACTGGACATCCACATACAAAAACATGGATGTAGACATAGCTCATATACCCTTTACAAAAATTAACTCAAAGTAGATCACATCCCCATATGTAAAACACAAACGTATAAAATTTATAGAAGATAACACAGGAGAAAACCTAGATAACCTTGGTTATTGTGATGACTTTTTGGATGAAACATCAAAGGTACAATTCATGAAATAAATAATTGATAATTTTAGTTTTATTAAAATTAAAAACTTATGCCCTACAAAATACTGGCAAAAGAATGAGAAGACAAACCACAGAATGGGAAAATGTACTTTTGAAAGACATTTCTGATGAAGAACTTTTATCCAAAATGTACAAAGAATTCTTAAAATTTAATAATAATAAAATGGAAGACCTAATTAAAAATTGAGGCAGATCAGACTTCACCACTATACGATTTATCCATGTAACCAATAACCACTTGTACTCCTAAAGCCATTGAAATTTTAAAAATGGGCCAAAGGCCTAAAGAAATACATCGCCAAAGATGATATGCAGATTGCAAACGAACATGTGAAAATATACTAAATATCACGTCATTAGAGAATTGTAAATTAAACCAACAATGAGATACGACTGCACATCTACTAGAATGGTCTAAATCCAAAGGCTAACACCACCAAATCCAAACAATAACACCACCAAATGTTTGTGAGCATATGGAAAAACAGCAACTCTCCTTCATTGCTCATGGAAATACAAACTAGTAAAGCCACTTTAGAAGATAATGGGGCAGTTTCTTCCCAAACTAAACATATTCTTACCATGTGATTCAACAGTCATGCCTCTTAATAATTTCTCAAATGATATGAAAACTTATGTCAATGCAAAGGCCTACATGCAGATATTTATAGTAACTTTATTCATAACTGTCAAAACTTGAAAGCAAACAAGGTGGCTGTTTGGTAGGTAAATGAATAAACTATAATGCATCCAGACAATGGAATATTATTCAGCACTAAAAACAAGTATACCATCAAGCCATGAAAGACATGGAAGGACCTTAAATTCATGTTGTTAAGTGAAAGAAGCCAAATGTGAAAAGGCATATTTGCAGTTCCCATGACATGACATACTGGAAAAAGTAAAACTATAGACAGCAAAATGATCAGTGGTTGCCTGGGGTTTGAAAGGAGGGAGGAATGAGCACTGAGTATGCTTAGGGCAGAGCAGTATTCTGGTATAATACTCTAATGGCGGGCACATGTCATTAGGTATTTGTCTTTTTTTTAAATTTATTTTTGTATTATACTTTAAGTTCTAGGGTACATGTGCACAATGTGCAGGTTTGTTACATAGGTATACATGTGCCATGGTGGTTTGCTGCATTTGTCTTTTAAAAAAATTGACAGCTAATACTTATGAAAAATTTTCAAAAATTACAAACCTTTAGTTAGATTTACCAAGTCAAAAAAGAAAAGACTCAAATTAATAAAGTCAGAACATAAATAAGGGACATTACTCTGATATCACAGAAAGTTTTAAAAGATCATAAATACTATGAATAATCGCATGCCAATAGATTAGGTAACTCAGATGAAATAAACAGATTCATAGAAAATTTTAATTAATTGATTTAAAATTTCTCTTTGAAGTAGAGTAAATGAGAAATTATAGAAGTATGAATATGGCTATAACTTGTAGTTTTTCTTTATTTAGAATTTTAGAATTGATAATAATGAGCATTTATATGTCATATACAGTTCTACACACTTTTCATATATTAACACATATTAATACTCAAAAGACTCAATGAAATAGACACTATTATGCCAACTGTATACTGAAAAGTTCATCAATGTGCATAACATCACCCAGCTAGTGAATAGCACAACCAGCTAGCCAATTGAATACAGAGCTCTTAAAGACAGTCATAATGGCACACCACTTACAGACATGTATATAGTATATTTACCCTTGTTACTGATTAAGTACCCTTACTCTCCTTATTGGTCCATTCATACTTTCTGTTTCTTTGTAACTAAATGTTGGTAGGTTTTATGCATCCAATATTTTATCTATTTCTTCTTATTCAATTTGTTGGCATATGATTATTAATAGTACTCTCGTAATCCTGTGTATTTATGTGGAATCAGTCGTTATATTTCTTCTTTTATTTCTGATTTTATTTATATGCATCTTCTCCCATTTCTTTACTTAGTCTAGCTAAAGGTTTGTCAATTTTCAAAAAAACCCTCAATATTGCTGATCTTTTCTATTTTTTTTCCCAGCCTCTGTATTATTTATTTTTTTCTAATCTTTACTACTTTCTTTCTTTTAATAAATTTGGGCCTAGTTTGTACTTTTACTAGTTCCTTGAGATATAACATGAGGTGTCTTCTTTTTTGATGTGGGCACTTACTGCTATAAACTTTCATCTAAGAATTACTTTTGCTGCATCCCATAAGTTGTGGAATGTTGTGTGTCCTATTATATTTATCTCAAAAAAAAGAAAAAGAAAAAAAAATCCCAGTGCTTTAGACAGTCTGGAACCTTAGGCTGCTGAGGCTGGCCTGGATCCTGGGTGTACCTGGAAATTGAATCTGCAGGGTTTGCCTGGCATTGGGGATGGGGATAAGGCCTAAGTGCTGGGCGTGGACTGTACCCTGGGTTCACTGGCGTTGGTCCGGCACCAGGACACGCTTGCATGCTCAGTCCACTAGTAGTAGCTTAGAATTTGGGACCATGAGGAACTTCCTTTTACTAGAATGGGCCCTGTGTTGTGGTTCTTTTGTCTCCTTTTCCCAAGCAGAGGGTATCTTTCTACACATTACACTGGCTGGGCTCAAGAAGGAATGAGATGGGTGATGTAAAAGTGTACTTTCTAACTTCTCCAATGAGTCTTTTCTTATTTCCATGCTACACTTGGGTGCTGTAATCTCTCACCCTGTTTCATTTGCTCTTTGTGAAGGTATTTTTGTGCATGAATAGTTGTTTAAGCTAATGGTTTTTAAGAGGATAAGCAGTGAAAAGTCCTCTTCCCTGGTCTTGCTGAAGTCTCTTTATTAACAGAGTAAGAATTAGAAGTCTTCCTAAGTTTAATATGGCACCAGTTGATAGTTATATTTGGTATACATATTAGTACTATAATTTTATTTTGAAGATAAAAGCTAGTTCCTTTTTCACTTATGGGACTATTAATCAAAACATGAATTAAACAGAATTTTTAAATAAATATTTTAGAGTATCAGCTTCATGGGAAGACTAATCTTAAGCATGGGAAATGAGATTTTGGAGGCACACTTCATAATAACCTGCTGCAAAATTACTTTTGTTCTTTAAAATTCTGAAAATGTCTAAGTCTGGTTTGTCAAAACTAATATATGGCTTTGTCTAGAAAACAAATGTTTCAGTGTAAGGCCTGTCATCTGAAATTGTGTGAGAAGAGAAAAATGTAAATAATATCTATGATAAATATGTTATTGTAAGATCAAGTAGCTGTTTTTAAAAACTCCTTAATGTAACTGACTCTCTTATTTAAATGCAATTCCTTATTTTTATCTTTCATACATACATGTTATTACATTACTCTTGCTATTATTCATTGGAAATTTATATTGACATACATTCAGAATATTTATATAATGGCACAAGTATTATAAGAGCTTTAATAGAGTATATATATTTACACGTAAAACTCGGAATAAGGGGTCTTTAAAATTCAATTTCTTTAATAAGAGCTTACTGTGATGGGTAATAGTTTGTGGTGACTTAAAACTGGAAATAATATTATTTCTAATTACCAAGAGTAGAAATACAGAAGGAGAAGGAGATGTGAGGGGGCAACATTTTGAACATATTGATTTTGTAATGTCTATGAAATATAAATATGGGAGTGTTCAGTAGGCAAATAAAATTATGGGTTTTGAATTATGGTCATAGTTTGACCAAGGGCTACATTTGAAAATTTTCATTTTATGGGTACTAATATGTAGATGGGTCATGTCTTTCAGGTTTGATAATTTCCAAAGTGAGTCCTGCATGAAACCCAAGATATCAAGAATTACCAATAAAAACTGAATGGATAAGTTAATATAAGAAGTAAACAGTAAGAAAATAGGCATAAAAAGGAATGAGTATTATACTGAAGAAAAGGGATAGATTAGGGTCTAAAGGGCTCAATATCATGGAAGAGTAGCTATACCAAATAAATGTAAGGAAAGGAGAATTAGGAAAGGATGTGTCACAGAGTGAAATTAGTTATGTTACTGGGAAGTGTGGGAATCCTTGGTTCTTGTCTAACCTGGAATAAACAATTCAGCCAAGAGATGCATAGCAAAGGTTAAGTAGCAGAGTTAATTAAAGGATGATAAAGTACATTCCTACAGAGGAGTGGAAAAAATTTCTGGGCTGATCCAGCTGGACAAATAGTAGTAGCAGTATTTATTTAAAGAGACAGTACACTCTGCAAGATGAGACAGAAAAAATTTGGGATTGTTGCAATTCTCAAACATTAGATGTGTGAATGAAGTTGATAGACCAAATAATAATAATAATAATAAAAAGTAGGAAAAATAGATGTTCTAATGTGTTTTGCGACAGTTCAACAATAAGAAAGAGGAATTCAAGCTCCACAAAACAGGAAATGAATAGACATTTATATTTCATTTATCCCATCTATCAACATTCAGTTTCATTGCCCAATTACAGAGGCCATAGGTCATTGTTAACTATTGTCAACACTGTTACACAATTTTATTACTTTGTATAGATGAGAAAAATTATTCATCTTAAGTGCCTTGGTTTAATTTCTGCTTTAGCAAATATAGTTACTGTGCCATAAAAAAATACCTTTTTAGAAAAAGATATATAGATAGATAGATAGATATAGACATAGATACATGGAGTCCTCTATTTAAATGAATTTTCAATAGAAGAAAATTCTAGAGCCATTTCAAACTTGGTCAGTCTCTTACTGTACTGAAATAAATCTTGAAAGAAAAAGTATACAATAATCAATGGGTAATTAATTTCTAGAGTATTCCATAAACGAATTCCCCAACTTGTATGAAAAAGGTTATCAAAATAACACGTACCCTAGAACTTAAAGTATAATAAAATATATATATATTATTAAAAAAATAAAAAAATAAAAGAAATTTTAAAAAAAGATGGGGTAAAAAAAAAAGGTTATCAAAATAATTTAAATTCTTACTTATAAAATAGGAACCAGAGTCCTCTTTATGGGTGTAGGAAGAGAAAAATGTGCACATTTCCTGACCTATCAAATGTTGAGTGCAAACAAGAGAAATGTAAGTAATTTGGAAAGTTTTTTCCTAAGGCAAGAGCTATAGATAAAATAAAAGAAAACTTTACTTAAGATGACTTTGTGAAGTCCTTCCAGGTCTCCAACTCACTCTCAAGCAACCCTAAGACCTTGAATGTATATACTAATGTCATGCCATCAGTAGTATCAACATGACGAGGACGGAGAAGGTTGATAAACATCTATGATTTATATGCAAAGAGACAGCTATCCAGAGCAATTAGGCTATTTTAAGGAAACTTCCCCTTAACAGTTTTAGCCAGATTTGCTGGAAATGAACCTTCTATATGTCATGCAGTATTCAATGATAGTTCAAAATCACAATTTCAATGATTAAAATATTATCCCTATCTTGTGATTTTCAAATTGCTATGTCAAAAACCATAAAGGTAGAGAGAGAATTTTTTTCTATTTTTCTTTTCTTTTTTTTTTTTAAATTTATTTATTATTATACTTTAAGTTGTAGGGTACATGTGCATAACGTGCAGGTTTGTTACATATGTATACTTGTGCCATGTTGCTGTGCTGCACCCATCAACTCATCATTTACATCAGGTATAACTCCCAATGCAATCCCTCCCCCCTCCCCCCTCCCCATGATAGGCCCCGGTGTGTGATGTTCCCCTTCCTGAGTCCAAGTGATCTCATTGTTCAGTTCCCACCTATGAGTGAGAACATGCGGTGTTTGGTTTTCTGTTCTTGTGATAGTTTGCTAAGAATGATGGTTTCCAGCTGCATCCATGTCCCTACAAAGGACACAAACTCATCCTTTTTTATGGCTGCATAGTATTCCATGGTGTATATGTGCCACATTTTCTTAATCCAGTCTGTCACTGATGGACATTTGGGTTGATTCCAAGTCTTTGCTATTGTGAATAGTGCTGCAATAAACATACGTGTGCATGTGTCTTTCTAGCAGCATAATTTATAATCCTTTGGGTATATACCCAGTAATGGGATGGCTGGGTCATATGGTACATCTACTTCTAGATCCTTGAGGAATCGCCATACTGTTTTCCATAATGGTTGAACTAGTTTACAATCCCACCAACAGTGTAAAAGTGTTCCTATTTCTCCACATCCTCTCCAGCACCTATTGTTTCCTGACTTTTTAATGATCGCCATTCTAACTGGTGTGAGATGGTATCTCATTGTGGTTTTGATTTGCATTTCTCTGATGGCCAGTGATGATGAGCATTTTTTCATGTGTCTGTTGGCTGTATGAATGTCTTCTTTTGAGAAATGTCTGTTCATATCCTTTGCCCACTTTTGGATGGGGTTGTTTGTTTTTTTCTTTAAATTTGTTTGAGTTCTTTGTAGGTTCTGGATATTAGCCCTTTGTCAGATGAGTAGATTGCAAAAATTTTTTCCCATTCTGTAGGTTGCCTGTTCACTCTGATGGTAATTTCTTTTGCTGTGCAGAAGCTCTTTAGTTTAATGAGATCCCATTTGTCAATTTTGGCTTTTGCTGCCGTTGCTTTTGGTGTTTTAGACATGAAGTCTTTGCCCATGTCTATGTCCTGAATGGTACTACCTAGGTTTTCCTCTAGGATTTTTATGGTATTAGGTCTAACATTTAAGTCTCTAATCCATCTTGAATTAATTTTCGTATAAGGAGTAAGGAAAGGATCCAGTTTCAGCTTTCTACTTATGGCTAGCCAATTTTCCCAGCACCATTTATTAAATAGGGAATCCTTTCCCCATTTCTTGTTTTTCTCAGGTTTGTCAAACATCAGATGGCTGTAGATGTGTGGTATTATTGCTGAGGACTCTGTTCTGTTCCATTGGTCTATATCTCTGTTTTGGTCCCAGTACCATGCTGTTTTGGTTACTGTAGCCTTGTAGTATAGTTTGAAGTCAGGTAGCGTGATGCCTCTAGCTTTGTTCTTTTGACTTAGTATTGTCTTGGAGATGCGGGCTCTTTTTTGGTTCCATATGAACTTTAAAGCAGTTTTTTCCAATTCTGTGAAGAAACTCATTGGTAGCTTGATGGGGATGGCATTAAATCTATAAATTACCTTGGGCAGTATGGCCATTTTCACGATATTGATTCTTCCTATCCATGAGCATGGTATGTTCTTCCATTTGTTTGTGTTCTCTTTTATTTCACTGAGCAGTGGTTTGTAGTTCTCCTTGAAGAGGTCCTTTACATCCCTTGTAAGTTGGATTCCTAGGTATTTTATTCTCTTTGAAGCAATTGTGAATGGAAGTTCATTCCTGATTTGGCTCTCTGTTTGTCTGTTACTGGTGTATAAGAATGCTTGTGATTTTTGCACATTAATTTTGTATCCTGAGACTTTGCTGAAGTTGCTTATCAGCTTAAGGAGATTTTGGGCTGAGACAATGGGGTTTTCTAAATATACAATCATGTCATCTGCAAAGAGGGACAATTTGACTTCTTCTTTTCCTAACTGAATACCCTTGATTTCTTTCTCTTGCCTAATTGCCCTAGCCAGAACTTCCAACACTATGTTGAATAGGAGTGGTGAGAGAGGGCATCCCTGTCTTGTGCCAGTTTTCAAAGGGAATTTTTCCAGTTTTTGCCCATTCAGTACGATATTGGCTGTGGGTTTGTCATAAATAGCTCTTATTATTTTGAGGTACATTCCATCAATACCGAATTTATTGAGCGTTTTTAGCATGAAGGGCTGTTGAATTTTGTCAAAGGCCTTTTCTGCATCTATTGAGGTAATCATGTGGTTCTTGTCTTTGGTTCTGTTTATATACTGGATTATGTTTATTGATTTGCGAATGTTGAACCAGCCTTGCATCCCAGGAATGAAGCCCACTTGATCATGGTGGATAAGCTTTTTGATGTGTTGCTGAATCCGGTTTGCCAGTATTTTATTGAGGATTTTTGCATCGATGTTCATCAGGGATATTGGTCTAAAATTCTCTTTTTTTGTTGTGTCTCTGCCAGGCTTTGGTATCAGGATGATGTTGGCCTCATAAAAGATAACTGATTTTACAATTTATCGTTTAACATTTTCAAGAATATATATGAGCTCATGACAATGTGAAGAGACTTGGCTTGTTCTTTTTCCAACAGATTTTCTCCTAGTATAATTTCTCAGCTACGTTTAGCCTTTGTTGCTGCTTTTTTCCCCTCACATGCTCAAAGTTGAAAGTGTTTTCCAATGAATCACTATTTTCAAGGCAGTCTCTGAGCATTTATGGCAGTGAAGAGGAAACAATAATTGGACCGTATTCCTTCAGGCTTGATACTTTTAAAGTTACCTTTAACCTTAAGTGAGTTAAATTGGCAGGTGGGAAATATTTATTTGAAACATTTTATAATATAAAACCACTTTCTGATAAATTCAGCTGTTAGAAATATTTGACTGCCAAAGGAAGTCATCTTTCAATCTTGTTTACTGCATACTCTGCTCATGTGTTATGGTACAAGCAAAGTGGAAGGTAGTTATTTAAAAAGCCCTTTTTTATTACACTCTTTTATATTGTAAAAAGAGCCTTACAGTATAAAAGAGAAGGTAGTTTACATTGATTGAGTAGTTATTATAGCAAGTGCTGATCTAAGCACTTTATAAATATTAATGTACTTAATCTTTATAGCAATCATTAGAGGTGAGTATTATTATTAGCCACATTTAGCAAATAAGGACAGAGAGATGAAGACAGGTTAACTTGTCCATGGTTACCAGCTATATAAGCAGTTAGTAACTGTCAGGCCTCTGAGCCTAAGCTAAGCCATCACATCCCCTGTGACCTGCACATACACATCCAGATGGCCTGAAGCAACTGAAGAACCACAAAAGATGATATTCCACCACTGTCATCTGTTCCTGCCCCACCCTAACTGATCATTTGACCTTATGACAATATACCCTCCCTGCCCTTGTGATAATGTACTTGTGATATTCCCCCACCCTTAAGAAGGTACTTTGTAATATTCTCTATGCCCTTGAGAATGTACTTGGTGAGATCCACCCACTGCCCGCAAAACATTGCTCCTAACTCCACTACCCATACCAAACCTGTAAGATCTAATGATCATCCCACCACCTTTTGCTGACTTTCTTTTTGGACTCAGCCTGCCTGCACCCAGGTGATTAAAAAGCTTTTTTGCTCACACAAAATCTGTTTGGTGGTCTCTTCACAAGGACGCGCGTGACAGTAACCTATGAGGCTATTGAAGGGGTTTGAGAGTTAATATGTGGCACATGTTTTTCACCATTCTAAATTGGAAACAATATGAAAAATAGATGTTATGTATATAATGTTGAATATATATGTATTGTATATTCAACTTGTTATTTATAATGTGTATGTTGAAGAACATAGCATCAAGTCTCTTAACCAAGTAGGGTTGCTAATATTTTAACAATACATTGGACAAACTTCCTTTTGACACATAAGACAACATATTCACAGGATTAGGATGCGGACATTTTTAAAAGCCATTATTAAGTCTAACATACCTCCCAAATGCACCAATGGAGTAATAAATGACTTCTGGGAAGGAGTACATAAAAGAGCAAAAGATTAAGATTGTTACCTCTTGCTTTACAGGGTATCATAATGTCAGAGGAAGCAATTCTCTCCCTAGTCAGTCTTCTGTAGTGTATACATTTTGCTTTGCCCAATGGGTTTAATCATTAAGCTCTTTCCCAGTCAAAACTAGTCTAGTCTTTCTCAGAACAAGAAATCATGAGTGGCTTGCACTCTATTAACCTATTTTCTAATTATTTGCTACTGTTGCTTTAGGTATCTTTTTGGGATCATTAACGTGTATTGGAGGTTTTCCAATCCCCTGGATGACTCTTTTATCTATCAGGACAGTACCTTAATTAAATAATGTAGAAGGGCACTCTATCCACAATGCTATAAATACTATTCCATTTTTTTCTCACCCCAAATTAGATTGAGATACAGTCTATTATGGTTCAACTGAAGTTATACAATATATTAAATATAAAATATACTTTAAAATTAAATAAATGTAGACATATACATAAGAATAGCAACAACAAAGATATGCTTTAGATTTGAAAATAAATCCTTTCCCATTATGAAGTTCTTGATATATACTGAAGAGCAAAAATTAAATCCTCTTGCAAATTAAAGACATTAAAAATCAAACTAAATTTAAAAATTCCATTGTCTTGCTATTATGAGTTAAAATTTCTCATAGCGAAAGCTTAAAAATGTACTCCAAGCAATTATATAACCTGATTATGCTCGATTAGATGAATTATTTATGTCTGAATTGACGTAGATCTCTAATCACCTTTAGCCTGGGTTCTATCTCAGGCTAGAATGGGTATAGGTACTTCAGATTCTATCTCAGGCCAGAATGGGTATAGGTAATTCAGGATTCAGGAATCACTTTTTCTTTTAGTCAATAATTGAAAACTAGATTAATATTCATAAAAATATAAAATATAAATATATTGGATTATATTCCTGAAATTAAAAAAGGATTGTCATTGTACTAACAGATGATGATAAAAAATATGCTTTGAGACAGAGAATACTAACATGAGTTCTTCAGGCATAAATATTAGAAGAAATAGTAACACAGAAAATATGTGAGTAAACAAAAATGAATACTGAGTGAAGAAAACAATAATGTATTTTGTGTTTTACGGCATAAGTAGAATTAGAAGAGATGATAAAATAGCATGTAATTTAAGAGAATGGTAAATTGAATGACATACTCTAAAGTTCTACAATTATTGAGTACATAGGAAAGTAAATAATATATAAAGGGTTTAAATAACTTGAGAATTTGTGATTTAATTATCTTTTGGTGAAGCCATTACAATCATTGTAATCTATAACAAGTTAAAAGAGGGGAAGTATAATAGAAATAAATATTTGATTAATCCAGAGTAGTCAATACATAAAATAGGTGGAAAAAAAACACAATATATAAGAGTCAAGTAGAAAAGAAATAGCACAACAATGGGAAGTAATTACTAAATAAATCAGCAATTATGCTAAATGTAACTAAACTAGATAGTTCAATTTTTAAAAACAAGATATAGGACCAGGACAGTAGGACCAGAACTGTGATAATCTTGTAAGTTCTGTTAACACTTTGGACTCCTTAAAAAGTGAGATAGAACATTTTGCCTTTTCCTGAATATCACATAAGTGGAGTTGTACAATATTACTTTTTTCAATCTAGCTTCTTTCATTTTCTATGCTTTTGAAATGCATTCAAGTTGTTACATTTATCAGTATTACATTCTTTGTTTAATGCTGAACAATATTCCATTGTGAAGAATATCAACATTTGTTTATCCATTCATCCACTGGGGTTGTCATTTAGATACATGGTGAAGCAAACTAACATAGGAACAGAAAACCAAATACTGCATGTTCTCAGTTATAATTGGGAGCTAAAAAATGAGAACACATGGACACACAGAAGGGAACACCACACACTGGGGCCTTTTAGAGGGTGGAGGGTGGAGGGTGGGAGGAAGGAGAGCATCAGGAAAAGTAATTAATTAGTACTAGGCTTAATATATGGGCAATGAAACAATCTTACAACATAACCCCATGACACAAGCTTAGCTATGTAACAAACCTGCACTTGTACACATGAACTTAGAATAAAAGTTTAAAAAGTCTCCGCCCTTTAGTTGATAATTTATATGGTCACTCCTTTCCGTTTGAGTCACTATACTAGGTGTGTATCTCATTCTGATTTGATTTATATTTATTTAACAATCAATGATGTGTTTACCATCTATTTCTCTTTTTTTGTTGAAGTATATGATCAATTACTTTCTCCATTTTATGGGGATTGTTTGTCCTAATATGGTGTGATAATATCTACCTAATCTGTCTGGATATATATATATACACTGGATAAAATCATGTATTACGTATGTGTTTTGCAAATATTTTCTTCCAATCAAGCCTAGTATTTTCATTTTCTTAACAGTGTTTTATAAAACCATCAGATTATAATTTTGATGATGTCCAGTTTATCAATTTTTTCCTTTAAGGATTAGTGCTTCTTAGATTCTGAGAAAATCTTTGCTTAACTCAAGTTCATAGTGTTTTCTCCTATGATTTCTAATAGTTTTCTAGATTTAACTCATAGTTAGGCCTATGATGCATTTCTAATTAAATTTTATGTAATGAAAAATAAGGATCCAGATTCCTTCCTATGCATATAGATGTCAAAATATTCCCAAACCATTTGTAAGAGATACTACTGTGGTAGACTGGTAATAACACCCACAAATACACCAATGTCCTAATCCCAAGATCCTATGACTATTACCATATTTGAAAAAGAGTTTTTGCAGATGTAATTACATTAATGGCCTTAAAATGACAACAGTATTTAGGATTATCCAGGCGAGCCCAAAATAATATCTTAAGTTTCCTTTCAGGAGAGTTTCAGCAAGAAATTGGACACACACACACACACAGACACACAGAGAGACAGAGAGAAAGAGAGAGAGGATGTAGTGATGTGAGAAAACTGAGAATATTGGAATAATGCAGCCACAATCAAGGAATATTGGCAGCTATTTAGAAGCAAGAAGAAGCAAGAAACAGATTTCTCCAGAGAAAGTAAAACCCTGCCCACACTTCGATTTTGACTCACTGAAGCTAACTTCAGATATCTGGCCTCCAGAAATGTGAGAGTACATTTCTGCTGTCTTAAAACACCATAATTTGTGGTAATTTCTTACAACAGCCACAGGAAACTAATATAGTATAGATATCCCATATTTTCTTTACATATTCATCTGTTGATGGACATTTGCATTGTTTTCACATTTTGATGATTATGAATAATGTTGGCATGAATTTTCATGTACAAGTATTTGTGTGAACATATGTTTTCTTGGGTAAATATCTAGGTGTAGAAATGCTGGGTCATACAATAAATGTATATGTTGAACTTTTTGAGACATTGTCAAACTATTTCCAACAGCAGAATGTACATTCCCAAAGCAATATTCTTGGCATTACATAATTATACCTTGTGTGTACATTAACACAGATTTATAATTTTTGTTTTATGAAATTGCCTTTTAAGGCAGAAAAAGTAATTTCAGACAAAATATAATTTTTTTCTTTGTTGTATATGTAGTTAACTGTACTGACATTCTTTATTTCATTACTTTTTACTGTGGATTCTAGTTACTATTGCCCTTTTATTTTAGCATGAAGGACTTTCTTTAGTAGTTCTTTTTAAGCTGCTCAGCAAGTCTTAAATTCTCTCAGTTTTTATGTGGAAATAACCTCATTTCTCCTTTATTTTTGAGAGAGAGTTTTTCTGGACATGTAGTTCTTGGTTGACAATTTTGCTTTTTGATTTTCTTTTTCAGCACTTTGGATGTGTCCTAGTCTCCATGGTTTATGTTGAAATATTAGCAGTTATTCTTATTTAGGATCCCTCAAAAGTTAGGGGTCAATTCTATTCCTGCTTTCAAGATTCACATTGGTCTTTGGTTTTCACAGTATTATCATGATGTGCCAAGTTGTGCCTCTCCAAGTTTATAGCATATAAAGTTAGTTGAGGCTTCTGGATGTACAGATTAGTGTTTTGGAAAGTTTTCGTCCATCCTGTGTTCAAACACTATTTCTGTTCCTTCTCTGCTTCTGAGGCCCATTCTTTTTCAGATGCTGTATGCTTGATGGTTTCCCATAGGTCTCTGGCTCTGTTCATTTTTCTTCAGTATTTAGCATTTAGTATTTAGTCCTCTGATTGAAGAAGTTCAATTGACTATTCTTCAAGTTGCTGATTTGTTCCTCTACCTATTCAAATATGTAGTGGAGACCCTCTAATACATTTTTTTGGTTCAGTTATTGTACTTTTCAACTCCAGAATTTCTATTTGATTGTTATTTATAATTTATATCTCTTTATTGGTATGTCTTTTCTGATGGGACATCATTCTCTTAATTTTCTTTAGTTATTTAGACAAAGTTTCATTTGCTCTTTGAATATATATATGAGCAGTGATTGAGAGACCTTGATGAGTAAGTATAATGTCTATACTTCCTCAAAGAATGTTTCTATTGATTTTTTTTTTCTGTGTATAGGCTGTAGTTTTTGTTTCTTTGCATGTCTTATATTTTTTGTTGAAAGCTGGATATTTTAAATAATGAATTGTGGCAACTCTGGAAAATAACATTCTCTCCTGGGGGCTTGCTATAATTGCTACTTGTTGAACTGATTACTGTTTTTTAGTGAATTTTCTAAACTAATTTTATAAAATCTGTATTATTTATTGTGCATGACCACTGAAGTCTCTACTGTAGCGCTCAGCTAATAATTTGACATAAACTTTCTTAAATGCATGGAATCAATAAATTTACTATTATCTTCTGAGGGACTGTTTGTGTGTACATTTCAACCCTCAGTCAAGCAGTTCAGACCTCTGATGTAAACTTCACTTTCTGCATGCACAGAGTTTGAAGGTTAGCCAAAGGTGAGGACTTAGGGTCTTTTCAGGTGTTTCCTCAAAATGCACATGCAAATGACTTATAAAATCCCCACAAACATTTTGGAGCGTTTCAAAGCCCCTATGATTGTCTCATTTTTATGCCTTTTCTCTGCCTTTCCTTGACATTCTGTTCTCTATTTTTTTGTTCCAGTTTCATGATACTAATAATAGTTATAGTTTACAGAATGCTTACAAATAATAGGTACAGTTTACAGAATGATTACTATTATGAATGTCTCATTATTAATATCATGAAACTGGAACAAAAAAACAATAGAGAACAGAATGTCAAGGAAAGGCAGACAAAAGGTATAAAAAAATTGCAAGACACTATAAACCAATAACCAAACTAAGGTCTTGACAAAAGTGATATGGAAGAAAGAATTTGGAGAACTGATGTGACAGTACTTAATTTTTCTAGGAGGAGACCAGAAAAAAAAAATTAGAACCCTGGGTGGGTGTTTGTCAACAACAATTAAGGACAAGTCTTTTAATGTTGTGGCTGCCTGAAGCAATGGACAATGGTTGGGGAAAACGTTTAAAAGTAAAAAGCACAGAAGGAGACAATAAGAACCGTTGTTCAGTTCTCTTGCCATTGATAATTCTGAGACTATACACTGGAAAATAGGATGTGTAGTAAGGTCAAAATTTGCCAGTAAGATTTTTTTCTATTTTTGACAATTTTAAGTTCTTTCAGGGGCAAAACAAATGTTTCTCACAGGATGTGACTTAGTAACAGGATTCTGGGGATGTCACTTCACCAGCCTGAAACCTCCTTGCCAAGGTGCCTTTGCCTAGGTTTTGCTCTGGCCTGCTGGGCTTGTTCTGCCCACTCGGTCAGGCAGGCTGCACTTGGCGTAAGCTACTGGCCTGGATCCCACACCTGCCAAGAATGAGCCAGACACAGAGCAGCAGGGGGTATGTGAGCAAGCATGGGGTCTAGCCACTGTGCAAAGCCAGACATGCCAGCTGGGGCAGGGTGGTCAGCTCCAGGTGCCAGTATGGGTGCTGTCTCTCTGTGAGGCTGTGACTGGATCAGGTGAATCACAAGCAGCTTCCATGGCTGGCACTGGAGAACATGGTGGCTCTCAGAATCTCGGAGGTGACATCAACTGCAGAGCCCCAAAGTGGGTGTCACAGCCATCACTCAGGTAGCTCCTAGGTCTGGGCTCCCCAAAGGATCACAGCTCTGTTTTCCTTCTCTCTTCCCTCCTTTTTGTCACCCACAATGTTGCAAGCAAGGGGTGTATTTCAGCCTGTTTGTGTTAGAGCTCTTTCAGCCCCACCATTTGGTGGGTCCTGAGTTCTTATCCTGCATCCAGGAAGAATAACGTATATGGACAAGTGGAGCAAGGCAAAGAGGAGCTTTATTGAGCAACAGATCAACTCAGAGGAGACCTACATTGGGTAGCTCCTCTCCTCAGGCAGGGTGTCCTGATGAGTGTTCAGCTCTCAGCAGAGAGGAGATCCTGGGGTTGGTAGCTCCTCTCCACAGCTGGTCATCCTGTCATCTTTTCAGCTGTCAGCAGAGAAGAGGCCCTAGAGTGTGCTCCTCCTCTCCACAGCTGGTCATCCTGTCATCTCTTCATCTCTCAGCAGAGAAGAGACCTGGAGTGTGTTGCTTCTCTTTGCAGCTGGTCGTCCTGTCATCTCTTCAGCTTTCAGCAGAAAGGAGACCCTGAAGTGGGTAACTTCTCTCCATAGCTGGTCATCCTGTTTTCTCCTCATGTCTGGCTGAGTCCAGGGTTTTTATGGGCTTCAGAGGGGAGAAAGTGTGTGCTGATTGGTCCATGGGTAGCCATGGGAATGCCTGGAAAAAGCACCATAAGTTCCCACTCCAGTCTGCAGGACTGGCAGCCTGGCCCCCAGGCTTCAGGGCTTCCCCAGCTTGAAGGTGAGACTTCACTGGGACCTGGCCCTTTCCACCAGGAGGCTGTTTGCCTCCTACCTCTGTTCATGGTTTTCAGGCTGTTAATGCTCAGGGGCACCTGCAGGCTAGTACTGAGCTGCCTTTAGCACACCCTCAATCTCCCTCCCATGCTTGCCAGTGCCCAGAGTTCAGAGGAGGCTGAGGTGGTAGGGGGCTGGCATGTTATCACTGCCCTGAGCATGCACATACATAGCTTGGCTATGACAGCACCTGGGCTTGGCCCCAAACTTGCCCCAGGATGAGAGCATGTGCCAGGAGGAGGGAGAGGCCAGGCAGCAGGAGCAGACACCTCTGAGCCTGCAGGTATAGTGGGGACCTTCCTAGGCCCCCAAGAGTACAGAGATGCCCAGGTCCATAGCTGTGGCTTGGGCAGCTGCAACAATGCCTGGGGGTTGGAGCGCCTGCCTGCTCCTGGCCCCCAAGCACACAGGGAGGCCCATTCCATAGCTGTGGCTTGGGCAGCTACAGCTGCACCTGGGAGGGTGGGGCTCCTCCTTGCTCCTGGCCTCCAAAGGAACAGGAGGCCTGGGTCTGCAGCCACAACTTGAGCAGCTGCAACTGTACCTGGGAAGGTAAGACTCCTGTCTGGTCCCAGCTCCTGTGGGCTCCGTGGAGCATGCAGCCCAGCCACGCCTCCCCCACTGCAGTCTGCGGCATCTTGGGAGAGGCTACTCCAGGCAGGTCGCCTCTGCTATCAATTTTAAATTTAGTTTTATACATCTCCTAAATGAGATACTCTTTGCTGAGAGGTTGACTATCAGATTGATTATTCCTTCACTCTTTCACAATTGTGTCTTGTTCCTTACTTTTTTAAAATTGTGTATGTTGATGGGTACTATGTGATATTTTGAACTATGTATACATTGTAGAAAGGTTTAATCAACCTAAACATATTCATCATCTGACCAATTTATCTTTTTTGCGGGGTAAGAATGTTAAACATCTGTTCTTTTAGCAATTTTGAAATATACAATAAATTATTGTTAATTGTGGTCACCATACAGTGCAATTAATCAATAAAACTTATTCCTCCAATCTGAGACTTTGTACCTTTCAATCAACATATTTTTCTCCAAACCTCTCCCTCACCCCCAGCCTCTTGTCACCACCTGTCCACTACTCTCTGTTTCTATTTTCCACATATATGTGAGATCATACAGTATTTGTCTTTCTGTGCTTGATTTAACCTAACATAATGTCCAGCAGTTCCATTTTGTCACAAATTACAGAATTACAGAATTTCTTTCCTTTTTAAGGATGTATATTATTCCATTATATAATTTACCAAATTTTATTTATCCGTTCAAAACCTAATGGACACTTAGATTGCTTCCATATCTTGTGTATTGTGAATGATGAAATAAATATGAGAACATAGATATCTCTTCAACATACCAATTTTTAATTTCCTTTGGATATATATTCAGAAGTGAAATTGCTGGATCATATGGTTATTATATTTTCAGTTTTTTAAGTAACCTCCATACTATCTTCCAAAGTGGTTGTACTAATTTACATTATCATCAACAGTGTACAAGGATTCCCTTTTAACCACATACTTGCTAACTCTTGTTATCATCTATCCTTTTAACAGTAGCCACACTACCAGGTGCAAGGTGATATCTCACTGTGGTTTTAATTGGTATTTCCCTGATTATTAGAGGTGTTGAGCATTTTTTCATATATCGTGGCCACTTGCATATCATCTTTTGTGTTCTTGACATCCTTGTCAAAATCAATTGACTGTAAATATCTTGGTTTATTTCTCAACTTCCTATCCTGTTCATTGGCCAATGAGTCTGTTTTTATGCCATCACCATGTGCTTTGATTACAAGAACTTATAATATATTTTGCAGTAAGGAAGTGTGATGACTCTGGCTTAATTCTTTTTGCTCAAGATTTCTTTGGTTATTTGAGGCTTTTTCTGGTTCCATACAAATTTTAGAATTGTTTTTTCTATTCCTGTATCAAATTACATTATAATTTTTATAGAAATTATATTGAATCTATAAATTATGTTGGGTAGAATGGATACTTTAAAAATATTAATTATTTCAATCCATGAACAAAGGATGTCTTTTTATTTCTTCAACTATTTTCATCAACATTTTAGAGTTTTCAATGTACAGATTTTTCACCTTTTGGCTAAATTTCTTGTGATGTATTTGAAATTTTTTCATTTTCAAGATTCTCCAATTATTAGTTTAGTATGCTCAGTTATACAATTTAATTACATTTAATTTTGATTAGATATTTTAAGAATATGTAAATAAAAATGTGTCTGATTTACATAATTCTACATTTAGTGCAGAGAGAAAAGTTCATCTCTTTTGGCAAGCAAATAAAATGCATAATTTTATGTAGACAAAATCAAATTCATTAGTAAATTATGTTTGTTTCACCTAGACTAAGAAACTCTAAATACTTTAATTTTCCAATATTCTTTACATTAAAAAAATAATGACTTATTGCATTGTATTTCAATATACAGCTCCTGCATGTATTGTTTTGGGTTCCAGAATAATAAAGCAACATTTGTCAGCAAACATTCATATGCTTGCTGCTACCTCTGTCTTCTTTTCAAGACTAAAATCAGCCAGAGATAATGGACTCCAGGGAGGAAGTAAACAAATTATAGAGGAAGAACACAATTCCTCAGAGCAAGTTGGCAGTACGGATTCTCCATCCCAGACTTGTTATACTCAGGTGAGAAATCCGTAAAGAAGCCATTATTTCTTGTCAGTGATAGCATGAGCAGCATGTAAAACGTTGATATTCAGCCCTGAGAAATTGAACTTGCTACACTGTTTAAAAATAGCATTGGTCAGAGAAAGAGTGGATTTTTACAGAGATAATATGCAGGTCTATCATTTCGTTTTGCTGAATTTGGATAGGTAACATCTACCCTAAATGGGTTGCAGGAATGAAAAAAAATCAAACAACCTCTATTTTAATTTGTAGTCCTGGATTTGAGTCTCAGATCTTAGTTTACCATGTAGGTGGGCAAATTAATCATTTTGATAGTCAATTATCTTGGTTGAATATAGAAAATACAAATACCATATCATTGTGAAGAATTAACAATAAGCCAGAATACATAAAAACACTTGGAAACTACAAAGCAATGTATTATATTATGGCAAATCAGTATTTTATTATGTAGAGTGGTTTATAGCTGAATTCAACAGGTATTGAAATAGGGTAAAATTGCATGTACATATAGTGGGGAACACAACAAAACTGACGAGTAGTAGATTGAAAGCTTAATCACTCTTAATTACTCTTTCTCTCGTTTACCATTTGTCTCACTCCTTCAGTGATAATATTTATATTATAACTTCTTGCATTAATGTTCACTTTTAAAAAATTCCTCCTTTATGGCCAGGGGTGTTGGCTTATGCCTGTAATCCCAGCACTTTGAGAAGCTGAGGCAGGCAGATCATGAGGTCAGATTGAGACCATCCTGGCTAACATGGTGAAACCCCATCTCTACTAAAAATACAAAAAGTTATACAGGCGTGGTGGCAGTCACCTGTAGTCCCAGCTACTTGGGAGACTGAGCAGGAGAATGGTGTGAACCCGGGAGGTGGAGCTTGCAGTGAGCAGAGATTGTGCCACTGCACTCCAGCCTGGGCCACAGAGCGAGACTTCATCTTAGAAGAAAAAAAAAAAAATTATCCTTTATAATTTTTTGGTGTTTTGCCTTGCCAATTTCTTCCCCATTAATGAAGCACATGCTGGGAAATAATTTTTGTCTGATAGTTCATTAATTCATTTATTCATTCATTGTTTATTTACTTCTTTATTTTCTTCATTCTTCAAAATATTGCCCATTTACATTTTCAATGAATATTAACATGGAGTACACATCTATGAAAAGAAATGGTTTCTTCTCTGAAGTAGTTTGTAATTACATCAGGAGATGAATTAGGTACATGAGCAAGTTTAATGAAAGGGAGAAAGATGATGGGTATTGTAAGTGAAAGACAGGTTAATTACAGGAATTACAGTGGGAAAAAAAACTCCCAGATGATGAGGGATGTAAAGACTTAAGTGGCATTTGAGCTCCTAAATGAAATGGGTACCATACAGGTAGGGAGATATTGGCAGGGAGAACATACAAGAATAAATTCAAGAATATGGGCAAATTAGTCAGCATGGTTGGAAGAAAGCAAATATTAGAAATTGTTTGTATTGAAGTTACAGGCAATAATCTGTAGTAAAGAAATTTGAAAAAGGATATTGCGACCCTGTTATGAGTACTCTTGCATTCTAAAACAAAAAAACAAAAAAACAAAACAACAACAACAACAAAAAAAAAACAGAAAAAGAAAAAATGTGTTCAGTAAGAAATCAGAAGTGGGAAGCTATTGAGTTAGAAATGAGAAGCTGTAGGTTTGTCATAAATAGCTCTTATTATTTTGAGATACGTTCCATCAATACCAAATTTATTGAGAGTTTTTAGCATAAAGGGATGTTGAATTTTGTCACAGACCTTTTCTGCATCTATTGAGATAATCATGTGGTTTTTGTCTTTGGTTCTGTTTATATGCTGGATTACGTTTATTGATTTGCATATGTTGAACCAAACTTGCATCCCGGGGATGAAGCCCACTTCATCATGGTGGATAAGTTTTTTGATGGGCTGCTGAATTTGGTTTGCCAGTATTTTATTGAGGATTTTTGCATCGATGTTCATCAGGGATACTGGTCTAAAATTCTCTTTTTTTGTTGTATCACTGCCAGGCTTTGGTATCAGGATGATGTTAGCCTTGTAAAATGAGTTAGGGAGGATTCCCTCTTTTTCTATTGATTGGAATAGTTTCAGAAGGAATGGTATGAACTCCTCCTTGTACCTCTGGTAGAATTCGGCTGTGAATCCATCTGGTCCTGGACTTTTTTTGGTTAGTAGGCTATTAATTATTGCGTCAATTTCAGAGCCTGCTATTGGTCTATTCACAGCCAATATGATAATGAATGGGCAAAAATTGGAAGCATTCCCTTTGAAAACTGGCACAAGACAGGGATGCCCTCTCTCACCACTCCTGTTAAACATAGTGGTGGAAGTTCTGGCTAGGGCAATCAGGCAAGAGAAAGAAATAAAGGGTATTCAGTTAGGAAAAGAAGAAGCCAAATTGTCTCTGTTTGCAGATGACATAATTGTATATTTAGAAAATCCCATTGTCTCAGCCCAAAATGTCCTTAAGCTGATAAGAAACTTCAGCAAAGTCTCAGGATACAAAATCAATGTGTAAAAATCACAAGCATTCTTATACACCAGTAACGGACAAACAGAGAGCCAAATCATGAATGAACTCCCATTCACAATTGCTTCAAAGAGAATAAAATACCTAGGAATCCAACTGACAAGGGATGTAAAGGACCACTTCAGGGAGAACTACAAACCACTGCTCAGTGAAATAAAAGAGGACACAAACAAATGGAAGAACATACCATGCTCATGGATAGGAAGAATCAATATTGTGAAAATGGCCATACTGCCCAAGGTAATTTATAGATTCAATGCCATCCCCATTAAGCTACCAATGACTTTCTTCACAGAATTGGAAAAAATTGCTTTAAAGTTCATATGGAACCAAAAAAGACCCCGCATTGCCAAGACAATCCTAAGCCAAAGAACAAAGCTGGAGGCATCATGCTACCTGACTTCAAACTATATTACAAGGCTACAGTAACCAAAAAAGCATGGTACTGGTACCAAAACAGAGATATAGACCAACGGAACAGAACAGAGCCCTCAGAAATAATACCACACATCTACAGCCATCTGATGTTTGACAAACCTGAGAAAAACAAGAAATGGGGAAAGGATTCCCTATTTAATAAATGGTGCTGGGAAAATTGGCTAGCCATAAGTAGAAAGTTGAAACTGGATCCTTTCCTCACTCCTTATATGAAAATTAATTCAAGATGGATTAGAGACTTAAATATTAGACCTAAAACCATACAAACCCTAGAAGAAAACCTAGGGAATACCATTCAGGACATAGGCATGGGCAAGGACTTCACGTCTAAAACACCAAAAGCAACAGCAACAAAAGCCAAAATTGACAAATAGGATCTAATTAAACTAAAGAGCTTGTGTATAGCAAAAGAAACAACCATCAGAGTGAACAGGCAACCTTCAGAATGGGAGAAAATTTTTGCAATCTACTCATCTGACAAAGGGCTCATATCCAGAACCTACAAAGAACACAAACAAATTTACAAGAAAAAAATAAACAACCCCATCCAAAAGTGGTCAAAGGATATGAACAGTCCCTTCTCAAAAGAAGACATTCATACAGCCAACAGACACATGAAAAAATGCTCATCCTCACTTGCAATCAGAGAAATGCAAATCAAAACCCCAATGATATACCATCTCACACCAGTTAGAATGGCGATCATTAAAAAGTCAGGAAACAACAGGTGCTGGAGAGGATGTGGAGAAATAGGAACACTTTTACACTGTTGGTGGGATTGTAAACTAGTTCAACCATTGTGGAAGACAGTGTGGCGATTCCTCAAGGATCTAGAACTAGAAATACCATTTGACCCAGCCATCCCATTACTGGGTATACACCCAAAGGATTATAAATCATGCTGCTATAAAGATGCATGCACATATATGTTTATTGCAGCGCTATTCACAATAGCTAAGACTTGGAATCAACCCAAATGTCCATCAGTGACAGACTGGATTAAGAAAATGTGCACATATACACCATGGAATACTATGCAGCTATAAAAAAGGATGAGTTCGTGTCCTTTGTAGGAACGTGGATGCAGCTGGAAACCATCATTCTCAGCAAACTATCGCAAGAACAGAAAACCAAACACCACATGTTCTCACTCCTAGGTAGGAATAGAACAATGAGATCACTTGGACACAGGAAGGGGAACATCACACACTGGGTCCTATTGTGGGGAGGGGGGAGGGGGAAGGGATAGCATTACGAGATATACCTAATGTAAATGACTGGTTAATGGGTGCAGCACACCAACATGGCACATGTATACATATGTAACAAACCTGCACCTTGTACACATGTACCCTAGAACTTAAAGTATTAAAAAAAAATTAGAAAGAAATGAGAAGCTGTAGACTGATAAGTATGTGGTTAAAATGAAGAAAAATGGAACCAGTGAAAAGGTTATGTGTGAGACCAAAGAAGTTCTTGTTATGTTAGTACAAGTGGGAATGGAGATTTGAGAAATTTGGTAGTTAAGCAGGATCATAGTTCTAATTTATTAGGTGACTACTCTGTGACGAGGGCTTCACATGCATTATTTAATCTTACCCTCATGGCAAGCTTAAGAGAAGGGATACTGGCTCTGTTTCACAGAGAGATAACTGGGGCCCAACACCACACAGCTGTGAAGCAGGGGAACTGAGATTTGAACCCAGGCTGTATGATTCCAGAGCTGGTACTCTTAGTTTTTGTGCTATTCTGGAACTTCATTACTGATAGGCAGACATGAGAAATGTGGAATTCTGACTTGATAACCAAAGTTTTCCAGCCCTTGTGATTTGAGAAAATGCTGATAATAATCACAGAAAAAATGGCAGAGTAGAATGAAGGCAGACAAAATGAGTCCCATCTTGTATGTGTTGGGTTTTGGTCTCTATGGATCACAAAAGAAGAGATTTCCAGCAAGCAAATAGAAAAGCACGATGAACTCAGAAAATGCATTTGGAGAAACATATTTCAGAGTTCTCTCAAAAGAGAAGATGAAGGATGCTGACAAAGGGCATAAGAAGACAGAGAATATGAGCAGAGAAAAAGCGGGTCACACGCAGGACCTTAGGATAATCAGGAAGGCAAAAGCGATTTCAGCTTGAAACAGAAGCATAACTTCATCTCAGAGAGTTTAAACTTTTTCTAGAGCAGCAATTTTCTCCTACTTGGAGAAGTCACTGCACTGCAGGGTACCACAAGCCTGTAAATCAATTAAACCTAAATTACAAAGTCAAACGGCATCTGTTCCCATCTGACATAAAACCTGCTAAGATAAAAAATCACTGGCTGGAATAAGTTAAAAATTTTATAAGTTGCTTTCCTACTGTTTCTTTCACACAATTTCAATAACACAGAAGCAGTTTTGGGGCTGGTAGCGTTCTTGGAGGTCACGTGATTTAACACCCTCATTTTATAAGCAAGAAATCCAAGGCACAGATAAGTGACCACAAATTACAGAGTTAGATTTCTCGTCAGTGGGTTCATTCATATTTATACTCAATAAATATTTAGGCACCAAGTTGTTTCTATTTCTTAATATATACCTCAGAGTATTATTGAGAAGAAACATTTTATAACGTATGACCCTAAGTTTATTGAGACCTTACTTTGCATGTATTTTACTTTCCCTTTACTAAGAACTTATTCATCATTTTGTTTTGTTTTATTCCCAAGGAGATTTTGATAGCATGAATGAAAGCAGAGACTGTCCACAAACAAATGATCTTTCTGGCTTTTAAGAATATCTGAGGTCCTTGAGAGAAAAGCAGGAAAGGGAGAGGTGCCTTCATTGAAGGAAGGGAGGAAAGTAGAATGGGGAAAGAAAATAAGAGAATGCTATGGGGAAAAAGGCTTGTAGGTGCCGAAGTGTTTAGTACCTTTCTCCACCTCTTCTGAAGGCCCCATTGAGACTTTGTCCAATAAGAAATTATTAGGCCAGGTGTGGTGACTGACTCATGCCTGTAATTCCAGCACTTTAGGGAGGCCAAGGCGGGTGGATAACGAGGTCAGGAGATCGAGACCATCCTGGCTAACATGGTGAAACCCCATCTCTACTAAAAATACAAAAAAATTAGCTGGGTGTGGTGACGGGCACCTGTAGTCCCAACTACTTGGGAGGCTGAGGCAGGAGAATGGTGTGAACCCGGGAGGTGGAGCTTGCAGTGAGCCGAGATCGCACGACTGCACTCCAGCTTGGGCGACAGAGCAAGACTCTGTCTCAAAAAAAAAAAAAAAAAAAAAAAAAAAAATATATATATATATATATATATATATATATATATATATATATATATAGATAGAGAGAGAGAGAGAGAGAGAGAGAGAGAGAGAGAGAACAATAACCCACACTCAGGAATGCAGTTACGTCTTTCTGGGGAGTATAGGAAGGCAATCCAAAATATAAGTCACTCCTTGTAAGGTGCCGTAGCAATGTTGTAAACCACAACTTCTGAGTTAGGCAAACTGCAATAATAGGTATAAATAATAGGTTAGCAAAAAGTCAAAAGAGGAGTAATACTTTTGATATGTTCTCCAAAGTTACACAGAGAAGATTAGAGCCAAACTAGACTTGAAAATTGATATTTTTAACCCAAGGCATATGGGAATGCTGAGTTTCTTTTGGCATAATGAATGGGGAAAGACCTTAGTGAGAATGGTTACAATAAGAAAATAGTTAAGGGAAAACTGAATTATATTTGAATATCCTCTCTTCAGGATATCCTGAAAAGTCATGCAAGAAGAAAAGCCATGCAAGAGACTTTGAGAGTAATCGTATGGTGTATAGAAATGGTTCTTTACTTAGAATTGGTAATCTTTTGGAAAACCTAGATTCCTGAGTTGCATCTCCAAACCAATTAAATTAGAGCCTCCAGAGATGGGACCCAGGCATGGGTATTTTAAAAACTCATCACATTTTTGTAATGTGCAACAACGTTTAACACCTGCCCCTCTGCCATATTCTTTTCTTAGTCTTTCTAATTCTTTTTTTTAAAATGTGTTGGTATTTTCTGTTCATATATAAACTAAAATCCTATCTCATTCATTCTATTCTCTGTGCACTCAAAGTGATTATTTGTGTATTTTTTTTAAATGTGCATATGAGGAAGATCTATTGGAAGAATAAATTAACAGAGGCAGGAATACAAATAAAGCCAGAGCTCTGCTGAATACCTTTGAGACTCAGCTTGGCCAAAGCTAAGCTAAGAGGAAGCCTATTGTGCAAATGAACTGGAAAAGAGTATTTGCCTTGGAGGAATCAGAGGCTCTTCACAGTTACCGGGGGAAGTAACTAGGAATGTTTTTACTGCCCAAGCATCTATTTTTCAAATACTTCTATTGTAATGTTACAAAATGAAAGAAAGCTTTCATTTTGGATAGGCAATGGGAATTACAAGTTTAAAGGCCGAGGAGAATCTCTGGAATTATGTATTTTAGTTATATCCGTGTGATGTAAACAGCTCTTTGGAAAAAGAGTAGAGTTGACTGTGATCTTTCACTCTTGTCAATAAATAAAGTTGATAAATAAAATAACTGTTTCTGATATTCTTTTCTGATAAGGATGGAAAAGTCATTTTTTTTTCTATATTGAGTTGTTTAAGTCATTGTAAAGGGTCATGTTGTGGGGTGAGACAGCTGCCCATAATGGAAAATAAACATCTCCCCTCATCCTCCAAACAGTAGGTTTGGAGAAACTTATTTCTATAAAATGATCCCTCTTTGACATAAAATAAAAGGGGAACTAGTTCTCTGATGGTAATGACATGAGTTACAGATACAGCATCTGAAGAGCCAGAAAAGCATGAGGAACAGAGGGTGTTTGTATAAAGAGACAAATGGAAACGTAGACAGAGCATTGGAGAGAAAAGACAGGGAGATAAGACAATGAGTGTCAGTGTTCCCTAGTCAAACACTGGTCCAAGGGTAGAGAAGCTACATAGGAAACGAAAAGTATGTTGTTTGAAAGAAGGATCATTGAGAGGGATTTTTTTTTTTATTATACTTTAAGTTCTAGGGTACATGTGAGAGGGGTAATTTGAATTTCACCTAGGAGCTGGTTGAACAGCTACCACTAATAGAACATCTGGTCATCTTACACACAGGGTTTTTCATAAATCAAACTTTTAAGTTTTCTAATAAACCACCATTCTTCATGCAAGTTTGCACGTTGAACTAATTGCATCTGAAGACCTCTAAAATATTCTCAAGTGTGGGATAAATGGCAAACTAAAGGATTTTTGTATTTCAATCAGGGTGTTTTCGTACTTGATGTAGGTGGTCAAATACAGCCTGCTAGATATAGATATGTAGATACAGATATATGAATAGGTATAGATATCTGTATAACTATATCTAGGTCTAGATGTAATAACTGTATTAAATTTATATGGTATTTATATTTACTATAATATAAATATAGCATATTTATATTATTGAATTAAATTATTTAAAACATATATTTACGTCAAAAGTCTGATGCAGATGGTATGGTCTTTCTCCAGAAACTTCTTAGTCTATATTGTGACTCCTGTGTTACAGATTGCCATACACTCCACATGATACCTCTTTCACTACAGATACCACCTACGATTAGAGGCTACTGAATTATATGAGTCCTATTCACTGTTGGAAGCTCCCTATGCCACTGGGTGCGTCAGATGGAGCTTTTGAAAATGCCGTCATCTGTAGAATATTTTGCTGCCAAAACTCAAGAAAACTTATCAACCTATCAGGAATTGAACTTTCTTTTCTTTGTGGTGAAAGCGTGAGATGGAATAATCTATCCTGTTCTTTGAAACCAATGTCCCAGTCTGTTCTGGACCACTAGACCCCTACAAATTTATTGATAGCAAATCTGTGAATCACATCGGACTCACTTTCCATATTCTGAATCACATGTGTCTTACCAAGGCTTTTACTGTACTTTCCATTTCCTGATTATACATGTTTACTACCATGATGCTGTCAATATAGTGAAAATGGTCTGATATTCTACATGATATAGGCATAATCCAGGTTTCTTCAGACCGTATTATAACAGACAGTAGGAGAGTTAGCAAAGCTTTGATGCAAGACTGAAAATTAATACTGTTATCTATTCCAAATGAATATAACTTTTTCTCATATCCTTTTCTGGTAGTGATGGAAAAGAACATTTTGGGAGATTAGTGGCTAAATACCATATACATGAAGTGATGTTCATCTTCTCTAGCCAAGATAAACACATCTACAACAGCTTGATGTGGCGATACTGCTTGGCTCAGTTTGTGGTAATCTACAGTATTTTCAATGATCTCTTTGGTTTTATAGGGCTAGACTTGGTAACTGAAAGGAGATATGACAAAGATGCCATCTCTGTCTCCTTTCTATTTTTAAGGTAGTATCAGTCTCTGCAATTTTACCTGGAATATGATATTGTCACTATCGTGTCTGCGTTAGTGGTGGAGGGGGATGGGGGTCTTCCTTTTGATGAGTCATGGAACCAGTAGACACACTCTAAGCTGAACTTGCACCAAGATCCCATTATTACCTGGCCTTCATATGTTCCTACCCTCACATGCAAACCATGAAGATGAGATAATTTGTGTTCATGGATATCAATGGCATTTGGTTCTTACATGCAACAATCCTCAGAATATTAGGTTTGGGTATTCTTTTCCCAATGTGCAGTTATTTAAGCAAATGGTTACAGTGCTCTTTGGGAAAAGAAGTCATCATTACAGTGTGTAATTGCTGGAATGCTACCAGGGTACTTTCTCTTGGGAACCAAGCTTGTTCTTCATTCAGTGGGTTCAGGGGTTGGAACACTGACTTGCATCTGGAAATTGAACAAGAGATTGTGACATTTTGTTAAGAGAACTGCCTTTAATCTCCTGATCAGCCTTCCTGGAGTTGTTGTTGTAAATGTTGGGCAATGCCATCATTGGATGCACATCTATCTTGACTCCAAGAAAAGTGTGTTCTATCAGCCATATATGCAGCTCTCTGCCTGCCATGCTCCTCTGGGTACTATTTCAACTTTCAACACTAATTAAACACTAATTGAAAGTTTCCTGTTTTAAACTGTTAAAAGCCACCACCTAGACTCCATTATTTTGAAATGTTACCATCCCCACTGTTATTAAGGAGACCATTTCCCTAACATTTTCCTCCCATAAACTGTACTCCACAGTTAGGCTGTAGGCTCTAATGCTGGCAACATTTTCACTACCATTTGTTAAATGAAGTATTTTCCTGGCCCTCCTGAAATCATAGTCAACTAGCAATTTGCCCAGGCTTACATGAGATGTCCACTCTGGCATGCCCATTTTTCGAAACTATTTCCCCTCTTTTACTACTATCTACCATAGCAATGTTGACACTTCTATTCCACTTATAGTGGGCCACATTTTCTCCAAGTTTCTAAGAAATATCATAGCATTATCTTTTGCAGTCTTTCCCAAAGTGTTTTGCCAGAATGTTTTTAAAACAGCAGTTCTTCTCTGTAAAGACAAACTCTTCCATATATAATTTCATCTTCTCCCTGAATTTTGTTTTCACAGTTCCTCTGCAAGACCAGCTGTCTTGATCCTGCAGCTCTTTGGGATATTGCTCCCTACCTCCCTTCACAAGCTTGTCACTCCCATGGCCAGATTATGGTGTGACATAACTCTGCTTATTGACTTTTTACTTAAGAGGAAAGGGAGGTTCAGATTTTGAGGAAGGCACATGATGTCTTGCAGGAGAGAGGCCTTCTTTAAGGCAAATGGGACCCTAGCCTTTAACAGAGAGAAATGTGCCACTTCTACAGCTCCAAAGAGTTCAAAGGAATTTAGAGATTCAATATTTTTAAGAGCATGTACCCATGTGACCCCATCCCTTATGTCAGGGTCCCATTTTTTCCCAATCAGGACTTTGAACTTGACATATACTATGTGTCTAGGTTGAATGTTAAACCTTTATTAGAACTGTGCTATTTCCATTTGGCTCTCTTCCTGGTCCTCAGTTTTCTCTGTCCTGAGTATGCAGGAAATAAAGGACTGTTATTTGCTGCCAGGAAGTCTCTCTGATATTCGGTTACCTTTTTAATAGACAATAACCCCCAGACTTTCCTTTTCTTTCTCCAGAGCATCAATTACCCCTAGAATAGTTATCCTTATCAATACTATTTATCCTATGTCTCTTAAGCACATGATACATTGCTCCTCCTAGTTTATGTCTCTAGTTTATCACTGATAAAAATTTTAACAATTGCACTAAAATCTTGTTACAGAACCTATCCAAGTTCCGTCTACCACCAGTGATTTGGCCTTCATTGTCAGCTGGCTGGAAAATGTTCCAATCCATCTGATTTCTCAGGCTATTACTAGAAGCAACTGTTGCAGTTCAGGTTATTGATGAAGCAGACCCTAAAATGGAGATCAGCACACAGGAGGTTTAGTAGGTAGTGCTCTTAGAATTAACACTGGGAAGAGGAAAACGAATTAGGCTTAAATGGAGGAAAAATTTGGGCCCTAGTTGAACTCTGGTGAGCTCTGAAGCTTGGGTTGATCTTCAGAGTTGTCTTGATTTGGGGTAGTTTAAACCCCAGAATTTACCAGTCACTGGATTTAAACTGTGACTTCTATGGCAATGTGACATTGTACAAGGAGGCTTTTTTTCAGCTGAAGGCAATTTTCCAGGGTTGACTGTTGAAGGTTTTTGACAGCAGCACTCCTCAAAACTGGGTGAAAACAGCCTCAATCCTGATGGGAAGACCTGAGCAATACAGCAGTGTCCACAACACATTGCTTGGGGCAATCAAATTGAAAGCCAAAATCACAAAGCTGTATCTGTTGGTAAACGTGTGATTTCAGAACAGAGAACCAAAAATACATGGCCCTGGTCTCAGGAGAAGCATTGTTGCCATAGCAATAAAGCACAAATATGTCATCATTATTACTAGGTCTGAAATGATAAAGCCCACTTGCAAAGTGATTAGGGAGAAAAAATAAATTGGAGCAAAATTCAGTTACCTCACTGTTTTCTTATGAGCAAGACTTTATCAGAAGCTGAAATGTGAAAAGATACCTATAATTAACTTCATAAGATTTTAAAAGAAGTAAAAACTTGCTTACGAAAAAAATATGTAGGGAAGTCACTCACCAGACAAACTAACATATGCATTTTTATTATCTATAAGTGCTGTTACTACCCTCACTACTCTCAACTCTTCCCCTCACCATCTACCCTCTGGAGCATTGAAAATTAAACTTTAAACTTAGTAAGCAGTCTTGTTGTAAATTCTGTGTTTCAATAGACTGTTTCTGAATAGCTCAATTTCTTGATTTTCAGTGTTGTTTTATGACTGTTTCCCTTCTCTTTTTACAGAGGGACTTTGGTTTATGGAGGAGCTTATAGGATCCCCACTGTCCTCTGCAGCAGTGGTATCTTTGCCTTCTTAATCACTGCTACAGCTCCCAGCATCTGCTGGTTCTCTGCACCTGGTTAACTGTTAATAATCCATCAGCCAGTCAGGCTCCAACCTAGTTCTCTTTGGCTTTGGCTTCTCTGAAGAATTGCTGGACACTTTTTTTCATCCTAAACCTGAATGTGCTACCTAGTATAGCAGAGCTTCAGGATCCCTTCTCTTGAGCCACTGTGACACTCTCTGCTAGCTGGCCAGTCAGCACCATCAGCCGCTTCCCCTAGCTCTCCACAGGACATGTGGGAACTCCTGGATTCCTTACGAGAGCTGGACAGCTCTAAAGAACTGCCATCCCAGGCCTGAAGAGTGTGGTCAATTTAGACGTTTGTCACATCAGCATTGTACATAGATATGGTTCCCCTCAAACTATCTAGTACACTCCTTGTCCCCCTCCAAGGCATCAACCCATAGATTAGGGGTCAAAACATCAATGTCTTCCTGCCTGTTTTCCTTCTCTCCATTTCTATTATCTTTCAAACCTACAGCCTCAGTTCTGAAAGCCTCCAATTTTTACTACCTATCCAGTAGAGACCTCCCCACATGTCATAATGTCATAGCCTCTTTCTTCTTCCCCAGGGTTATCAGCCACCCCATATTCCCTGAAATTTTCATTGTGAATAAATGAGGAATGGCTGCAAACACACATGATTACTGGAAGACAAATTAAAAACACAATGTTTGCATATATATATATATATATAGCTTTGGATCTGTATCTATATTTTCCTTTATATCAGTATGTACTTTAGCCACCTCCATTCTCATTTTTTAAAAAGTCTGCTTTTTCTATAGATTTTAAATTATACTAGCACTATTAGATTTTATAATGACCCATTTAAAAAGAATAGTAATCTCTATATTTCCTACCTTACTTTAGATAACACCTTTAACTCATTTAAAATCAGTGAAAGTATTACATGTGACTTAATTTAAGTAGAATACACAATCAACAGTCTTAAAACTTCTTTTCGAGTGGGATTTTTTTCTTTGTTTGCCTTTCTAAGTCTTCAAAGCAAAGTTCCTAAATATAAATAATGTGTTGTTTTATTTATTTTGGCTCTATGTCTATTAGCAAGTATGTGTACTTCCTAATATTTCCTTTGCCGTGTATGTCAAATAAAACCTACTTTGCAGAGAAGCTAGAGTTCCTAAAATAATTTGCTAAACTTATAGACAAAGTACATATTTTCTCTAGTGCTTCCTCAAGAACATAGGAGAAGTCACTAAACTAATTTCCATAAACAGCGATAATAGCTCAGCTATTGAAAATGTCATAAACAGGCTGAGTGTGGTGACTCGAGCCTATAATCCCAGCACGCTAGGAGGCCAAGGTGGGCAGATCACCTGAGGTCAGGAGTGCGAGACCAACGTGGCCAATGTGGCAAAACCCCGTCTCTACTAAAAATACAAAAATTAGCCTGGCATTGTGGCATGCACCTGTAGCCCCAGCTACTTGGGAGGCTGAGGCAGGATAATTGTTTGAACCCGGGAGATGGAGGTTGCCGTGAGCCAAGGTTATGCCATCTCACTCCAGCCCAGGTGACAGAGTGAGACTCCATTTTCAAAGGAAAAAATAAAAGAAAATGTCATAAACAGAGATAATATCTCAGCTATCGAAAATGTCATCCGACAATTCTTTAATATGAAATTTGCTGAACCATTTGAACCCCTGAGCATTGTAAGATGAAACATATAATGATATTTTAGTTAATGGCCATGATGGTAAACAAAACATAACAATTCTTTTTAGATCCTGAACTTCAGCTATATATTTATTTTGTGGATGGAGCCACCCAAGCTTAAAACTATAGTCTAGTTTTTTAGAAGAATGTTTACAAGACTATATTCTCCCTTGTATAAAATTTAAAAGGCAATGAAATCTCAATTGCCCCAATAAGAGTGAGAAACAATGAGATCAGTGATCTTTGACAGAAGACATGTGTTCATATATTTCATCAGGATGCATTTTTCATATATTAAACCAGTATTTCACTTAGCTAGAGATTTTGTGATTACTGTATTATAAGATGACTTTTATTACTTGAAATTTACACTCAGGCATACGTGTAATACATAAGTGTAATTTTCTTGTTAGAAATCTGCAGTTTGGGTTGTATTTTATGTACATGAAATATTAAGACCATGAGTGTCCTCCAGTAGAGGGAAGTATATCTTAACCTTGACTGCAATTAGAATCAGAGTTGAGTTTCTTTATTTGCTTTTATTATTGATACATAGGCCACCCCCAACCCCCACCAAATTATTCTGATTCAGCTGAGCTGGGATGAGCTTAGACACTGGATTTCCTCCCAGGGTTGAGAAGCACTGGTCAAATTTACCATGGAACATAGCGTTCGGATTACCCTTATAATGTGGACATTCAACCTCAACTCTCAAATATTTGTTAAATTCCCAAAGTCTGATGATCATGTATTTAAAGTCTGAATTGATAAGATAACAATGTTGCAGTCTTAGATGAACTACTACAGGTTATTAACGATCATGCAGTGTTTCTGTGTAACCCACTTTGACTATTTTTCTCAACTTATTCCTTTATCTTGAATATCAAAGTGAGTTTTCAGTTGGAAATTAATCCACAGAAGACACATCCAGGCAAAAAATTCATCCTTTAAAAAGTGTGCAATTAATCTGCACAGTAATATGGAGAATATAATTTGGTTCTAGAAACTGATATGATATAGTAATGGGAAACCCACCATTTGCTATGTTTAAAGAACCTAGTTCTCAAGGGGAAAATATCATCTAAAAGTTACTTGATGTAGGTTATATAGATTTCAGGAAGGAAAAATTTTATTCACGTTCAATTGTGAGATTTTAGTTTTATCAAATAGGTTCAAAACAAAAAGTAGATTTATCATTTAAGAAGGTTTCAGATGATTAGTGCAGCTATGAACTCAATTCTCATCTCAAATCCTGTACCAAAACCAAACATATTACTTCCTCTTCTTTCCTAAATGTCAAGAATAGACAAGTTAGTGAAACACATGGAACAAGAAATAGTTAATTCATAACTTTAAACAAATATGTGGGCTGTTGTCTCATTCTTTTTTGTCTTAGATCCACTTAACGAGACAACTTGACAACCACTGTCTTTATTGATAAAGTACATATCACCCAGGACAAATTTGTGGGTTTAAAAAAATGTTCTTGTCATAAGGAAATTTATCCCTGGTCTTCAAACTGTATGTTCAGTCATATTTTATGATTTTGTTTGCAAAACCTGTGGTTGCTAAAATCGATGAGCTGCACTGGTACACACAGCATGAGCATCCTATTTCTCCAACCAAAAATCTATCATATTATGAGAAGAAACAAAACGAAGCATTGGATATATGAACACACAGGGCCTTTTATACTCGGTTCTGGAAAAAAAGAGGAGATGTGGAGGAACTAACAAAAATACCCTCTGGACAGTGCCTATAGAGGCAGGAGACCTTCTTGACTCTCAAAATTTCCAGATTTGCTTTAACAGTCCTTCTAGTTAGTCAGAGACTAAAGGAATGGAAAAAGGCAGAATGCTGAGACCTAATGCAGCCTTCATTTTCCCAGAGAATATGAATGTCTTCATTGGCCACGCCTCTCAAACTTTACTACGCATGTGAATCACTCAGGCATCTTTTTGAAATGCAGAATTGTTTCAATAGGTCTAAAATGAGATCTGAGATTTTATATTTCTAACTGGTGACGCCAAGGTTGCTAAGCCAATTATTCAAAGCACAGTTGCTGAATATAGTCTGGGTGTGATTTCAATTCTTTAACTCACCTTGGAACCATTCCCTTTCACAAGACCAGTGGTCAAATGAAACAATAGGGAACACTGGGGAGTTACGAACTGATTGTATATTCACTTGTCCTATGAGTGGGTGCATAAGAATGAATGAGACATCCTTCACTAAGCACTTCATTGCTTCTAATTAGAGAAGAAAAAGCATTCCCTTCAAATTTCACTACCCTGTTCTACCTAGCATATGCGGGCCTTTCGACATTAGGCGATAATAGGTTCTGTCACTAGTGCAGCAAACTAACTGCTTTTTAAAAATTAACCCTGAACTTTATTCTCATGTTATTGTTAATGCAATTGAGAAAAGAAGTACTCCATGTACTATTTATAATACTAATAGAAAAAATCAAATAGTTATTTAAAGTCTTCATTTTCCATATTTTTAACTTTCTGCTTTTATTATTTGGAAACTGTATTGAATTTGAGAAAGAGATGGTCATAAAATCTAATTAGTAACAATAATTATGGAATGCTTAATGTGATCAAGCAGGCGATATTTTAGGTATTAATTTAATGAATCTCTGTGAGGTTTGTACAGTTACTTTTATTATTTTAAGGGTAAGGAAACTGAAAATTTAAGCAACAGATCATGCTTTCCACAGCTGGTAAGTGTCAGAGGCAGAGCTTGAAACAATGCATTCTGACTACAGTGCCCATGCAGGTAACCACTTTGTAATTCTGGCTAGTTAGGTATAAAAGTACCAGGTGTGATTTCAGAGAAACTAGAATGTTCCTCAAACACAGCTTCTGCCCCTACACCACTCATTAGACACCAAAGCTACAGGTACTTGAATTTATCTTTCTCATTCATTGTCCTTACCGATATTTAGCACAGGTAACCTAAAAGTACTTGCCCATTGCATTCAAAAAAGTAACAACAATCTCCTATAAACTCAACTGTTCCTTTCCTCTTTTACAGCCAGGTTACTAAGTCCTGGAGAAAAAAATAAATTGTCCTGAAGCCATTACATGTTCATTATCTCCAGCCTTAGTTGAATATTCCTTTTTGTTTTTTAGAAGTCCTTCCCTTCAAGCAATTTATACCTTTGCCACTCCCTTCAGCCTTGCCCAAACTCACCTTCTTCTCACCATCAGAAAATGTCCTTGGCTCTTATTTCCCAATGACTATTGAGTCCATTAAATGTTAAGTCCCTTAAACCCTCTCATTCTCACAAACTTCCCCATATACTTCCATTCAGTCATCTTTTCTCGGCTTTACTTTAGTTTCGTTGGAAATAATGCCCCTCTTGTCATTCAAAATTTATCTTGACCCTCTGCTGTGGATGACACCCATTGCCCTCCTCCAGGCTGTCTTCAGCAGTCAGTCTCTTTTCTCTGCAGCTTCTATTGCTTCTATGTGCAGAACTTTCCCAACATTAAAAGCAAAAAAAGAAAGAAAAAAACAAAAGCAACAACAAGAAACTAAACTATATTCGCTTTTTTGCTATTTTTAGCTAGTGATCTCTTTCACCTCTTACCCCTTCAGAATTATTTTAAAGAAGAATATAGACTTAAGGTCATGCATGTAATCCTATCACTTTGGGAGGCTGAGGCAGGCAGATAACTTGAGGTCAGTTCAAGACTAGCCTGGCCATCACAATGAAACCCCGTTTCTACTAAAAATGAAAAAATAATTAGCCAGGCATGGTGGTGGACTCCTGTAATCCTAGCTACTCAGGAGGCTGAAGCATGAGAATTGCTTGAACCCAGGAGGCGGAAGTTGCAGTGAGCAGAGATTGTGCCACTGCACTCCAGCCTAAGGGACAGAGCAATACTCTGTCTTAAAAATATATATATATATATGTATATATATTTTTATATATTATATACTATATAGTATATGATTATATACTATATAAATATATATACTATATAGTATATGATTATATACTATAATATATAGTATATAATATATAATATATAGATTTGCTCTCTCTCTTTACATCGTTATCTCTTGTTCTCTATTCAGTCTTGGTATTTGTTGATTTTCCATTCTTCTAAATCACCAATGGATCATATTGAAGTTTAATGGACACCTGTCATTTTTTGTTTCCATTCATTTGCTCAGTTATTGACATGATTGCTTCCTTTTATTTAAAATTCTCTCTGTTATTATTTTCTAGGATAAAACTACCATTTTTTTTCTTGTTAAGATTGCAAAGTGGTGAAACTGGTAAACTGAAGAGAGATATTTGAGGATACGAAAATGTCATATGATGTTTTAATATAGTTCTACAGCATATGAACACCTGTAGGCCCAGCATAATAGACCAGTCATTTTAATTTTGATAACAGACTGTTGCTCTGGCATCTTCCTCTAAACAGCAGAAAATGATATAAAATAATATTTTGAATTTCCTCATCCCTGTAGATATCACAAATATCGCACCCTGAGAAATAGGTCCTGAGAAAAATAACCGGAAAGAAAAAAGCTTCATCTTAGGCAAAGTAACATCTCTTTGATCATGTGTGACTTTGTGTTTACCATTCACCATTATAATCAAGGTCAGAGAATTTCACAGTGCTGTTCACAGGGTAGCACATAGCACCTCCACATTGAGCTAGCTTAAGTCAAAGGTCTTAGCCTGGAAATTAGAAGTGCCTTTCCACAAGTCATTTTTGCAATTCTGAGAAAAATCTGATATGGATGCTTTTCAGAATTGTACATGTACCCGATCTTTCACTTGTAATTTCAAGAAGCCAGATTGCTGGGTTAAATATCTGTGTCTGGAAGATTTAAATTGTTCATCTAATGTGTTTTTAAATCTCCCTATTCTCGCTCAGTTTACAGGTTTATTAATTTGCTGCCTCACCTCTCTCATTTTTAAAATGAGGATAATAACAGTACCTACCTCAAAGGGTTACTGTGGATATTAAATTTGTAAATATATTTTAGGTGCTTAATTATTCTTGTCCTTCCTAATTTCTATCAGCTGCTCTTTGGGTGTCAGATTTATATTGAAAGCATTGAGGGACATAAACTTTCTCTGCCTTCCTCAATTGATTCATTACATTTTCAACTACAAAGAGGCAAATAAACACTTTTCATCTTACAAGTGATGAGAGGCTAGGAATCTTAAGTCACCTCGGGTTTCTCAAGATTTAAAAGCAGATAAGAAAATTGTCTAATAGAGTTGTCATGTGGATTAATAATAAATTATGTGATGTACCACAAATACATAATTGCTTCAGTATTTAATTATGGTAATTATGATAAGTAGAATCATCCTTAGTGCTATAATTGTATGTTATACTGCTTACATTAACCACAGTAGTGGTAGTGACAGGAGTAATACTAACTGTGAGAATTTTTGTATTGCTCCACTCTATCAGATATAAAAAAGAAATTCAACTCAGTCTAGTTAGTGCCCTTCCTGGGTACCTGTACTTTATTTTCTTATTGATTATTCCAGCCATTCTTTTTCAGATGCTATCTCAACTTATTAATCTTCACCTCTCTGCTTCCACTCAGGCAGATATTTCACAAAATTCAAAGAAAACATTCAACCAGCTTCAAGATACAATGCTGGTTTTTTCACATATAGAATAAAAATAAATTTCTGTGGATATAAACCTTTCAGACTTTTGTTATTTTTAATACTTAGAAAAAATACTGCCTTGTAGAGATTCTAGACTTTCTCCCATTATCTTGATGAATTTGTTATTTCCTCTCTATCACTCTGGCAGATGTAGCAGAAGAGTGTGTATGTGTGTCTATTTAGAGGAGACAAACAGATTTTTAAGGGATAAATATTCAATATTACAGAGAAGGAAAAGAAGAAATAAATAACACCAATTAATTAAGATCAGTTTTTTAACAAAAAGAGTAATTATCACCTTAATTCAATCATAATAATAGTCATACAATGACAACTGCTAGTAGCAAATTGAAAGGTACAATAACGATATCCTTGGAGATATTTCAGATAAAATATAAACTCAAAATGAAAAAGCTGATAGAAAGTAGCATTCATTAAATAAATTTAATTTTTCAGACGAGCATAGTTTTCTGCTAAAGTTTATCTGCTCTGGAGCCAAAACCCAGGAAGTATACAAAGTACTCACTATGAGGAAAGGTGATTGAATTATTTACACTAACAGAAAAAGTGAAGTATATGCATTTATAATCCCTACTCTGTACCATTGAATTATGTGAGGTAGAATAAATAATACTCTGACTGATTTTATTCTCTGTATTTACTTTCCAAAGTTATTTCAACATGAATATTCATGACATAGAACATTTATGAAAAAATTAACATTAAACTTCTGTATGCATCTAAACTATTACCTCTTTATCCCCACAACATTGGCACACTGTACTACTCAGAATCTATACCAAGGTAATGTTGTTCTGATTTTGCTTTTCAAGTCTGTTCTGGGGGATTTTGAGGGTATGGTGCTATAGCCTGTAATTTTGTTAGTTTTTTTTTTCACCAAGTGTACTTGGTAGAGAGAATATTTTCTTTCTTTTTAATTCTTCTAACTTCTTAATAAAAAAATTGGAAGCCAAGGTAATTACCACATTACACTAAAGCTTATACTCAAGTACCAGTAACAGATTCTCAAGGTACATAGATAATAATATGTGGCACATAACTCTTGAGACATAGTCTTAGTGAACATTAATTTGGTGTTGTTCTTTTTCTCATTTTTATTTTCTTTGCTAGTCCTCCATTTTTGTGGATGTATGTCTTCCTCTCAGCATATTAGAATCGCTAAGCTATAGACTAACTGATAATTATTTGGTATTTGGTGGGGGGGAGGGTGCTTTTTTTTAACTTTTATTTTAGATTCAGGGAGTACATGTGCAGGTTTATTACCTGAGTATATTGTGTGATGCTGAGGTTTGGCGTATGGGTGATCCTGTCATCCAGATAGTGAGCATAATACCCAAAAGGTAGCTTTTCAACCCTTGGCCCCTCCTTCTCTCCCACCTTTAGTAGTCCCCAGTGACTACTGTTACCATCCTTATGTCCATGAGTACCCAATGTTTAGCTCCCATTTATAAGTGAGAATGTGTGGTATTTGATTTTTCTGTTTTTGCATTATTAGCTTAGGATAATAGCTTCCAGATGCATCCATGTGACTGAAAGATCATGATTTAAATTTTTTTAATGACTGCATGGTATTCCATGGTGTTGATACCACATTTTCCTTATCCAATCCACTATTAATGAGCACCTAGGTTGAGTCCATATCTTTGCTATTGTGAATAGTGCTGTGGTTAGTACATGTGTCTTTGGTAAAACGATTCGTTTTCTTTTGGATATATATCCAATAACGGGTTTGCTGGGTCAAATGGTAGTTCTGTTTTTAGTTAGAGAAATCTCCAAACCACTTTCCACAGTGGCTGAATTAATCTACATTCCCACCAACACTGTATATGTGTTCCTTTTCTCTTTATCTTCCCCAGCATCTGTTGGTTTTTGACTTTTTAGTAGTAGCAATTTTGACTGATGTGAGATATTACCTCATTGTAATTTTATTTGCATTTGTCTTATGGTTACTAATATAGAACATTTTTTCATATGTTTCTTGGCACTTTGTTTTATTTTGAGAAATGTCCATTTCTTTGGCCCACTTTTTAATGAGGTTGTTTTATTTAATGGGGTTATTTATTTAAATAAGAAAACTTTATTGAGGTATAATTTCCATATAGTGATGTTCACCCTTCTTAAGTGTACAGTTGATGAATTTGACAAATGTTTACAGTCATGCAGTCACCAAAGCAATGAAGTTGTTAGATATTTTCATCATCTAAAAATTCCCTCATGCCTCTTTGTAGATAATCCCTCTCACCATTCTCAGCCTCCAACAGCTCTTACTATTATAGCTCTAGTTATTTTACTTTTATAGTTTCAATATAGAAAATTTTAGCCCACTGAGACACTAGCCATTAAAATTATCCATAAATTTCTTAAATTGGTAGTTAAAGATGTAAACCACAGAACTGAAATAATATTGTTCAAATTTTGTGATGAGGTGGCAAGTACTAAAATGTCATCATCACGGAAAATATTACAAAATACTGTAATTTCATTTTATAAATTGCTATCTCAGATTGCAGTTTTCACCATCACTTAGAGCAATATCTAGTTTCATAGATTATTGTTTCCATTCTTCTTTCAAATGTTTCAATGCCAGTAGAGTATTAAAAAAATGGAAATAGCATATGTTGCCAAATTTGTTTTTTCTTTATATACTTTGATCTATAATTGCCAGAAAATGTTATTCCCTATAGAAATAAGTGTTGAGCTTATATGTTCATGAATCTTATCTTTCATAGTCATAGAAATTGTGTTGATTTTCTTGTTCTAATTATCTTATTTTTATTGAAATAATATTTGTATTCCTTTTTTTCCCATGCTGTATCTATTTAGGAAACAAATTTCTCTAAAATTTTAAAAACATTTTAATCATTTTAATAGTGAAATAATTCAGAACTGTTAGCTTTTTTTGCTAAGTTTTCACTGATATTATTAAAGGTAAATTAGTTTATACTCAATAATGTGGAAAATATAAATTCAAGATCACCTCTTGTTTTACCTTTTTAAAAACTGCGTCTTATATATTGTATAAAATAAATCAAATCTTTTATTGTGATTATTACCTCTTAGATCCAAAACTGGAACAATAAGAGAAGCATGGAGGAAACAAATGCATGATGTGACTGGCAAAACATACTTCATTACTCAAGAATGTATTGCCTCCTTGCCTTTGGAAAGAAGGATTCACAAGTTAATTTTTTTTCGTCCCTTACCCAAGTGTTTCCAAAGCTGAAAAGCTCCTTATAGTTCAAAACAGTGCCCTAAAGAAAGTTAGTAGCACAATCCAAACCCTCAAAAATTCCAAAAACAGTTGTTCTTTGTTTTGAAGATATAGGGCAAGAGATGTGGTAAGGAACTTCCTAGAGGCCTGAAAGACTCAGTCAGAATAGATGTGTGGTTTATGGGTTGAGCTGTACCGGTGTGTCTGAGTATTCTTTAACACATTTGTTCCTTGTATATTTGAGATATTCAGGGCCTCCAAATTACATAACTCAGAGCAGGAAAGTCCCTTGAATGATTTGAAAGATGGGTACTGATTGATCTCACCTCTCATCTTTATGACAGTCCTTTAGCTTTGATGATGGCTCTTAAGGTCTTCTATTTTTATAACTGTACATTACCAGTTTCTTCAAGTCTTCTCTTAAACAGCTTGATTTACACCCTGACCTGGGATTTGAAGTAAATAATAGACAGCCATAAGTCTCCAACTGTTAGCACACAATTTAATAGGTCTTTTTTTTTTTTCCTTACTTCCCACTTCCTACTTTTTTCTTGGCACTTCCTCAGTTTTCATGTAATCCATCAAAGCTTGTTCAAGGAATGTCATCTCTTAGTTTACTGTTTTCCTCCGTATGACTGGTTGGCAGTGCACTGTTGCTAGCATGGTCATCCAGAGGCTGTATGTCTCAGAGGAGGAGAAACTGCATCTGTTCTGTAAATGCTGCTCTTGCTGCATGTTGCTAACCCTTCATACTAGAACAGTTTGTTGGACCCTTTTTCTACATGGTAAATACGCTTAGCCATCTGCAAAAGGCTTCCTGTTCTTAATACAGTTTCTTCTTTTGCCCTGACTACTCACAGTTCTCTTTCTTAATTACAGACAGGAATATTTGGATCTGAACTTTATAGATACAAATATAACTAAATAAAAAATATGTAACACTTGAATACCATATATTTCATATTTGTTGTAGCACTGTTCACAATAGCTAAGATTTGGAAGCAACCTACATGTCCATCAGCAAATGAGTGAAGAAAATGTGGTACATATTCACAAGGAAGTATACTATTCAGTCATAAAAAGAGAATGAGATTCTGTCATTTACAACAGCATGGAAGAAACTGGAGATCATTATGTTAAGTGAAATAAGCCAGGCATAGAAAGACAAACATTGCATGTTCTCACTTATTTGTGGAATCTAAAAACCAAAACTATTGAACTAATGAACATAGGGAGTAGAAGGATGGTTACCAGAGGCCGGGAAGGGTAGTGGGGAGCTGGCAGGGAGGTGGGGATAGTTAATGGGTACAAAAACATAGTTAGATAAAATGAATAAGACATACCACTTGATAGCACAACAGGGTGACTATGGTCAATAATAACGTAATTGTACATTGAAAAATAACTAAAAGAATGTCATTGAATTGTTTGTAACACAAAGAGTAAATGCTTGAGGTGATGGATACTCAGTCTCCATGATGTTATTATTTCACATTGCATGGGTTTATCAAAACATCTCATGTACTCTATAAGTATATACACACTTCCTCTGTACTCACGAAATTAAAAATTAAAAAAATAAAATTAAAATAAATATTTAAAATAATATATTTCCTGTTTGACATACATGCTACATACGTCTACTACTCTCACTCTCCTCTTGTCTACATTCTTGAGGTTTTGATATCTGTTCTTTAAACTCTTCTCTTTTCTTTACAATGTATGTCTATTTGTGCAGTCTCCAAAAAAATTAGCTTTATTATTTGTGTTATTAAATTTGTAATAAAAAACAGGTAGAAGTTTTTGTTTTCCTTTCCATACAAATTGTTATTACAGAGAGATTTATTCATTGAATGTAGGAGTGATTAAAGCAAGAATATGGAAAGCATGATGTAAATGAATTGATATCAAAATCAGAAATGTAGATGAGTAACCGTAAAGTCCTGTATTGCTTTAAAGAAGTGAATGGGATTCCTTCCACCAGAGTCCCAACGGGACATGTCTTCAATGTGAGATGCTGGGTCAATAAAGGAAAAGAAGAAGATAGATAGGGAGGGGGAGTTTGTCAATGAGGAAGAAAGGAATCCCTAGACTGAATGGAATTTAGACTGAGGAAGCACATTTTTGAAAGGGGGAAGGAAAACAGGCCAGCAGTAGAAGTTTGAGAGAAGACAGCTGTCAATCATATTTCTTATGAGTAGGCTGACCAGGATGGGACTCAATTTAGGAAACTAGCAGGGAGGTTGAGCATGATAGATACATTAGCAAGAAGGGAATAATTTGTGGATCAAACTGTTCTAATCATTTTCACAGTGCCTATGGTGATATGCAAATGTACTGAATAGGCAAGTAGGCAGAGATTAAATTAGATATTCACATGATATTTTAAACTAAGACATTTTACCTTTTATCAAAAGACTTCACTTAAAGTAGACATATCCAGAAATACTTTTATAATATTGAGATTTATCATGACATCATTTCAAACAGTGAAGAAATTCATAATGTTGATTTTGCATATTATATTAACTTTTATATCATTTTGCCTTAGCTTACCAAAAGGACTTGGTTACATATGAATGGGAGAAATTCAAGTTATTAAAGCCACCAATCCAAATGTAACTCTAATATTGGCTTGTGATAAATAACACTGCATAAGTCCAAAAAGCACAAGAAGCAGGACTGAGTGCTTTGGCCTAAGGACTTTTGGATTATAGACTATCCCTAGTTTTCCTGCTGGTATGCCAAGAAAGAGTATATGCTATTACTAACATTTTCTACTAAACATATAGTAATACCACAGGGATGCCTGAATAATCCGTATGCAAATCAAAGGGAAGGGTAACTTGACTATTAAAAGTAGACACTGGAGGTCTCTGGGACCTGTTTCCCTTGTCAAGTTTGGGAGATCTCCTGTCATGGCTCTGAAGTGTCTTCTAGTCCGATCTTATATAATTGCAGTTATTCTTATTCATCTCACATCTTCAGATGTCTGGTCTGCAGACTCTGAAATGATGCTGCATAACTCCTTTCTTGTCACATGGCACAAAAACTCATTCTTCAACAAAAGTAAAATGATTTTTTTCTGCTCCACTCAGAGTAAATGCCAGAAGCTTCATAAAAATCCAGAGATTATCAGCTGATAATAATGCATATAGTGGTAAAGACAGAAATTATTAACATATGACTCACTGCTGGTTTCTTCTATATTTTAAGGGGCAATGGGGACCCATGAAAGTGGGTCGTTAAAAAAAAAAAAAGTTTTTCAAGCTTCTAGCATGCACACCCAAATACCCACGATGGTATTATTCATCTCATCCTGGACCCCTTTGAGAACTATATCCTCCTTTTTGAGACGAATAATGTAAGATCATTTGTAAAAAAGGGTATACAATCTGCTTTATAAGTCAACTTAAGACTTGAACTCATAATGCCTACATTGGTGTTTTTTCTTTTTTCTCCTATTCTCTCACCCAGTAATTTTCAACCACAGGTGATTTAGCCCACAGGGGAATAATTTTCAAACATCTAGAGAGAGTTTTGATTGTCAAGCAGGGTAACAGGTATCTAGTGAGTAATGGCCAGAGACACTGCTCAGCATCCTACAATGTATGACACTCCCACTCACCACCACACAGAGACACAACCAAGAATTACTCAGTCCGAAGTGTCAATAGTGACTGGGAGCAGTGGCTCATACCTGTAATCCCAGCACTTTGAAAGGCCAAGGTGTGTGGATCACTTGAGGTCAGGAGTTCCAGACCAGCCTGGCAACATGTGAAACCTCACATCTACTAAAAATAGTTTTAAAAAATTAGCTGGGCATGGTGACTGGCACCTGTAATGCCAGTTACTCAAGAGGCTAAGACAGGAGAATAGCTTGAATCCAGGACATGGAGGTTGCAGTGAGCCCAGATTGTGCCACTGCACTCCAGCCTGGGTGACAGAGCAAGACTCCATCTCAAAAACGAAAACAAAAAATAACAAAGCATCAATAGTGCTTCTGTTTAAAAACCAAAAGCTAGCTCTTTACATTTCTTCTCAGGGAGACCCATAAAATTTGTTTTTTAAGTGACACAGCTCCTCCTTGCTCAATAATCAACGAACACAGCTTGTTGTATTCAGTTCTGGTAGTGCATGTATAGTGATTTGGCTTGAGACATAAGCCAAAAGAATGCATGGTAAGCCATTAGTTGTTGCATCAAAATCAATCAGACTATTTAATGAAACAAGAAACTGTTTAACTGATGTGACCCATTAGCTGCATGGAAAGTTGAAACCTGTAACACCCTTTAGTTATTACATATAGTGGGACCCAGTATGAAGTGAGTTTTGGGATGTCTTTCTACTAAATATGAAACTTCTCGAGGAAGTTTAGGATCACTCTAGTCATATCCAGGATAAAGAAATCCTAGAACTACTATAACATCAAATATGTCTGAGAATCAAAGCTCTTCCATCACCATCTAGAACTTCGTGGGATTTATTTTTGAGATAAAATCTCTTTTCTGATTAAAATAATGTAAATGTATCTGTGCCAGAGTCTGTTCATCAGTTTTATTTCACCCTACCCCTGATTGTTTATTCCAGGAAAATCATTCTCCAAGGTTTCTTGTTTTTGTTTTTTCTTTTTCCTTTATTTTCTTTACCTTTTCATCTGTTTACTTTCCAGTCTTAAAGACTTCAGCTCAAGTACACCAAATTCTCTAATCTGATACATAGTTATTTCAACATAAATGAGATTTCCGTCTTAAGCTGTTTTTACAATGGCTATCTAGTTTTGAGTAAAGGACAGGATAAGAGCCACTTGGTAGGAGGGATGTTTACATTCAATTGTCACTCATCTTGATGTCCTGTATCTAATCCTCTTCTGACACTACCCTCAATGAGAAACCCCCTTCCTCCGAAATGACAGCATGTAGCATTGTTTTAAGAACATGTTGTCTTATGTTCTCAACCTTTTTATGTGTATTATTGTCTTTGTAGTCATATATAAATGTCAGAACTTTATCCTATACCCCTTAATAATTTCCATATTGCCTAAGACAATCTATGTCAACTATATATTAACAATAAATACTTTGATGAAAATTATCTAGCTAGAAAATGAAGTCCTAGTCCAAAGGAAAAAGAATATCTTGAACTCCTTAGGATGAGATTTCCAAAGTTACCTGTATGCATTTAAACAGCAAATACTTGGCTTATTTTAATAATAGAGCTTTATAGTCTGACCCATGAGAAGAGGATGACTGTGAACGAAAACATTATAGGTTTGATTGCATTAATATTTTATTGGAAGCAGCCAAGCAAATTGTAGATTGATTGTAAACAGCACACAATCAGTGGCTATGGAGAATTCCAGCATCGAACAAGACTTTAGCTTCTTTAAGAAGTAGTAGAAAATTTTCAGAAAAATAATTCAAGCTTTAATTTCCTAATTTAAATGGTATCACTCACTTAAGCAGTTTAGCTGATTATAACGATAAAAACTTGCCATGTACTTAGCAGCAACTTGCACATTCTCCTATGGTCTGATAGTTACAATGATTACTAATAGTTTCAAGGATATAATTTTTTCAATATTCATGTCAAGATTTTTAATATACAAAACACTGACGCTGAGATTAAGCATTTTATTTCAGGGGTAAAGCTTTCTCATTTTCTATCAATATGTCAGGTGCAAAACAGTTGTTCATGCTGTTGCTTTACTATGCTTTCAAATATATTTGCTGCTTGAATTAAGCCATCTTAAATTAATATATGCTAATTTCTTTTGTATGCAAAATGCTACCTCTTTGTGGAATGATAGTGGATTGCTTAAGGCTCTGAGGTACTGTAGTCTATGCTTTTACAAGAATGTAATGATTATGTCTAATTTTACCTAGCTTGGAAAGCCAGGAGATCAAGGTGAAGATAGGGTGCTTTCAGCTCAGTTAATATCAATATTGACTGAATGCCTTCTATATGCCAGGGATACTGCAAAGAAGGGAGAAACAAAAGATGAATGTGATGCTGCTGTTCTCAAGGAGATCAGAGTCTAGAACTGAAAAGAAGAATCAGCTGGAGTAGACATTAAGATAAGAATTGATCAGCCAGCAAGCAGGGACTAGGGTTGTTTAAAAGAGAGGCAAAGTAACTTTCTTAATTGAGGCAAAGTTAATTTTTTTCTTTACCGAAAGTCAACCATCCCAGAAAAATGCTGCTTTATTTTTAGTCGTTAAATTCTTATTAATTATTAAGGGCATTAATGGATACCAAGAACAACCACAAGCATTATTGTTATTGATGTTCTTCTCGCCTTCAATATTCTGTCACCTTTAAACATAAAATAGATTATTATTTCCCTTTCGTCTCTCTAACCTCATACCCCATATTATATATTATGTATCACACTATATATCATTTAATTATATATTATATATATCATATATAATTATATATATTTTTGTGGATACAAAATAGTTGTACATATTTACAGGGTATATGTGCTATTTTCATACAAGCATACAATATGTAATAATCAAATGAGGAAAATTTTGGTTGGGCGCTGTGGCTCATGCCTGTAATCCCAGCACTTTTGGAGGCCGAGGTGGGTGGATCACTGGAGGTCAGGAGTTCGTGAGCAGCCTGGCTAACATAGTGAAATCCTGTCTCTAATACAAATGCAAAAATTATCTGAGTATGGTGGTACGTTCCTGTAATCCCAGCTACTCAGAAGCTGAGACAGGAGAATCTTTTGAACCCAGGAGATGGAGGTTGTGGTGAGCCGAGATCATGCTACTGCTCTCCACATTCCAGCCTGGGTGATAAAGCAAGACTCCAACTCAAAAGAAAAAAGAAAAAGAAAAAAGGGCAAAATTGAGATATTCTTCACCTCCAACGTTTATTATTTCTTTGTGTTGAAAACATTCCAAATCCAATCTTCTAGTTATATTGAAATATACAATAAATTATTGTTAATTATGAGAACCCTATTGTGCTACCAAACCCTGGACTTTATTCCTTCTATCTATATTTTTGTACCCATTAGTCAAACTGTTTTTCTTCCCCTGCATCTCTCTTCCTCCCTCTACCTTTCGCAGCCTCTGGTAACCATCATTCTACTCTCTACAGACATGAGATCAATATTCTAGCTCCCACATATAAGTGAGAACATGAACATGAGATACTTACCTTACAATGCTTGGCTTATTCCCCTTAACATAATATCCTGCAGTTCTATCCACATTGTTGCAAATATCAGGATATCATCCTTTTTCATGGCTGAATAATATTCCACTGTCTATACGTAACACATTGTCTTCATCCATTCATCTATCAATGGACACTTAACACTGAATCCATGTCTTGGCTAATGTGCATTGTACTGCAGTAGACATGGGAGTGCAGATATCTCTTCAATACACTGAAGTCCGTTTGTTTTGTGATAAATATCCACCTGTGGGATTGCTGGATCACGTGGTAGTTCTACTTTTAGTTGTTTGAGAACTTCCCCACTATCTTTTGCAGTGGATGTACTAACTTACATTCCCACTGACAGCTTAGTAGCATTCCCCTTTCTCCATGTCCTCACCAGTATTTATCATTCCCTTTTTGATAAAAGCCATTCTAACTAGGGTAAGATGATAGCTTATGTGGTTTTGATTTGCATTTCTCAGATGTTATTGATATTGAGGATTTTTTCAATATCAATATCTGTTTGCCATTTGTATGTATTATTTTAAGAAATGTCTATTCAGATTTTTGTCCATTCTTACTTGGATCATTTATTTTATTTTATTTTATTTTTGCTATTGTGTTGTTAGAGTTTCTTATATATCCTGGTTATTAATCACTTGTCAGTTGAATAGTTTGCAAATATTTTATCCAATTCTGTAATTTGTCTCTTCACTTTCTTGTTTCCTTTGTTGTGCAATGCTTTTTACTTGATGTGATCCCATGTGTCCATTTTTGCTTTATTTGTCTGTGCTTCTGAGATTTTCCTCAAGAAATCTTTTTCCAGATCAGTGTCCTGAAGCATTTCCCAATGTTTTCTTCTAATAGTTTCAGAGTTTCAGGTCTTACATTTAACGTTTTAATATATTTTGATTTTTTTATATGGTGAGAGATAGAAGTTTAGTTTCATTCTTCTGCTTATGGATATCCTATTTCCCCAGCACTATTTTTGAAGATACTGTCCTTTCCCAAATGTATCTTCCTGATGCTGTTGTCAAAAATCAGTTGGCTGTAAGTGTGTGAATTTATTTCTGGGTTCTTTATTCTGTTCTATTGGTTTATGTGTCTGTTTGTTTGTTTGTTTGTCTGTTTGATCACAACTCTTATTCTGAAGTTTGGTTGCTCAGATTCCTAAGTTCCCACCCATCTCCACAACTTAATCTCTGCCCCTACCTTCCTACTCACTGATGTTGTTGATTGTTGTCATGAAACACCCAGTACTCTCTTTGAAGTTTGTCTCATATTCTGAATCTTTTCTTGTATGCTATCAATTAGAATATCTCCCTGTCATGCTCTATTCCTTCATATCCTACTGTTTGCTTACTTGAAGCCTAGATAATGTGATTAACAATTGGTAGTGATATGATAATCAATGTTATCACATGACACATATCTGTTCTTCAAATTTTTCTGGAAAAAAAATACTTTTTCCTGTAAGTAAAAATTTTCAGATTTTAGGATTTTACTTTTTTTAAGAAATGAAAGATATCTAGGCTCAGACAGCTATTGAATTCATCATATTGTCATTCCTCAGACTCAACACATTGCCACATGCCCTATATATATTTATATGTATTAAGAACATTATGTATAATAGATGTCAATAAGGAACTAAATACATCTTAGTGCATGAGTGAAAATTGAGGTAAAAACTATTCAGTCTAAATCTGTTCACAAACCTCATCAGTCCAACACACACACCAGCAAAGAATATTACTTACTATCATATATCATTATTAACAAATGTTTATGTATTATACTATATCTTAGCTTCAAAAACTGTATTTCAAATGTTTGGTATCCTGTGAAATATCTTTCCTTTACGTAGTTTTTCTGTCTAGTGATTTCAAGTTTCACTAGGTCAAAATATAACGTATTTGTCTGTCTTGTTAGGGCAGTTATTATAATCAATTACTTTTATTACAGTGAAAACAGAAGGTGAACAGTTCTAAGTTATTAAATATTTTCTATCAACTTGAATTCTCAAGAAAAACAGTAGGTATCTTCCAGTAATTTCCCATGCTTGAAAATTAGGAATTGTATGCAAATTTTTAAAAAATTTCTTAAGGAATTCTCTAGATTCTTCTAGATTAGTGGTTCTTAATCTGTATAGCTCTTGGGGAGCTTTAAGGTGCCTAGGCCACAATCCAGATTAATTAAAGTGTCAGCACTTTTGAAAGCTCCATTGAGGTCAAGTACTCTTCTAGGGCGAAAACAAGATCAGTCATGCTGATGGATATTCTGGCTTTGGGAGTGCGAGAACCACTGACACTGAGGAATGTGCAAAGAACGATATCATCCCCACATGGAAACTGAACAGTGATTGCTCCATGTGGTTTCTAGACCCCAAGCATCTTACACTATTGTAGGAAGCAGAGAACTCTAAGAGGCCAGGTGCCAAACACAATTGCCTAGAAGCAGCTTGGTAAGTAGCCAACTCGCTAACAAGCAGAGAGAACTGGTGAGTTTGAAGACAGTGACAGACAGAAAGGGCAGCCACTGTTGCTCATGATTAAAAAGCAACATTGTTGAGTACTGACTTTTAGGATTAATTCACAGAGTAATAATAGGTCAGGATCAAATGCAAAGGCTTTTGACTTTTTCAAAAGATTTGAAAATTGCCATTAGCCTATAGGGGAGCAGGGGCTAATTACCCTGTTGATAAATGTAGTTAACAGTGAGATCCTGAGAGAACACAAGCAACTCATCCAAAATTACACACACAGTAAAAAGACAGCAATGGAACTAATTTACTCAATCCAAGTCCTCCTCCGTGTCTATTATGTTATTCTGACAGTGAAGGAATTGATATATTTAATATTACTATGTTGGAGGAGAAAATTTAACATACTTCACCTTAAGTGTGATTAATCAGTACCTAAATGAACATACTTGTTGGGGTAAAATCTAGATTGTCTATCTCTCTTTAATATTGGTATTTCTGTAAAAAGAGTACTACAACATCATAAAGCAGGAAGACAAAGAGTAAAGCACCGAGGCCTTGAATTGCAGGTAAATAAATGTAGCTCTTATATATCAGCGAAGTGGGGACATTAAGTTTATAAAACAGTAAATCTAGATCTAGATTTTACACTGAAGGAAATCTAAAAGCACCTGTTTATTTTCTTGAATTATGCATTAGAGATTAGGATTTCTGAAATACTTAGCACTGATTATTGCTAGGTGAATGGTATAGATTTAACTGCACTATTAAGTGAGATAAATTGTGCTCAGAAGGGCAATTGCATATACCCTATACTTCTAAGCTCAATTCTTTCTTTAAATAGGTTTTGTTAAACCTATTCAACTTGAAGTTATCTACAAGTTTCTTATGCGCTGGTAGCACTTATAACAATAAATCTGCACAATAGATGGTCAGTATGAAGTGTGATGTTTTATTACTTTTATCTTTTAGATTTCTTTTATAGATGAGCTTTCTTGATAAAGAAACAGATTTTAGAGTCAAAATGGCACCAGCAGCACTAGTTAGATATCTTTGCTCTAACCTTCAAAGGATGAGTATGTTTAGGAAGTAGCCCAAATTTAATATTTCCTATGATGCTTATTTATTTTAATTATTTGTTTCTAATTAGACTATGTCATATATATGTATGCTGAACATAAAATAACATTTTCCCAATTTCCTTCCTCTATAATTAGATGCAGATTCATTTTTCTAAAAAGTGAATAAAAAGTTATGAAACTACAGAATAGTATCATCATCATTGTGAGGGTAGAATGACACTGGCTGAGAGAAAACAATAATTTCAATCTCTCTCTCTCCCTTTAATTTTCAACTCTTTGACTCTTTGACTTTTTGTTCTCACTGTCTATTGTAGACAAAAGAAACTCAAATGTGTAATACCATTGAGCTTGATTAGATACACAGGGAAAGTTATGTAGTATGTTTAATCTGCAACCTGTGTACATTAAAAAACAAATTCAAATGGGTTTTTGGAAGTGCATTGTCATGAATCAATGTGCTTTCTGGGTCTAAGGAACATAAGACAAGCGTCTTTTTGTTTTTGTTTTTAAGAGAAGCATAAATAGCTGAAACCTAAGTACAATCTGTTATCAATACTTATGGCTCAGGAGATGTGTTTCTTCCTCATTTGATTTAGTTTATATTCATGAAATGAAATCAAGATAATCATTTAGGCCAATTCTTTATTATTATTGTTATTATTATTTTATTATTATTATTTTTTTAGATGGAGTCTCTCTCTCTCACCCAGGCTGGAGTGTGCCAGCTTGATCACGGCTCACTGCAACCTCCACCTCCCAGGTTCAAGTGATTCTCCTGCCTTTAAGACAGTTCTTTACTTTACTCTAGTAGTCTTAGATGTGATTTGTAGGAACACATTGGAATATATGAAAACTTTCCTAGGAGTACATGGTCATGAAGATTATTAAGAAACTTTCATTTTAAAATTTCAATTAACATATGTATTCTTTTCTAATACGGGTCTGGCTGAGAATGTGTCTGTTATTAAGTTGTCCTATGGATTTACCTTTCTGATGGCTTATCTCTCAAGTACCAAGAGAATTACAAATATGGTTGTTAGTGTTAAGAAAATGAAAAAATCAATGACTGAGTAAGAAATCATTTTGCAAGGAAGATTGTTACCAATGTCTTATTTTCAACAAAACTGACACAGGACTCAATTAAACTAATAGCATATAGAAAGTCAAAACTAAGTGTTCATGATTACTATGTGGGATTTGGTATAGAACACCATTCTGTTCTTATTTGCTAATTTATGTTCATTAGCTTTTCAAAGTTCAAAATAATGACAGAAATAGAAAAATACATTTATCCATATGATATCCAATAAGAAATAATCTGTCCACAGATATAATAAATCAAAATTTTTTATCACTTTCTATCCACCTCATACTTATATTTCAAGTAAAATTATACTTTTATGTTTATAAATTGTTTTTAAATCTTCATATAATTATTTTTAAATCTGACATTTGGTGTTATAATATTAAATGAGACAGTTCAAAATAAAATCATTATCTTTGAAACTTTTGCTTCATACAAAACAAAGTTTATATACAGGTTATTTATTGCAAACGAGTAAGATAGGATGATCAAGAATGACTTTTAAGTTTAAAATAGATTAGAATGAAATTCTGTGAACTAAATGCAATAAAAAATGTATTAAAGAAGAAAAAAGAATGGCGTACAATAACTGATTGTTAAAAGGTTTTGCACATATATATATACGAAAATATGTATAAGAGTATGTATTTTATGCCACTTAATATTGTTTAAAGATTGACATAGTATTCTGCCTCAAATTATTCTTTCTAACTATTTAAAATTGAAATAAAACATTTTAAGATGACTTAGGTGAGTACATATATATTCTACATTATTTTTAAAATACACACACAAAAAGAGGTTTCAGATGTGCGTAATGTAGCCTTCCCAAACATCTTTCTAGACTAACCAAGCATTTGTCAAACGTTCCAGAGACTAAAATACAATTTGAAGATAGCTGAGTTGCTTGCATTGAGAGTGGAAACAAATCTCATTCCCATTTTCTTCAGCTAGATAGCTCTTGAATTCCATAGGTCCAGGTACATGAAAGATTTTTCCAGCTCATCTGGAATGATTCAGTACTAATTACAGGAGAGAATTCTGCACTATTCCCTATTGTCCACGTATTTGATGGTTTCCAAAAGTTAGATTTCAAAGGAATCAAATCTGGGGCACTAGTCAGAATATATTTCAAAATCATGGCAGCCACTAGATATTTCCTTGGTGAGGGAGTATGCTTAGTAGGAATACTCTCATTGGGGTCTAAGAGAAATTTTTTTCAGAGCTCATAAAAACTCTAGGAACAGGACTCAGTATAAGAATAAAAAGACCAGAGCTCCTGTGTTTTCATTTGAGGACGTGCTGTGCCTTAGTAACTATTTTATTAGATTATTTTACATAGTACTTTTATCCAAAGTGATAATAAAAACAGTTTTGCATAATTGCCCTGTAAATCAGATTTATTGGGTCATACTCAAGAATAAAGTTTAAAAAAATCAACTCTATGGAAATTTCATCATATTAACTTTTACTGAGGAATGTGAATATATAAAATTAATCTTTATGTTATTGCTATGACTTGTTTTATATTAATAATCTTTCAATGAAAATCTAACACAACAATTTAAAAATCAAATAAGAAACCTCAAGCTATATAAAAAATGTGTTAAATAAGAAAAATGTATGTCATACTCTAAATGGGTTAAATACCATTTTTTCTTTCATGGTGTTTGAACTAAGTATTTTGGGAAGCTCATTTTAAAATATACATTTTAAAAGGAGATGTTGAATATAAATCTTTTGCAGAATTTATGCTAAATATAAATCTCCCATATATCTCAGTTTACTCCAGGTCAGTAGTTACACAAAACTAATAAATTAGTATCTTCATAAGCAGGAAGTAGATATAAGTATATGATATGTAGCTAGTAGAGATAGATATATGATAGATGGATGGAGACAGATTCATAGATACATAGAAGGATACATAGAGATTGATATATACAAATATTTGTATATAAATTATACAGTACTCAGCATATGTGGAGGGATAGAGATAGATATACACAAATATTAGTATATAAATTATACAGTACTCAGGATATGTGGAGGGATAGAGATAGATATACACAAATATTAGTATATAAATTATACAGTACTTTGGTATAAGGATGGTAGGGAACTCAAGTCAGTCAGACTGAGATTTTGTTACAAAATGTGACATTTCACTAGATCCATTTACAACTGTACTTTCCCCCATGAGATTATGGAGACTCCTATGACAAGAACGCAGTCATTTTTGAAGATACAGAGGTTTGGGTCGGAGCATTTAGTTTGATAAGGGACAGAAGGGCCTCCTGGGAGTGGATTTGTCCCAAAGTCACAAGGGAACTTCAATAAAATACAAAATCAACAACTCATTTAGTCATGACTGTATTGATATAACCCAACCTTGATATTCTCTCCCAACATGCACTTGGGAGAGAATGAGCTACAGTCAACTTAGAAAAGCTTGCATCTTTGGAGCTATGCACACATTACGGTCTTAAGAAACAGTTCAAAGAAGTGAGAACTGTTTCTCTACTCAATTCCCCCAAAGAGTGAGGAGCAACAGGACTCTGGCCTGGGAACAATGGAACAGCTGAGAGAAAATGACAGATGGGAATGAATACATGATGGTCAGTGCCTTGAAAGTACAGTGTTTTTATTTTTTAATAATGGAAGGCACTGCATGATATAGACAATAAGGCCAGACAAAAATCTCAGAAGCAAATTGAAGAGACTGAAAATACTCTCAGGCATACTGAGTGCAAGAAACTTTCAAAGAGAGTATCTGAAGTACGGCCATATTAGAGGTGATTCATGAGTCCAAAAACTCCCAATTTAGGGCTCTTATAAAACTGGTTACATGGTCTAGGCTTGAAGCTTAAATGGATAACTATCTCCTCCTAACCAAAATCTAAACTGTAGGAATCCTATCCTCAGGTACAAAACTACAGCTAGGTAGAAGAAATAAGTTCTAGTGTTCTATGCCACTATAAGATGACTATAGTTAACAATAAAATATTATATACTTTCAAATAGCCGGAAGGATATTGAATGCTCCCCACATGAAGAAACAATAAATGTTTCATATGATGGATATGTTAAAATCCTGATTTGATCACTATATATTATAGGTACCGAAACATCACTACGTACTCCATGAATCAGTACAATTATTATCAGTCAATTAAAAAATAAAATTAAAATAAATAAAATAATTAAAAAGAAGGTGGCCATAAACTCAAAAATATCAGTATATGTACCAGTGACCCTTTTGTTTTAATACTGGACAGACTGAAATGTAGAAAGAGACATCTAGACTATAAAGAAGGCTCTATCTAATTTAGCTACTTAATAATGCTCACAAGAAGGAAAATAGAAGACCTGATGTCTCTGTTCCAGGCAGCAAATAGATAATGCTATCACGAGGTATCCTCTGTAAATAACAGTACCCTCCTCAAATTTGAAAATATGTCCCAATGAATGTCATGACCTTTTTTCAATAAAACAGGCTGCTCTCTTTCCTTTGAGATTGGAGTGTATCTAAAGCAGTGAGCTGAGAATTCAGAAGTTAGAAGCTGCAAGAGAGTCCCTAGTCTTGTAAGCTGGTATTTGACAAGTACAATACTTTTTCCCATCTTAACAGCCAAATCATCTAGAGAGGTTTTAAATAATTACAGATGCCCAAAGCATATCCTTTGGCCAGAGAACCAAACTTTCAAGGGGTGAAGCCTACACATCTGTATTTTCTAATAGCTCATGTGTGAATTATGATTCTACAATGAAGTTTGTAAATCACTACTCTAGAGTTTTTGAAGAATTAGGTCTTACTTTCAAATCTCTGTATTAGGCTGACATACTGGAGGAAATTTAAGAATAAGAGTTGGCCCAGGCCACTCTCTCTACTGTAAACCTTTTAAGACTAGGCAAAAGAGAGGCATACCAGCAGTTGCCTAAGGTTTTAGCAACTTGCTTGGTCCAGGTCCTGTGACAGCAGTTGCTGATTCTATCACCCTTTATTTTATAAATTAATCTAAGTTTTCATGAAATTAATAACCAAACTACACAAAGCAGAGATACTAGAAAAGAAATCTTAAGTTTTACAAACAAAACCCTGCCTGATTGTAATATTTAATACCCTTAGTGCCAACAAGGCTGCTCAGAATAATTGTGTCCGTATGCTGGCTCCACTCTGTCAGCTCTTATTTACTGTTTATGGCTGAAACTTTTTATTATGCAAATCTCTGTAAGTACAAATTTAAATCAAATTGACCCCACTTAGTATGGGTTTCTTAATTTAAAATACACTAATGTAATTATGCTCTAAATTATTTATTTTACAAATGAGCTTTAACCAAACCGACTTTACAGCTAACATTTATTATATGATATTATCTAAAAATATACTTTAATACAAAGAAAAACCAAACTTTAAATTAGGGAATCTAAGAACTGCCCCATTTTTTAATTGCCTCTAGAGACTTATAAACCTATGGGAGCCATTTCATCACTCCAAGTCAGAATTTTTTCATCTGTAAAGTTGACATCATAGCCACACCAACCTACCTCTTAGGATTGTGTAAAAAAATACAGAATTCAGTATAAAATAATATAAAGTATAATGCAGTTATAAGATAATTGGTTATAATTACTTAAATAACTAAGCTCAACTATGGGATGAGGTTGAAACAAATTGGGAACTCATGTTTGGTGAAGGAATGAATGAAAGCATAATTTCATGATGATGATATTAAGGACTTGTCTCCTATTACATCCTACCAAATGTAGGAAAAAAATGTATTGACAATATTCTCTTCCTTGACATATGAGATCTTTGTATTTCTAATGAACTTGCTTAGTGTCTAGTTTGCACTAAAAGTAAATATTTGCACAAAGGTTATAATTTGCTCTATTATGACTAGGTCGAGGAAAGGAGTAGCTGTTCTTGTTCAAATGTTGTGGAGTCTTTCTCTGTTTTTTTTTTTTGTTTTGTTTTGTTTTGTTTAAATTATTTGGCCTCTCTTTTGAAGGCTAAGAAAGCAAACACCTCTTTACTCTTATCGCGTAGTTAGCGGTTTTTTTTTTTTTCATTGTGATGGGAGTGCATTCCTAAGAGCAACATTTTAATCAGTATACTATTTTTTGGGTCACATTTCATTCCAGTGGTAAGGAGCTAGTAAATTTTGCATAGGTAGAAACACAAATTCGTAATATATATTTTTTTCAATTCACTGACTGCACCTTTTAAGGGGTTATTAATAATTTAAATTGGTGCTCATTACCCTTGACAAGTTAGTTAACTGTGCTTTTAAATCTTTTGCTTATGCTCAAATTCTTGTATATCCTTTTCCATTTATGTAAATGTTATCTTCCCAATCATTTAGCCTTGAAAACTTCTGAGTCATTTGAATCCTGGCACTTTCTTTTCATTTCTCCCTCTCTCCCTCTTTTTATAATTCATCTGCTGGTTTAGATTCTATAGGTTTTATTTTAAGTAATTAAAATTCAATATACATATTTAGCTGTATGTATTTCTAGCATGATCCAAATTTTTTCAGGAAGCACCTTATGTTTAATCCTTTAAATGCTTCCATTGTCATTTTGCAAATCATTATTGTCTGGAGATTTGGTTCCAGTATTTTTAAAATCAGCTACAAAACGAATCATGTATTACAGTCAATAATTCCCAAAATATGTTACCGATTAATTTGCTGTTACTTACATTTCACTTCTTTGCCATGGATTTAATTTCCATGCTGCATGTATCCTTGAGTAGTCCTTTCAGAGCTTACAGAACAATGCCACACATTCAGATTTCAATGGATTCCTGTCGGCCTTCTATACCTAAATTCTGTGAAAACTGCTACTACTAGTGTTATAACTTTCACATTATTAAAATCCAATGGACATTTTTTAAAACTCTTCTTACAGCGTTCTCAGAATCATTCACCCCATTTCTGTTTCTTCCTTTGTGAGGACTTTTCTGCTCTAGAGTCACTACCTACTCACCATGTTTGCCTTTTCCTTTCTAGGCACTCCTCCGTTTCCTTTCAGACTCCTTATCCAACCTCTAACTGTCTTCCTCTTGCCCTTTTCATTTAAACACTTTCTAGATCATCTCATCCATTCCTTTGCCTTTAAATGTCACATAGGTATACTGATGGTGAAGATAGCTATATATATAGTGCTGATCTTTCAAAACCATATATCTTGATCTCTCCATCTGGTTACCTTCCATTTATCTAAAATTTCACTTGTCCTAAACTGAACTCCTAATTTTTGGATCTTCCATTTATACTTCTCCTTCAAACTTCTCCATCTTTCCACATAGCACTAGCATGTGCTCTGTATTTCAAGCTGTGACCTAGTGATCAACAGCCATACCAACTTCTCTCTCTATCCTCATCAGCAAATCTCTATGATTATACATAAAAGTCCTATCTTAAATTTTAGCCCTTATTCCTATGTCTGCTGTCACCTTCCTCACCTGTCCACCATAGCCTAATGAAGTACTTTTATTTTATTTTATTTATTTATTTGTGAAGGAGTCTCACTCTGTCACCGAGGCTAGAGTGCAGTGGTGCGCAATCTTGGCTCATTGTAATCTCTGCCTCCCAGGTTCAAGTGATTCTCCTGCCTCAGCCTCCTGAGGAGCTGGGACTACAGGCACTCGCCACCATGCCCGGCTAATTTTTCTGTATTTTTAGTAGAGACGGCGTTTCACCACGTTGGCCAGGATGGTCTCCATCTCCTGACCTCATGATCTGCCCACCTCAGCCTCCCAGAGTGCTGGGATTAGAGGCTGAGCCACCGTACCCAGTCTGAAGTACTTAAATGAATTTTCTACTTCCTCTTTCTCTTAGAACAACCATTGTTCACTCTATAGACAGTATGACTTTTAAAAAATATGTAAATTTGTGTATTGTCATCCCTTTGTTAAAAAGTAAAAATTATTATCTTGAGATAAATATAACATCCTTAATATGGCCAGTAAGTTACTTTTTACTCCTACTGTGAAATTATTCAACATGCTTTTTCCTGAATCTGGAATGGTTTTTCTTCGTTTATGGCCTGACTTATCACCACACTTTAGGTCTAAGTTTCAATGCCCAAATAATTTTTCACTCATTCATTTATTCAACAAGTATGTCTTGACTTCCTATTATTTACAAGGCTTTATTCTAGGTACTGGGATAGCTTAGTGACAAAGCTAGAAGAGAAAGGAAAGAAAAAAATGAGGATGAATAGGGAAGAAGATAGATACATACATATAATCTCTATCTTTATTGTTATCAATATATGTTAAGTGCTATGAAGTAGAGGTCTTATCTAATACCAATCTAAATTGGATTTTCCTTGTTCTCCTTCCTAACAACCTGATTTATTTTTATAGAATTTATAAGAATTTATAACAGTGCATGTATTCGTTTTATTTCTGTGTAGAGTATCTTTTTACTGTACTGTAAACTTCATGTGTTAGATGCCATGCTTCTTTTAGCACTAATTTATTTTTGGCATTAAAACCCAGGGTTGGCATATAATAGGTTTTTAATACATATTTGTGGAGCAACTACTTAATTGTTTCTTTTTAATATTCATCTTTTAAAAATTGTATCCTAAATGCTCCCAGGAGATGTCCTGGGTCAGAGACAGATTTCTTATCATCTCACAGTAAAAAATGAATGTGTCTACTCCCCTTCTTTTATCCTTGCAGTGACATGATGAAAACTGATAGGAAACAAAACAAAACAAAACAAAACAAAACAAAACAAAACAAACAAACAAACAAAAACTATCTGAGTATCCAGATACTCCATAGGAGAGAGACAAAGTACATTTTGTTGTTGTTGTTGTTCTCTGCTAATAAAGAGGAAAGAGGCCACTGTATTCCTCCCTTCCTAAAAGGGTCTCCTTAGAGACCCTGAATCCTAATGGGCCTGAGTCCTTACTCCAATCATTTGGTATGTAAATAAAATATCTCTATGAGGCAGGTAGCCCCCTGCGTCTGAGGCATTGTTTCTTCTGAAATATCAATACTGGGGAGATAATGCTCCAGTCTCCTTGACATCCTGAAGCTTAATCTAGGGAACTATTCCAGGATATAACCATTTCGTCCTCCTGAGGAAATATTAGTTTTATTGTATTTTCATATCAGGACCATTAAGTAGACAAACAGCTAGAGATCAAATTCTTACATATAAGAAGAATAGAATGTTCCTGTGTCTCAGGAGGCTACAAATTTCTACAGGAACACTAAAAAATACAGTGAAATTTATTTCCCCATAAATAATGAAGTGAATACATAAATAAAAGTAGGGCACTAATAACACGACTAAGTGAACACATGAGTGAAAGTAGGACAGTCTTATATGGAATAACCTTTCAGATGTGAACTTATTTCAACAATCTCATCTATGTTTTGTTGGGTAACAGTCTTCCATGAAGTCTCATGCTCCTTAGTCTTAGTGGGTACACCAAACATGCAAGGCCCTGACAGCTCTTTTCCTTTGCCAGAGTTGTGTTTACAATGAGTAACTATGAGGTATGGGATCATGTATCCCTCTAGAACAGAGTGTGCTTGCTTACTGCTTACTATAGGTTAGTCAATTATCGATGCTCGGTATTCTGTAATGCAACCCACTGCATGTGCAGCAACCATCTGGGCCTTCTGCTTAAGCCCCATTGAACCAGTGGAACAAGAAAAAATAATGTAAACATGATGCTCATACTGCCATGAGTAACGAAATTCTTTACCTCTGACCCAGGAGTCTCATATCTACTGCCAGCATCCATGAAACAGTAACAACAGGCTAACGTGTTCACAAGGAGGGTAAAATTAAATCCCAGGGCCTGACATTCTTAGCGTACATACAGTTGAGAGGTAGCAGGAGGTTGAGTTGACAATTTAATTTAACCATACCTTGGAGGTGCACTACAGTTTCTGGATCTGCAACCAGAATAATGTTGTTCTTTCTCTTATTGGTCTCAAATTACCCCCAGTGAGGGCATCAGATGCAGCTGATAGTCCAGTTTGTGTGACATATGCTTTTGGGAGATATTTGCATTCACAGATAGTGCCTGCAGTGACTGTCAACTCAATTCCACTGATAATTTAGGGACATTCTATCAGAGTAGAAGGGTCATTGGAGTGGCCATGCAGCATGTCTAGCAGAGACGTATTATAAACCTTTACTGAAATTCTCATTATTTTCCAAATATAACATGTTCTTTTGTTTTCCGGGGATTTTGCACATTTGTTTCTTTTTATCTCAATCTATTGCCATTATACACACCTTTTATAACCAAACCGAGGATCACACTTCTATATCATCTGATTCTCCCTTGTGAAAGCCAAACTAGTTCCTCCCCTTTTGTTTGCTTATATAGTTACTATATATCTCTATAATATACTTGTTAAGCATGAAAGGTTCCTGTCATGACGGAGAAAATAGAGTGATCAAATTACACCAAGATAAAAGCTTAGAAAACTTTCAAAAATTTATTTATGCTCATTAAAATATTATCCACTTCATATTCATTGTTACATACTGCAACAACACTTATCTCTGAATGTCACCAAATAAGTTGTTGATTTATATTTTTCACACCTTATTTTACAGGCTAACTTGTCTAATAGATGGTATCACTGTTCATTATGTCATAGAAGTAGCTGACACAGCCTCAGTCAGCCTTGGAAGGACAGGGAAGGGTTAAATGAATCTGAAATATTACCCAATATACATCTAACCTATTCTAGGTTACTTTTAAATACAGTGGTTTCTAAGACTGAGTTTATATTAAAACATATATTATGAAATTGATTCTGAAATTGAACTACTACTGGAGCCACAATTTAAAAAAAAAAAAAAAAAGGAAAAAGAAGATGAAAAGTTGGAGTTGGGAAATGATAAAAATAGGTTTTAAAGAACATATTATTTACAATCTATTTTGTTTTTATTGGTTTATTTTAGTGTCACTTTCCAGCTTAACAATAAGATGAAATGATAACCTAAGGGAAAGTTTCATTATTACATTTTAGAGGAAAATATGAGCATTGAATGTTTTAGTAGAAAAGATAAAATAAGCACTAAGTGGAACATACCTATCACCAAATTCATTAATACAAAAAATTGAAACAATTTAGATAATTTCTAAATCCTTAACTAGGAAAATATCTCATTTGATCATTTTTTATCTCCCGCATTTGAAGACTTTATGCCAGTCAACAAGTTATATAATATGTTAAATAGCAGTAACCAATGTGGTTATTTATAAATCTCTATGTATATAAAGTTAAAATCTCTAACATTATCATGGTGTTGCCATTTAGTTAAAAAATAGCAATAGTTTAAAAATAATTGCAAAGAAGTCATGTCACTAAGTTTGGAAGTGCTCAGTTTTTAAGAAGAAAATGTTATCAGTCTGAAAAAGGAGAATTTCTTCTAAACCACTACAACTATGCTGGTAGAAGTCAGCAATTTCATAAAACATCCATTGAATGATTAGTATTAAGCTAATCAGTAGCAAATCTCATGGAAAAGAGCTATGTTTTGGTTGGTATGTTTGAAGGTACTTATTACATTATTTTAAATAATTAACTAGATAAATTAAAATGGACTATGCCAGGGCAAAAGTGAGTTTGCCATTACAAATAATTATTACAATTTATTGCATATGAGATCTAAAGGACAATCAAAGGGACATAAACAATTAATTTATCCATCATCAATGAGGGAGGTAGCTATCCTTATAATTACATATTTTAGATAGCCTATTTCTTTAAGTACCTAAATATATAATCATTTAAAATGCTAATGTCTCAGAAATGTGTTACATACTTCTAAATGGAAACTAATGTCTATAATTGAATGTCCTCTTGACATAAGATTTAGATTATGACAATCAAATATTTTACTCCCTGTAAACTGGGCTATTAGCCTCTGTTAACTCCTAATTCTAAATTCTACTATCTAATAAATGTGGTGTAGAATGAGAAACAAGAATGTCCAAGGTTCTTATAGTGTCTAAACTCAATACTTTCTGATGGATGACTTAAATTTCTGTTGACTTCTGCTTCTCTTAAGAGTATGGGTTTTGTATTTTTATATGCCATATAGTTTTGTTGAAATTTAGAAGCTTGTATTGATTCTGAGGCAAATAAGTAATCTGTTTGTTTATGTTTTATTTTATTTTTTTATATTGGACATGACTTTTCTTCTGCTTTGGCTTTAGTTCAGAGCATTGAGTCAATCCAATTATTAATGAGTTGGTATTGGGATTTGTGGTTGCTATAGTTACCCTCTGGCGCACCACCTGTTTCAGATTCCTTGAATGTGACCTTCCCACCCTCACCTTTAGGTCTTCCCTCCATGCTGTGCCTGAAAGCAGGTCTCTCTCTATGCTCTTGCTCCTTCCCCAGCAGTATTCTGCTGTTCCTTATTATTTGATGCTTGCTCACCTGTTGGTAGCTGGGGGCTTGGGGAAGGCATTTACTGTGGTTCTGATTAAGCTTTCATCCTAGGCAAATATTGCGTTTCCTGGGTTTCGGGGTTAGGGCCTTCTAATGACCGTGCTCCTCCCTCAACTGGAGGAGACTCTATTCAGTGTACATTTTTGCCACTTCCTCTAGGTTGGAGTGATTTTTCTGTCTCCCTCTCTCAGCTATAATAAATTTTCACCATTTCCCTAAGAAAAAGGCTGTATAGTGCTCTTCAAGAACAGCTTAAGGCTTCTTTATTTCCTGTAGGAAAAAAAAAAAAAAAAAAAAAGGAGTGGGGGCATCGGTGAAGGAATTTGAAGCCTGTTTTGGGCCTTTACTTCAGTTGCTGAGTCTCCTTTAACCCAGCATAGATTTTAGGACGATCAGTAATCTTTTTGGTGAGGCTACTGAGTTCTATTAAAAAATCCTGTGAGAAAAGTCTCCTCCTCTCAGGCTGTACCCACCAGGAGTTCTACATTCCCTGCTATCCCACACTCAGGCTTTAGCATTCCGTTAAACAATCTATCCAGACTAATCTTACCAGTGTCCAATAGCATCTTCCTCAGGTAAGCAAGTACCTGAATCTCATTTTTCCAGAAGGAACTTGTTTTTGTTAAATTTTTAGTTATTTGGTTGACCTATAAACTTAAATCTATGGAGTGTTCAAGAAAATTATGAATGTGTAGATACTCTAGCTATTTTGTTGTTTTTAAGAGTAAGAGTGAAACGGTTTGGATATTTGTCCCCTCCAAATCTCATGTTAAAATGTGATTCCCAGTGTTGGAGGTGGGACCTGATGGAAGATGATTGGCTCATGGAGGCGGATCCCTCAAGAATGATTTATCACCATTACTTTGGTGATAAGTGAGTTCTCATTCAATTCACACAGGATCTGGTTGTTTAAAAGTCTGGGACCTCTCCCCAACCCCCTTTCTCTTGCTCCTGTTCTCACCATGTTATGTGCCTGCTTCCTCTTTGCCTTCTCACATGGTTGAAAGCTTCCTCAGGCTTTCACCAGATGCTGGCACCATGATTCTTGTATAACCTGCAGAACTGTGAGCCAATTAAACCATTTTTTTCTGTATAAATTAGCCAGCCTTAGATATTTCTTTACACAATGTAAAAACAACCTAAAACAGAAAATTGGTACTCAAGAGTGGGGCACTGCTACAAAGATAACTAAAAATGTAGAAGCAGATTTAGAACTGGGTAATGGACAAAGGTTGGTAGAGTTTGGATGGCCCAGAAGAAGACAGAATGATGAAAGTCTGAAACTTCTCAGAGACTTGTTAAACGTTTGAGATAAAAATGCTGATAGAGATATGGGCAGGAATATCAGACTGAGGAGATCTCAGATGGAAATGAGAAACTTATCAGGAATGTGCATAAAGGTCACCCTTGTTATTCCCTAGCAAAGATCTTGGTTGCACTGCATCCATGTCCCAGGACTTGGAGAAAGTTTGAACTTAAGAATGATGATGTAAGGTATCTGGTAAAAGAAATTCCTACAGCAAAGAGTTCAATAAGTGGGCATAGCTGCTTCTAACAACCTAAGATCATATGTGGGAGCAAACAAATGGCTTAAAGTTGGAACTCATATTTAAAAGAGAAGTGGAGTGCCAAAATTTGGAAAATTTGCAGCCTGCCCATGTGGTAGAAGAGGAAAAGACATTTTCTGGAGAGAAATACAAACAGGCTACCCAGGCAGTCACTTGCTAGAGAGATTAGCATGACTAAAAGGGAGTGAAGTGTTACTATCTAAGACAATGGGGAAAAAGTCTCAAAGGCATTTCAGAAATCTCTCACACAGTGCCTCTCATACAGACCCAGAGACCTAGGAGGAAAGAATGGTTTATTTGGCAGACCCATGGCCCAGCTGCCCTGGGCAAGCCCAGGACACTGCTCCCAGAATCCTGGCTGCTCTAGCTCCAGCTTCAGCTTGATTGGACCCAGATACTACTTGGGCCACTGCTTTGGAGAGCACAGGCCACAATAAGCATTGGTGGCTTCCATGTGGTTTTAAGTCTGTTGGTGCATACAATGCAATAGTGAAGGAGGCTTGGAATCTTCCCTTTAGATTTTAAAGCATGTGTGAGAAAGCCTGGGTGCTCAGGCAGACACATGCTACAGGGGCAGAGCCCTCACAGAAAACCTCTCCTAGGGTAGTGCTGAGGGGGAATGTGGGATTGGAGCCCCCAGACAAAGCCTACACCAGGGCACTGCCTAGTGGAGCTGTGGGAAGGGGGCCTCCATCCTCCAGATCTGAAAATGATAGATCCACTGGGAGCTTTTATCCTGAGCCTGGGAAAGCTACAAGCACTAAACTCCAACCTGTGATAGCAGCCACAGGGCCTGCACCCTGCAAAGCCACAGGGACAGAGCAACCCAAGGACTTGAGAACACACCCTTTGCTCTAGTATACCTTCGATGCAGGACATGGAGTCAAATGAGAATATTTTGGAGCTTTAAGATTTAATAATTGCTCTGCTAAGTTTCAGACTTGAGTGGAGCCTGTAGACCCTTTCGTTTGGTCAATTTCTCCTATTTTGAATGGGAATATATGTACAAAACTTGTACCACCATTGTATCTAGACAGAAAATAACTTGTATTTAATCTCACAGGCTCATAGGTGGAAGTAACCCATCTCCAAATGAGACTTTGGACTTGGTACTTGAGACTTGGGACTTTTGAGTTAATGCTGGAACAAATTAAGACTTTTGGGGTTATTGCAAAGGCATGATTGTATTTTGAAATGTGAGAAGGACATGAGATTTGGGGAGGCATAGATGGAATTATATGGCTTGGATGTTTGTGCCCTCCAAATCTCATATTAAAATGGGAGTCCCAGTATTGGAGGTGGGGTGTGGTGGGTGGTGACTGGATCATGGACGTGGATCTCTCATGAATGGTTTAGCACCATCACCTTGGTAATAAGTGAGTTCTCTCTCAGTTCATGTGAAATCTGGTGGCTTAAATATCTGGAACCTCTCTCCCTTTTTCTCTTGCTCTTGCTTTCACCATGTGACATGCTGGCTCCCTGTCAACTTCACCAGGATTATAAGCTCCTTAAGGCCTCACAAGAAGTAGATGCCAGCACCATGCTTCCTGTACAACACACAGAACTGTGAGCCAATTAATCCTCTTTTCTTTGTAAAATGCCCAGTCTCAGATATTTCTTTCTAGCAGTGTAAGAACTGCCTAATACAGAGAGTGGTGCTTTTCTAGCTTTCCGTATACTAAGCAGATGTTGGAAGTTCAAATATGATTTTAAATCTTAATAGAAAAGCATTAATATTATTTCAGTTACAGTGAGACCCTAGTAGGACATTAACAAGTACCATTAATAATATTACTTTGGACATAAAGCAAATTATATAAAACAATAACTTTAGCATATGAATGCTGTGTTGGACATGTAATAAGTACCTATCAATATTGACACATAAATTGCCTTTGATAAGATCTTTTGCCTTAACATGTAAGAAAACTGTAAACACTTAAAGTACTTAAAGTCTACCTATGGGTCATGATCCACGAAGGCCAAGGACTACTGTTATGCAATTGTCAGCTTTCCATCACATAAGACTTTCATGACACATTACCTACATCATAGTTATGTTGAGGTTAGCATCTAATTCTCTAATTAGGATAACCATGCAAACTTGATAAGTATGTTGTCATAAAACATAGCAAAATATTCTCAAAACAAATAAAAAACTGCCTGTTTTGAAGAATAGTAAAGTAGAACTGGTTTAAAATAGTGAATTACCTTTAGCAAATAAGAAAACCCTTCTCTGAAAAAAATAACATGTTCTATACACATATTGTATATGTGTTTTATATATTTTTAATATAATGTACATAAAATTCATATGGGAAAGATAATTTTTAATAAAAAGATATTTGCATTTCAAAATTAATAGCAATGTATGAAATACACATTACAGGCCGGGTGCGGTGGCTCAAGCCTGTAATCCCAGCACTTTGGGAGGCCAAGACAGGCGGATCACGAGGTCAGGAGATCGAGACCATCCTGGCTAACACGGTGAAACCCCGTCTCTACTAAAAAATACAAAAAACTAGCTGGGCGAGGTGGTGGGTGCCTGTAGTCCAGCTACTCGGGAGGCTGAGGCAAGAGAATGGCATAAACCCGGGAGGCGGAGCTTGCAGTGAGCTGAGATCGGACCATTGCACTCCAGCCTGGGCGACAAAGCAAGACTCTGTCTCCAAAAAAAAAAAAAAAAAAAAAAAAGGAAAAAGAAAAGAAATACACATTACATGGATACCAATGAGAGGAAGGGCATAAAATTATAAGTATCTATCTACATGATTTCCATTTTATATTGCTTTTCTTTTAGGTCTTTCAACTTTCAAAAAATTTATCCTTAAAAGAGAACATTCTTCTCCATATCTTCAAAATTGGGAGACTGAGAATTGATAAATTAGTTTCACTTACACAACAATGTCCTTCTACATTCTGTTTGAAGACATCACTGATGTCCCAGGACCTTCCCTTGCATTGTATATATTTTGATAACATAAAGTACCTAATACTTGTAATCAAATCAGAATTTTCAAGGCCTGTGTTCTTTCCGTTGATCTTCCTGGTATTGTAAATATATCTCAATCAGTTAAAATGAAATAGAAAATGAATTAATTTTACTACAGAGTCAATTACATACTAATACAATTTATAGCAAAAATATACTTCAATTTAGCAGATGTTGAAAAATTAACAAAGCAAGTTTATTCAGTTACAAGCTAAAATAAATTCAGTAGAATGCTTTTATCACATAGCAAGATCTAATTATGTTCAGAAGACACATGCTATAAATTTCTCAGCAAGATGCATAAAACAGTCCATGCATGTAATCTCTTAGAACATGCATTGTCATAAAGGAGGAGGCTAACATATGCCTCAATTCAACACATCCCTTTTCTATATGAGCAGAAACCTACCACTGAGCACTCTGGCAGTTTCTCTACATTTAAAATTCAAAACTGTAAAACTACATTAATGAGTACAACCTTTATGCTTGTTATTAACTCTTATAATTGCCTAGGTTTTTATTGCCTGAGGAAAAGTTGGAAATAAATAAAATGATTAGGTTGGGTAGAGAAGTCAAGGCTTGCGGGAACATGGGAAGAAAAAAAAAAACTATCTGGAATTAATCATGAAGGGAGAGGAGAAGTCTGTCGTTGAATTTGATGAGTTATTTAGAAATTCCACCAAACACATGGCTCACAACCTGGTATTTATTCCAAAAAAGAGAAAAGATTGAGATGCACCATAGTTATGGAATTATTTAAGTATAATACTGAACAATCCAACCTCATTTCTAAAGTTGTTATAATAAGTGAATAGTCTGGCTTGTCTATTTACCTTGTTTAAATTAAACAGAAATGTTTTATGTTCACTGACATTTGCATGCATTTGCCATTTTTGTTGTTTAGCATTGCACATTTCTTTCTTTTGTATTTATTTTAATTTTTAAGTTCTGGGGTACATGTGCAAGATGTGCAGGTTTGTTACATAGGCCAAGGTGTGCCGTGGTGGTTTGCTGTGCCTATCAACACATCTCCTAGGTATTAAACCCAGCATGCATTAGCTATTTTTCCTAATGCTCTCCATGCCTCCACCCAATCCTACCATGACAGGCCCCCAGTAAGAGTTGTTCCCCTCTCTGTGTCCATGCGTTCTCATTGTTCAGCTCCCACTTGAAAGTGAGAACGTGTTGTTTGGTTTTCTGCTCCTGCATTAGTTTGCTGAAGATAACAGCTTCCAGCTTCATCCATGCCCCTGCAAAGGACATGATCTAATTCCTTTTTATGACTGCATAGTATTTTGGGGTATATATGTACCATTTTTTTTTATTCAGTCTATCATTGATGGGCATTTGATTTGATTCCATTTCTTTGCTATTGTGAATAGTGTTGCAATGACATACACGTAGATGTATCTTTATAATAGAAATATTTATATTCCTTTGGGTATATATCCAGTAATGGGATTGCTGGGTCAAATGGTATTTCTGGTTCTAAATCTTTGAGAAATTGCCACAGTGTCTTCCACAATGGTTGAACTAATTTACACTCCCACCAAAAGTGTAGAAACATTCTTATTTCTCCACCTATTCACCAGTATCTGTAGTTTCTTGACCTTTTAGTAATTGCTATTCTGAGTGGCATGAGATGTTATCTTATTGTGGTTTTAATTTGCATTTCTCTAATGATCAGTGAATTTCATATGTTTTTTTGGCCGCATGTATGTCTTTTATTGAGAAGTGTCTGTTTATATCCTTTGCTCATTTTTTAATGGGGTTGTTTTTCCTTGTAAATTTGCTTAAGTTCCTTGTAGATTCTGACAAAGCATATTAGACCTTTGACAGATGGATAGATTGCAAATTATTTTCACATTCTGTGGGTTGTCTGTTTGTTCTGATGATAGTTTCATTTGCTGTGCTGAAGCTCTTAGTTTAATTAGATCCCATGTGTCAATTTTTGATTTTGTTGCAATTGCTATTGACGATTTCATCATAAAATCTTTGCCATGCCTATGTTCTGAATGGTATTGCCTAGATTTTCTTCTAGGGTTCTTATATTTTCGGGTTTTACACTTACGTTTTTAATTCATCTTGAGTTAATTTTTGTATAAGGTGTAAGGAAGAGGTCCAGTTTCATTTTTCTGCATATGGCTAGTCAGTTCTCCCAGCACCACTTATTAAACAGGAAGTCCTTTCCCCATTGCTTGTTTTTGTCAGGTTTGTTGAAGATCAGATGGATGTAGATGTGTGGTGTTATTTCTGAGGCCTCTGTTCTGTTTCATTGGTCTATGTGTCTGTTTTTGTACCAGTACTATGCAGTTTTGGTTACTGTAGTCTTGTAGTATAGTCTGAAGTCAGGTAGTGTGATGACTCCAGCTTTGTTAATTTTGCTTAGTATAGTCTTTGCTATGTGAGCTCTTTTTGGTTCCATATGAATTTTAAAATAGTTTTTTTTTAAATATTTTTTCTAATTCGGTGAAGACTGTCAATGGTAGTTTAATGGGAATAGCAATGAATCTATAAAGTGCTTTGGGCAGTATGGCCATTTTTACAATATTGATTCTTCCTATCCATGAGCATGGAATGTTTTTCCATCTACTTGTGTCCTCTCTGATTTCCTTGAACAGTGGTTAGTAGTTCTCCTTGAAAAGGTCCTTTACTTCCCTTGTTGGCCGTATTCCTAGGTAGTTTATTCTGTTAGTGGCGATTTTGAATGGGAGTTTATTTATGGTTTGCTCTCTGCTTGTCTGTTGTTGGTGTTTAGAAATGCTTCTGATTTCTGCACACTGATTTTGTATTTTGAGACGTTGCTGAAGATGCTTATCAGTTTAAGAAGCTTCTGGGCTCAGTTGATGGGGTTTTCTAGATATATGATCATGTAATTTGCAAATAAAGACAATTTGACTTTCTCTCTTCCTATATGAATACCCTCTATTTCTTTCTGTTGGCTAATTGCTCTGGCCAGAACTTCCAACACTACGTTGAATAAGAGTTGTCTTATGCCAGTTTTCAAGGGGAATAGTTTCAGTTTTTGACCATTCAGTATAACATTGGCTGTGGGTTTATTATAAATGGCTTTTATTATTATGAGGTATATTATTTCAACACCTAGTTTATTGAGAGTTTTTAACATGAAGGGATGTTGAATTTTATCAAAGGACTTTTCTGCGTCTATTGAGATAATCACGTGGTTTTTGTCTTTAGTTCTGTTTATGTGATGAATCACATTTATTGATTTGTGTATTTTGAACTGTCTTTGCATCTCAGGGAAGAAGCTGACTTGATCATGGTGGATAAGCTTTTTGATGTGCTGCTGGATTCTATTTGCCAGTATTTTACTGAGGATTTTTGCATCCACGTTCATCAGTGATATTTGACAGAAGTTTTCTTTTTTGGTGTATCTCTCCCAGGTTTGGGTATCAGGATAATTCTGACCTCATACAACGAGTTAGAGAGAAGTCCCTCCATTTCAATTGTTTGGAATGGTTTCAGAAGAAATGGTACCAGCTCCTCTTTGTATTTGTGGTAGAATTCAGCTGTAAATCCAACTGGAACTGGGATTTTTTTTTTCTTGTTGTTGGTAGGCTATTAATTACTGCCTCAATTTCAGAACTTGATGGTCTATTCAAGGATTCAACTTCTTCCTGGTTCAGTCTTGGGAGGGTGTATGTGTCCAGGAATTTATCAATTTCTTCTAGATTTTCTAATTTATTTGCATAGAAGTGTTTCTAGAATTCTCTGATGATTGTATTTCTGTGGGGTCAGTGGTGGCATCCCCCTTATTATTTCTGACTGTATTTATTTGAATTTTTTCTTCTTTATCAGTCTTGCCAGCAGTCTTTTTTTTATTATTATTTTTTAAATCAGCTCCTGGATTCACTAATTTTTTGAAGGTTTTTGGGTGTGTCTCTATCTACTTCAGTTTGCTCTAAGCTTGGTTATTTCTTGTCTTCTGCTAGCTCTTGGGTTTGCCCTTGGTTCTCTACTTGTTTTAGTTGTGAAGTTACAGTGTCAATTTGAGATTTTTTCTAGGTTTTTGATGTGGGCATTTAGTGTTATAAATTTTCCTCTTAACACTGCTTTAGCTGTATCCCAGAAATTCTGGTATGTTGTCTTTTTGTTTTCATTGGTTTCAAAGAACTTCCTGATTTCTGCCTTAAGTTATTTACCCAGGAGTCATTAAGGAGCAGGTTGTTCAGTTTCCATATAGTTGTGTTGTTTTAAGTGGGTTTCTCATTCTTGAGTTCTAATTTGATCATGTTGTGGTCTGGGAGACTATTATGATTTCAGTTCTCTGTATTTGCTGAGGAGTGTTTTACTTCCAATTATGTGATCAATTTTAGAGTAAGTGCCATGTGGCACAGAAAAAGTGTATATTCTGTTGTTTTGAGGTGGAGGGTTCTGTAGATACCTATAATGTCCACTTGGTCTAGAGCTGAGTTCAAGTCCTGAATGTCTTTGTTAATTTTCTGCCTCAGTGATCTAATACTGACAGTGAGGTATTAAATCTTCCACTATTATTGTGTGTGTGTGGGGAGGTCTAAGTATCTTAGTGGGTCCTTAAGAACTTGTTTTATGAATGTGGGTGCTCCTGTATTGGGTGCATATATATTTAGGATAGGTAGCTATTCGTGTTAAATTGAACCCTTTAACATTACATAATGCCCTTATTTATATTTTTTGAACTTTGTTGGCTTAAAGTCTATTTTCTGAGAAACTAGGATTGCAACCCCTGATTTTTTCTGCTTTCCATTTGCTTGGTAAATTTTCCTCCATCCCTTTAAGTCTGTGTGCATCTTTGCACATGAGATGTGTCTCTTGAATACACCACACCAATAGGTCTTTTGTGTTTATCCAGCTTGCCATTCTGTGTCTTTTAATTGGGGCATTTAGCCCATTTACATTTAAGGTTAATATTGTTGTATGAATTTGATCCTGTCATGATGCTGGCTGGTTAACTTTGCAAACTTATTAATGTAGTTGCTTCATAGTGTCATTGGTCTGTGTACTTCAGTGTGTTTTTGCAGTGGCTGGTAATGGATTTTCCTATCCATATTTAGTGCTTCCTTCAGAAGCTCTTGCAGGCCTAGTAGTGACAAAATCCCTCAGCATTTCTTTGTCTGAAAAAGATTTTATTTCTCCTTTGATTATAAAGCTTAGTTTGGCAGGATATAAAATTCTGCGTTGGAATTTATTTTCTTTAAAAATGATGACTATTGGTCCTCAATCTCCTCTGGCTTCGAGGGTTTCCAGTGAGAGGTCTGCTGTTAGTCTGATGGATTTTCCTATGTAGGTGACCTCGCCTTTCTTTCTGGATGCCCTTAACATTTTGTCCTTTATTTCGACCTTGGATAATCTGATAATTATGTGCCTTAGGGTAGGTCTTTTCATGGAGTGTCTTATTGGGGTTCTCTGGATTTCCTGAATTTGAATATTCGCCTGTCTTGCTAGGTTGGGAAAGTTCTCCTGAATGATATCCTGAAGTGTGTTTTCCAACTTGGTTCAATTCTCCTTATCTTTTTCAGGTACTCCAATTAGTTGTAGGTTTGATCTTTTCACATAGTCCCATAGTTCTTTGAGGTTTGTTCATTCCTTTCCATTCTGTTTTCCCTAATCTTGTCTGCCTGTCTTAATTCAGCCAGATATTCTTCAAGCTCTGATATTCTCTCTTCTGCTTGATTGATTTGACTATTGATACTATTGATACTGTGACTCATGAAGTTCTCGTGCTGTGATTTTCAGTTCCATCAAGTCATTTTTGTTCCTCTCTAAACTGGTTATTCTAGTTAACAGCTCCTGTAATCTTTTTTCATGGTGTTTAGCTTCTTCTCACTGAGTTAGAACATAATCCTTTAGCTCAGAGAAATTCATTGTTACCCACAGCCTGGCCATGATCTGCCACAGCATCTTTGCTGCACTGTGGGAAAATTCCACTCAGTCCAAACCTCTCAGTCGTCTTTGCACTGTCAGGGGAAAACCACCAACTACAGCTGCAATAATGGCAGTTGCAACTGCCCCAGAAACTCAGTCCTCCCATGCAGACTCCAGACTGCTGTGCTGGCAGCAGGGGTCTCAAGCCAGTGGGTCTTAGCTTGCAGGGCTCCGTGGGAGTAGGACCCACTGATCAAGACCACTTGGCTCCCTAGCTTTAGCCTTTCCGCTCCTGTGAGGTTCTCCTGCCTCACTGGAGTTCCAGGTACTGCTGGACTATGTAAAAACTCCTGCTCAGTGCCAGTCTTAACAGCCACTGGCAGGAGTGGTATTGTTGGTTATCCCAGTTTTGTGCTTGGGACACAGGCCCTAGTGGTATAGACTCACAAGGGAATCTCCTGATTCACAGACTGTAAAAATCCATGAGAGAAGCATGGTATCTCTGGTGGGTAGCACAGACCCTCACTGCTTCACTTGGCTGGGGGAGGGAGGTCACCCCACATCGTGCAGCTCCTAGGTAAAGTGACATCCCACCCTGCTTCTCGCTCTCCATGGGTCACACCACCTGCCTAGTCAGTCCCAATGAAATGAACTTGGTACCTCAGTTGGAGATACAGAAATCACCCACCTTCTGTGTTCATCTCCCTGGGAGCTGCAGATTGGAGCTGTTTCTGTTTGGTTGTCTTGGCCCCTTTCTCAGTATTGCAGATTTCTTTAAGCTTTCCCTGTCCCCCAAATCCATTCATCAACACAAATGAACCACCACTCAAGGTTCTGGGCAATTCACCTCTTCCCTTAAGTCATCTTGGCCATTTTAGCTAGAAATGTTCTCTTTCATACATACTTTCATTTCTTTAGAGGCCATCCATGTGCCATGAAATTAGTAGACTAATATGCCTAAAACCAAACTTTATTGTGCAACCCTTAGTGATTGTATGGCTGTAGTGGAAGCTATGGTGAAGTTTTGCTCAGGACAGTGACATCAGGTGGGCCAATCTCAGGCCCCAGTGGTAGCAGGAATGCTAGTGTGCATGTCCTCGGACCCCAGAGTAGTAGGCTCTGGCACTTGGTACAGGTGACTTGTTCAGGTGCTATCAGTGAAAGTGGTGGTCCATGCAGGTGGGCACATCTTGGCTCCCAAAACAGTGGTGTGCTGCAGTTGCTTAGGTTTTGGCAGTGTATGAGCCTCACCATGAGCTCTCTCTGGAGTAATGCCTTTCTGTAGTCTCTAGGTAGCTTTCTATGTTGGTTTCAGGACTTGCTACTGTCAAGGGGCCCTCCTGTGGCTAGAATTGCAGGAGTCTACGTGGGGATGTGGACTGCTGGGGATGTCTGAGTTGCCCTTTTCCCACATTGCAGACCCTCCCCAGGGCTCCTGGTCAAGCCCGGCCTACCTGACTTCTCTCTCCTTCCTTGCCTTCCTTGCTTCCTGTTACTTATCTGTTGAATTCCAGTGTTCTCTCTTAGGCACTATATTTCAAGTGTGATCATCTACTCCCTATTTTGGTTCTCTGTGGACAAGGCAAATGCTAGATACCTCTAGTCAGCCACGTTGAAGCCCCTCCCTTATTGGAATTTCAGAATGACTGAAGGAACTTTTTAAATTTTGCCTTAATAGATTATGAGGTAGAGCTGTTTCCTTAGATAATCCATGATATAAATATATTTAATATTTTCTTTCAGGGGTCATTATATTTCCCAGGTAAGCATCAGGGGATCAGCCCTGCTTGCCAATAATCTATGAGATAAGAGACAAAAGGGAGTTTGGAATCTCAGTACATTTTGCAATTAGTCAGCACCTTTGTTTTCAGGCTAATATCATTTTTAACTTGTCTAGTATATCCAGATCAGAGTCCTTCAGTTTTAACCTATCAAATATTAATTCTTCAGTCTTCTATGGGTATGGAGAAGAAGAGTGTTGCTCCAACTGCACTAAGTAAGGTGGAGAGAAGGTCTTGTAGTCTATCCTGTACTCTGACCATTTCTTAAAATGGCTGAGTGTCTTCATTTACACTTACAGATTTAATGGTGCCATGAGTTCATGGTCCTTTTATGAGCACTGGGGCAAAACTCAAGTTACTTCTTGGCTTTCCCCATGGTAGCTTAGGATTCGTCTTCCATGGATTCAATGAGTAAGTTACCACTCTTCCATATCTTCTCTAACTTCTAAAATGTTGCTTACTCCTCTTTTATTCTCTTTGTATTTGCGGATTTATGTCTTTTCAAAAACCCCTTTACTATTATTTCCCATGTTCTGGTGGGAGACAAACTCAATACAGATGGTCCATAACTTATGTAGGTTTAACTTCAATTTTTTACTTTAAACTGGTACAAAAGTGATACACATTCAGTAGAGACCATGCTTCAGTATAGTATTCAATAAATTACATGGGATTGTCAACACTTCATTATAAGATAGGTTAGATGTGTTAGATGATTGAGCTCAACTGCAGGCTCTGTAAATGCTCTGAGCTTGTTTAAGGTAGGCTAGGCTAAGCCATGACTTTCATTAGGTTAGTTGTATTCGATGCAGTTTTGATTTACAATATTTTCAACTAACAATGGGTTTATTGGGACCAGGACCCCATCATAAGTCAAGGGGCATCTGTTTGTATATTTAATCTCTTTCCATGTTAATGTTTAAGAATGAAAAATATGTTAATTATTAGCAATGTTAGACAGTTTGACAAGTATTACATATACAGAATTACTTATATATACACACACACAAGTATGTTTATAACTTGTTATGTGTATTTTTAAACATATAGATATAAATATAAATAATTGGGGTTAAATTCTTAAACTTTCACAATAAGTGTGAAAGATTTTGAAGACTACTGGCCCACACAAAATGAGGGAAACATTCTTAAGTGTATCATAAATGCTCCAGCAAGCTGTCCTGAACACATTTTTAGGGCTCCTCTTAAGCAGCTCCCCATGCTCTTCCATCTCTATGCCTCATCAAAAAGCTACTAGATATTCCCTGAATATGCTAAATGAGGAGGGGATGGTAAATAATTTCCTTTGTTTTCTCTACAAAACCCACACAGTGCTTCTTCTATACATTATCTAAGATAACTTGTAAATCACCCTTGTAATCTTGAGACACCAACTCTGATTCATCTGCTAAATATTTATTGACCCTTTCTCTTTTATACATATTAATACAATGTGAAATGCAATAATGCACAGTGTCAGACTGGATAATTGTGGTAACAACTGCATGTTAGTCCAATCACATAATTTTATGTTAACTTGAGGTTATGTTCCCTTTGTGTGTATAAATATGTTGTTATGTCTGGCTCAATTTTCAGAACTAGTGTTTCAGAATTAGAGAAGTGTAGAAGCTGAAGAAATCCTGAGAAAGGACACCTAAAACAGATAATCCTTTGGTAAGCAAACAAGGTTATTGACTAGTTTCCATGTATTCATTTTTAAGGAAATATTTTATTTTCTTCCCATTTCTGTTCTTTCCCAGGAGGGACTGCCCCTAAACACATTCATGGCCTTCCTGACCTTTTCCTCAATCTGTCTCTACGGAGATGCAGTGATTGGCCTCATAGCTGCATTAGAGAAGAACAATTCTGAACAATATATCAAAGTCCACCTTATTTCTCCTGGAGGAGGCACAAGTTGAGTTATAACTGCAGAGGTGACTCTTCACAGGGTGGCTGCCCACATTTAGTTCCCAATTCCATGCCATTTGGTTAACATGCTCTATCTCAGGCTCTAACCAAAAGAAAGATGATGTTTTGGTCTGCAATTGGGATTACTCTTTGTTTTCTTAATTTTGTTTTTGCTTATACAGCTTATTGAAAAATCTTTCAATGATTTCAACCTTTCCAATCGATTTGTTTCAGATTTCCATTTAGAGATCATGAAAATAATAAAACAATGTTTCTAAAATATTCTTCTGCTTTCAATTTGAAGTTCAAGAAGCATAAATTTTATAAAATTATTTTAGCACTTATTTATTCATAATGTTTTAGTCTAAATTTCTGGAATTTGGCCAATAGATGTATGCCTTTTTTAAATGGTATCTTCTGTTATTCTTTTATTCTTCCTGATCATTTTTATAAGTGTTGCTTAAGTATTTCTAACTTAAAGTGTCATCTACTGTGCAGATTCTGGGTATCCATACCAATTTTTAGAATCAGAATTTCTGGCAGACATACCTTAGAACTATTATATTAATACATATGCCAAGTGATTCTTACCTTTTAACTGCTATGGACAACCCTGATCTACACAATTGTCTTGCTACTAATGGTAGAGTAGATATAAGGCTGGCAAAAGTCAACAGTTATTGAAATACAGATTGAATATACTGGAACAACAAATAGGTAGATTAGTAATGTAAGATTCACGGATCTTTCCAGCAGAGGCATTTAGAGTAGACATTATTGCCCAACCAGAAATAAGCTGGATGTGGTGGCGCACATCTGTAGTTTCAGCTACTTGAAAGGCTGAAGCAGGAGGATCTGTTGAGCCCAGGAGTCTGAGATCAGCCTGAGCACCAAAGTCAGACCACGTCTCTAAAATAAATTAATAAATTAACTCAAATAACAAAATCATATTTTTGTTCACTGTGTTGCAGCTTGAAAAAATTCAGGCAGGAAAACAGATGAATTACTGTAGAAGTTTATGTCAATCAATAAATTGTACTACCTTGTATTCCCAGAGTTTGCCTTTTTCTGGTATCTCATGGGAGTTTATAGATAGCTGACTTTTCTGTTTCTGCTAACCACAATCAACTGCCATGGAAACATACTTTCAGTATCTAAAAACAGAGCATGGTGATTTAAACTAATCACAGAATGAGTTTATGTGCATGTCTTCCATACACAATAACAGAAAAGAATAGAAAGGCCCACTCAAAAATATATATGAATCTCTCCTCAAGCTTTCAAGATTTCTGAAGTAAAATATGCCTAACATTTTCAAAACTATTATAGTATTATGAAACACACATACATAAGACACTTCAGACAGTCCATGAGATAAGCCCTCTTTAATTCTAAATAGAGTTCTCAACAGTTACAATAAACCAAATAACTATTTTTTCTGGCTAAACTGCAAGGTACTTTAAAAGCCATATGTCTAGAATACTAGCAAATTGGAAGTAACAATTTTATTGTAACTTAATCATAGAACATAGAACAATAATTTTTTCTGTATTCTATTTCTTCAAAGCAGGTGACTATGTCCAGCCCACACTCAAAAGGAGGCGACTGTAGAATCATGTAAATAATAGGAGACAGGGATAATTGAAACCGCCTATCACTTATCCAGCATCTATTCACTTACAACCATAGGAATTTCTTGACTTGTCATATGTATCATTATGTAACCAAACCCAAGATTGACAGCTCACTGCTCAAAAGCCAGATTTGAGACACAAGGGTTGGTAGGGAGGAAACAGATACATTTGGAGAATCAGCAAACCAAAGAAAATGGTGGATTATTGTCCTAGAATATCAACTTAAGTCAGTTCAAAATTTAGATCCTTTTTATGTTAAGGCCAGGGCTTGAAGAGAAGGAGATGGAGATCAAGAGGAAACCAACAACCACAGACATCTGGGCACCAGCGAGTGTCCAGGAAGGTTGGCAACTTCCCTGTCCTTCATCAGGTCACAGTGCTCCTATAAGTCTTTAACAAAACATAGTTAGTTGTTTATATACTTTTCCTTTAATTTCAGAACTAGTTTTTTAAACTACATGACTGCTGTTTTTGTATATTATTTTAGCGTTCTAAAATTATCCTGGCCTATGTACAATAATGGGTAAAGGTTATTTAAACAAAAATGGAGTTAGTTATGTTAGTTCTGTTGCTGTTTTACTGTTATAATCAAAAAGCCCTCATTCTGACTTTTTTTCCTATTTTTATTTTCAGTTTCCTAGCAGACAGCAAGTTCCCCAATTCTTACTTTTTTGTTTATAATATATTGCAACTGCTATATTTTATTTTATTCAAGCCATTTAATTAAATTTTCTGTCTCCCTGGGGACAGAGGAGAGACTTAGATAAGACTCTTATTTGCATTGCTCGCTCATTTTGTGCTGTGTTCCACAGACCATAAAACCAATTTATCCATCATGTTTAGAAAATGTGTACACAAGTTATTGGAATGCCCTCTTATATATTTAAAACATACATATTTATAATTATTCGTGAATTACTGATTTTTAAAATGGTTTATTCTTATAGTGAATCCAAATCCTCCAATCAACTGTTAAAACTTTCTCAGTGTTGACAGAAAAAGTGTCTAATTTTTAAGCCAGTGCCTTTTCCTGTGTCATGTACTTGACATGTTACTTAATAATATTCGTCATTTTGTAGTTTTTTTACTGTTTATGCAAACAACATAGTGAAGTTTCCTTTTATTAATAATGCAAACCAACATAATATACCTTCAATAAAATATCAGGAAGTATTTGGCAACAATACAACAAAAACGTGCCACTTAAAATTCTTATATTTGTGGTGAGCATTTTACAATAGGAATATCAGTTTTGAAACATGTTCCATTCAATAGTGTCTTCATAAGTATCCTCTTGTATTACATATATAAACTATATAAAGACCATACCAACATTTTTTTGTCTTGGAATAGTATATGCTATAATTCAATAGTTTTTTGATATTCCATTTTAATATAAGGCTCAGAATAACGATTCACTACAATTTCTTATTGCCACAACCAATTAACAAAATGTTTTCTTGATGAACTTAAAGTGAATAATCTTGAATACATAAAAATGAAGAACTACCTGTTTTAGCCGTATGTTGTTTGCCAGAGTGACTATTTACTTATTAGGTAAGAGATTTGAGTCAGTTGCAGCTTTGGAATTTAGAATGTCAACAAATGGAGGGTCATTGCTGATGAAAGGGGAAGAGAATACAAAATGTGCATGAGAGAGGAGCAAAAGAATATTCAGAGAGGAACTGAGATTCAATTGTACAGAACGTTTAATTATAACACAGCATATGTGCTCCTAAATATCACTGCATTATGCAAATATGTGCAATAAAAAGTATGGAACTCATGAAGAAAATAGATTAGGAGCACGACGCTCAAAATGTCATCAATGACATATTAAATAATATTGATGAGAACTACATTCAAAGGAGTAACATAATTTTACATGTGTTAAATGGTTAAGAAATGCATCAACAGTTCAAAAATATGGGACTTGATCTTGAAAAGACCTAATGTTTGCTTGTGGAAGTAGTTATCAGAATGGTAGTGAATTATTGTGAGGCAATGGAAGAAGGGTTATCCAAAATATGATGAAAAGTGTTTTTTTGGTTTTTTTTTAAATTATACTTTAAGTTCTAGGGTACATGTGCACAACGTGCAGGTTTGTTACATATGTAAACATGTGCCATGCTGGTGTGCTGCACCGGACTTCAAACTATACTACAAGTCTACAGTAACCAAAACAGCATGGTACTGGGACCAAAACAGAGATATAGATCAATGGAACAGAACAGAGCCCTCAGAAATAATACCACACATCTACAGCCATCTGATCTTTGACAAACCTGAGAAAAACAAGAAATGGGGAAAGGATTCCCTATTTAATAAATGGTGCTGGGAAAATTGGCTAGCCATAAGTAGAAAGCTGAAACTAGATCCTTTCCTTACTCCTTATACGAAAATTAATTCAAGATGGATTAGAGACTTAAATGTCAGACCTAAAACCATAAAAACCCTAGAAGAAAACCTAGGGAATACCATTTAGGACATAGGCTTGGGCAAGGACTTCATGTCTAAAAGCAACGGCAACAAAAGCCAAAACTGACAGATGGAAAGTTTTAACACCAGAAGTGGATGGGTAAACCCATGGTCCTCTGGTCAAATATGACAGTTAAGCAATCTTTCACAGCCTTAAACCCTAGGATATATTTTTCTGTTTTCGAGATACAGTTTTGGAGGTATATGTTTATATCTGATACTTGTCCATTGAAACTGAAAAACTAAAAATCCAATATATAGTATTTTCCTGTAATCAACTTCTGCATCACCACTGGTAATTCTTATGCAACTTTCTCATCTGTTCTCCAAGCTTTGCTCAGTAGCTGAAGGGTTTGGAAATTGAACTTGTATTTGAAACTACTACTCTTACATCCTACTAGCACTAAAAAGAAGCATTCTAGTAGAATTTGGTGCTTACCATTTAAAATCCTCATATATAAATATAGTGCTTTCTCTTTGGTTGTAAAGAGCTTGTTTCTGAATCTTTGGTTGTTTGAGTTTCAAGCCATATGGTTGATAACCTTTCCATTTCTTTAGGCTTTCTTCTTATTGACTTTGCAGCACTTGATATTGTTACAGTTATTGACGTTTCTTTGCTTTTCATTGTTTTGCCTTTCATAGTCTACCATATGGGTTCCTTTATGTCCGCTGCTTGGAGACATCACATGTTCTCTCAGGTTTTGGTTTTTCTATCTTTTTAAAAACACTTTATTTTTCAAGCTTCACTTCAACACTTTAAACTTCTCTTTGCATCAACTTCATGGTATTTTTGAACCAGGACTCTTGAACATGTTTCGAATAATAAATGAGTGCTTTTACTTTTATTTTGTTTTTGTTTTTCGACTTTGAGACAGAGTCTCACTCTATTGCCCAGGCTAGAGTGCAGTGGAGCAATCTTGGCTCACTGAAACCTCCGCCTCCTGGCTTCAAACAATTCTCCTGCCTCAGCCTCCTAAGTAGCTGGGATTACAGGTGTGCACCACCATGCCTGGCTAATGCTTGTATTTTTATTAGAGACATTGTTTCACCATGTTGGCCAGGATGCTCTCAAACTCCTGACCTCAGGTTATCCACACGCCTTGGCCTCCCAAAGTGCTGGGATTACAGGCGTGAACCACCGTGCCTGGCAGTATTTTTGTGTTAATATAAAAAAAGAAAACTTCACAAATGTGAAGAATAGCAGAACACATTTTGCAGGATCCTAAATGCATTGAATTAAGAGAACTGGTATATGTTTGAAGTGTGTGCCTCTGTGTATTTTGTTTATTGTTATACAGGTTGATTTAGCTGAGTGCAATTTTCTGCTTTCACCTAATTTTACTTCAAGAAATGAATCAGGCTTAAACAAATGTGAAATACTTATTATGCTCGAACTGATCCCTAATGCATCAATACATTGAGCTAATTTACCTTTCCAAAACAAGTATAAAGCATAAGTACAAGTCTATTTCAATAAACAAGTAAATAACTTTAAAATATACCAGAATTTAGGAAAGTTTTGGTATTCTTCTTATTTGAGGAAGCCTGCAATTTATTTATTTTTTTTTATTACTTCCTGGTATAGTACTTTGTCTAACATATGTTTGGCACAAATTCTGAAATCTTTTTATTTCTACTCCTTCCTTCTTTAAGACAAGGTATATAAGCAGCAAAAATGGTAGTGTTTGTCACTGTTCTTTGATTGTTTATACTTAAAAAGGGGATTTGCAGCACTGCTACAGCTAAATCTGTCACCCTTTCAAATGTTACCATTATAACTGAGAACAATTTCCAAACATGCAATTCTGGATTAAACATTGTTATTCCTCAACAGACAAAGTACTATATAATGAATTCCCAGTATATAATGATGCAAACATTCAAGACCCATATTGTATATTATAGTTTGCAGAAATGGTTTTCCACGTCTTTACTCTTATTGACTCTAATTTAAGATTCTTCAAACGGAGACTCTTATTTTAACAATCTTTCCACTAAAGACTGTAGATTAGGTGGCGAAACCCCGTCTCTACTAAATATACAAAAATTAACTGGGCATGATGGCATGTGCCTGTAATCCCAGCTACTCTGGAGGCTGAGGCAGGGGAATCCCTTGAATCCAGGAGGCAGAGGTTGCAGTGAGCCAAGATAATGCCATTGCACTCCAGCCTGAGCAAAAGAGTGAGACTCTGTCTCAAAAAAACAAAAAAAACAAATAAACAAACAAAATACACGTTATAGATTAGGGATGTCCTAGTCTGAGCAAATCAAAGAGGTGACAGGGTAAGATGCCCTGGTCTGAGGCCAAGAAAATCAAATAGGTGACAAGATAAACCGATTCAGAAATTACTAGTTTAGAAATTAGCAGTGCCTTTCTTCTATTGTGTCATCATCAAAATTATAAAAGTATTTTTTTCTTTAGCACTTTCCAGGAAATAGCAATATTTCTTCCTAACAGAAATTCATACAATATATTATTTCATATCCTATTAAGGCTGAGCAGTGATGCAACTGACAATCTAATGGCTTTACAAATAATTAAATTACAGATTTAATTTGCATTTCCCTAACTAAAAGATAAATTGAAGATCTTCTTTCATGTACCTTTTTCTGATGTCTTTTTATATAATTTGCCCATTTTATTCTAATAAATTTTATCAAATCAGTAAATTTTTATTGATACATAATGTTTCACATAAGTTATAAATATTTCATCAGTCTCTCAATTTTCTGTTTATTGTTTGCAGCATCTGTCATACACACTTTGCAGTTTGATAATACAATATGTCTATCATTTACTTCATAGATTTTGGGTTTTCTACTTTACTAAAGAAGTTATATTCTAATTTTTAATTATTAATTTTAGGATTCCAACTTTCTATTATGAGATAAGCAGCCAACCAATGGTTCCAAAATCTCTAATTAAATAAAACAGTATTTCATAAGTTGAAATGCCATATGAGTTCTCATAGAAAAACTGTGGATTGTCTATTTTGTTCTCCTGGCATTTGTTAGTTTCTGAGCCAAGAATTGATTATATCAGTCCTATTTTAAGTTTTCAATATCTTCCAAGACTAGGTGTCCATTATTCCTAAATTTTATCATTTTTAATTTACACTCTTTTCACATATACATTTTCAAATTATATTACATTGTTAAACATATATATTTGTTTGGATTCCAACTGGAAATGCATTAATTTATGTATTAATTTAGAGATTAATAATACTGTGATGATTTTGAACCTACCGTTGTAGGAATATATTACTCTGTTTAAGTTATTATTTCCTCTCATAAAGTTGTATATATATTTTAACATTTATGTCTTTTGGATTTTCTTGTTTATCTTATACTTAGTGCTTTTATTAAACAAAAAATATTTCCATCTTTATGACTAACTGGTTATTTTTAGTAAAGGCAGAAAGAGAGAGAAAGAATAAAAGACATAGAGAGAGACAGAGAGAGAAGGGAACCGTAAGTTTCTAGTTTTTGAATATCTTGTTTCTACCAGACATTAATATTTCTGGTTAATTTTTCTTCTGCTAACTTGTATAGAATTGCATAATTATATAATAACAATTTATGTTGAGAGGTAACTGTTTAGTTTTATTTTTATAATGTAGCAATTTAATGCTTTTATAATAATTTTATTATATTTACATATTATGTTAGAACCTCAAACTGTTAGTTAATTATGCTAGTAAGTATTTTTGTCATGTTTCTAATTTAATTGGTTTGACATTAGCAATTTTTGTTTATGATGCTATTTGTTGTTGGTTTGGGTTGTATATAATACTTTCATATGGGAAGCGAAATGAATGAGGAAATCTTTCCTTTATGTTAGCAGAAAGTTCAGGAATGGTTAGAACAAATATATTTGCAAATTTCTATTACTCACTTTGAACTTGAAAAGTTGAATGTGAAGAGTTTAATGTACGTGAATGAATAATACAGAGTTACAAATATACTTGAAAGTGCAGGAAACAAGAGGAGGAAAAACAAGATTAATGAATATGTGAAGTAGGTGTCTCCACTAATATTGAATGTTGTACAGGAAGACGATAGTTTTATTTTATTAAAATAATGAGTATTCAAACAGAAGGAGTGAAATAATAAAGAAACTTTTAGAAACAACAACAGAGACTCACAGTTGCAACTCCACTAGGTGAAGAGCGTGGAAGTCATTGCTTTCGTCCTTAAAACAAGAAAAAAGCAACTTACAAAAGTGAAAAGCTACGACCTTTCTGAAACCCATCAAAAAAATAAGGCTTTAGAACAAATTGACCATCATGATATCTGACAAGACAGGTTAATTGAAAGAATTAGAGTCGAGATTTTCTTGCCTAGAGCAGAAATCACTTTAATCATAAAGCAGTAGAAATATTTAAGTGGTAGTTTAATTGAATTTCTGGGAACTGACAGTGGACTAGGCCAATAAAACTTTCCAAATTCAAGTGAAAAGAGAGAAAAAAAACAGAGATTACAATATCAAGTAATTTAATAATTTGGGGAAAATTTCAAAGTGCATAACATACACATGATTAAAATACCAAGGAAAGAGATAACAAAGCACAAGAAATGTTTGAAGTAATAATGGCCAAGGGCTTTCCAAAATCAATCATATACAAAAAACAGATGTAAGAAGTTCAGAAAACATCAAGCAAGTTTAAAAACAAAAAAAGCTAGCCATATCATATTATTTAAACAGCCAAAACAAAAAACAATGAGGACATCTTGTATAATGCCAGAGAAGAAAAAATGTCTTACCTATTGTTGTGAGTTAAATATGTCTCCCAAAAAAAGGGTATTCCAGTCTTAACTCCTGGTACCCATTAAAGTGACCTTATTTGGAACTAGGATCTTTGTGGAGATAATCAGGTTAAGATGAGGTCATAATGGATTAGGGTGAGACCTAGTCAAATGACTGATGTCCTTGTCAAGAGGGAAATTTGGGCATAGGCACAAAGAGGAAAGTACATCATACGAAGTCACTTATAGTAATTTGCTACGGCATTCCTAGGAAACTAATACGCATCAAAGAATAAGGATAGAAGTTACAGCAGGCTTGTCACAAATCATGCAAGCAAGAAGAGAGTGAAATAAAATACTTAAAGTGTTGGAAAAAGAAGTCCACCAACCTAGAATGAATGTCTAGTTAAATTATGACTGAAAAGTGATGGAGGAATAAAGACCTAACTCAGACAAACAAAAACTAGGGGGAATTTATCATTGAAGTCATTCTTTACAAGAAATGTTAAAAGAAGTTTTCTTCAAAGAGAAGAAAAATAATATAAATTGGAAACTCTGATGTCCATAAAGCAAGAGTGCTGGAGAATAAATAAATGTAAAATAAAAATTTTGATTTTCTTATTTGTGATAATTCTAAAAGTTAGCTGTTTAAAGTAATAATAAAAACAAAATTACTATTACAAAAGTGAAATGAATTATAGCAATGACAGACGAGATGGGATGAAAGATTCAGGAAATCATGTAAGATACCTGTGGTACACCTGAGACAGTATAGTGGTATTTGCAGGATGGCCTTAAATTAGTTGTAAGTATATGTTAGAAATGCTAAGATTACCACTAATTCTTTTTATAAGAAATACACTTTTAATGTTAACAAAAGAGATACAATGAAACATAATATTATGCTCAAAATCAAAGAAGGAAGATCAAAGGAAGAGGAGGGTAAGGCCAATGAACAAATGCAACAAGTAGAACATTTATTAAAACATGGTAGATATTAATCTAAATACACTAACAATTATTTAAATATTAATCATCTAGTCACAGCAATTAGGCAAGAGAAGGATATAAAGGGCATCCAAATTGGAAAAGAGGAAGTCTGGCTATCTCTGTTTGCTGATGATATGGTCTCATACCTAGAAAATGCTAAATACTCCTTCAAAAGACTCCTAGATGTGATAAATAAATTCCATAAATTCACAGATTACAAAATCAATATACACAAGTTAATAGCACTGCTATACAACAATTCCAGCTGAGAATAAAATAAAGAATGTAATCTCCTTTACAAGAGCTACAAAAAAATACTTAGGAATACACTTAACCAAGGAAGTGAAATATATCTACAATGAGAACTACAAAACACTGCTGAAAGAAATCAGAGAAAACACAAACAAATGGAAATACATTTCATGTTCATTAATTGGAAGAACAATATCATGAAATCCACCATACCACCCAAAGCAATCTACAGATTCCATGCATTTTCTATCAACCAACAATATTTTTCACAGAATTGGAAAAAAACTATTGCAAAATTCATATGAAACCAAAAATGTCCAGAGTAACCAAACCAATCCTAAGCAAAAAGAATCTGGAGGCAACACATTACCCAACCTCAAGTTATATTGTAAAGCTATAGTCATTAAAATAGCATGTATTGGTATAAAAGTAGATACATAGACCAATGAAACAGAATAGAGAACCCAGAAATAAAGCCAAATTCTTACAACCAACTGATTTTTGACAAAGCATACAATTAATAAAAAATTAGAGAAAAGACTCCCTATTCATAAATGGTGCTAGGAAAATTGGATAGCCACATGTTGAAGAATAAAACTGGATTGCTATGTCTCACCATATACAAAAATTAACTCAAGATTGATAAAAGATTTCAATATAAGATCTGAAACTATAACATTCCTAGAAAAAAACCTCGGAAAATCTATTCTGGACGTTGGCCTAGGCAAATAATTTATGACAAAGATCACAAAAGCAAATGCAACAAAACTAAAAACAGTAAGTGGGACTTAATTAAACTAAAAGGATTTTTCACAGCAAAAGAAATAATCATCAGAGTAAACTGACAACCTACAGAATGAGAGAAAATATTTGCCAATGATGCATCCAATGATGAACTAATATCTAGGATCTACAAGTAACTCAAACAAATAGGCAAGATAAAAACAAATGATCCCATTAAAAAGTGGGCAAATGCCACGAATAGCCTTTTTTAAAAGAAGATATACAAATGGCAAAAAAAAAAAAGAAAAAAAATCTCAACATTACTATCATCAGGGATATGCAAATTAAAACCAAAATGATATCCCCACTTACCTCAGCTAGAATGGCCATTGTTAAAATGTCAAAAAAAAAAAAAAAAAAAAAAAAAAAGATGGCACAGATATGGTGAAATGACAATGCTTATAAACTGTTGCAGGGATGTAAATTAGTACAAACTCTATATAAAAAAATATGGAGATTTCTCAAAGAACTAAAAGATTTACCATTCAATCCAGCAATCCCACTACTGGGTATCTATCCAAAGGAAAATAAATCATTATATCAGAAAGATACCCGCATGTATATGTTTATCACAGCACAATTCACAATTGAAAAGATAAGGAATCAACCTAAGTGTTTATCAGCCCATGAAAAAAAATATATATATACACACACACATACACATACACACATACACACACACACCATGGAATAATACTCAGCTGTAATAAAGAATGAAATAATGTATTTGTGGGAACTTGGATAGAACTCGAGGCCATTATTCTCAGTGAAGTAAGGAATGGAAGACCAAGAATCACATGTTCTCACTTGTAAGTGGGAGCTAAGCTATGGGTACACAAAGACAGGGTGTTATAGTGGACATTGGAGACTCAGAAAGGAGGAGGGTAGGAAAGGGGTGAAAGATGAGCAACTGGGTACAATATGCACTACTCAGGAGATGGGTGCACTAAAATCCCAGAATTCACCACTATACAATTCATCCATGTGACAAAAAATTAATTGTACCCCTAAAGCTATTGAAACATTAAAAAAAGTCATTGAACTGTAAAAAATAAAAATTAAAATAAATATTAACCATCTGAATACACTAATTAAGTGACAATACTGTCAAAATGGATCACTAAACAGTAATAATCAACTAGATGTTTTCCACAAGAAACAGACTCTCTTTAATTACAAATACTTAGATAAGTTGAAAGGAAGAAGATGGTTAACCATATATCATGCTATCATTAATATAAAAATATCCAGAATAGTTTCACATAAATCAAAATTCAGAAAAAAAGGGAAATTATCAAAGATTAAATAAGACTATTATGTGATGATAAAGGACTATTCTCCTAGAAGATACAACAATCCTAAAAATGTAGGTACTTCAACAGATCAACACACATGAGGCAAAAGCTGGTAGATCTGCAGAGAAAAATAGACATATCCAAAATTATAATGGGGGACTTCAACATATCTCTGTCAGTACTTAATATATTAAGCAGCCAAAAAGTTAGTAAAGATATAGCTAAGCTGAACAGTACTATCAATGCACTTTATCTAACTTACATTTATATAATATTCCATTCAACAACAGCTTTTCAAGTTCACTTAGGTCATTCACCAAGATGGACCATATTCTGGGCCATAAAACACACCTAAGCAAATTTAAAATAATAGAGATCATACACAGTATTTTGCAGCTCACAGTTGAATTAAACTAGAAATTAATGATGAAAAATACCTGAATAATCCTCAAATATTCAGAAACTTTTAGAAAACTCTTTAAAATAACACATGGATAAAAGAAATCTCAAGAGAAATTTTAAAATATTTTGAACTAGATGACAATGAAAGTACAACATAGCAAAATGTGAAGAATATGGTAAAAGTAAATTAAGCCTAAAGCACAAAGAATAAAAGAAATAATAACAGTTAAAGGAGAAATCAATACAACTGTAAACATTAAAACAATAGAAAAAATAAACAAAACCATATATTGTTCTTTGAAAATAGCACTGATTGATAAAGCTGTAGGAAGGCTAACCAAGAGAAAAAAAGAAAAGAAAAAAAAACCCCACAAGTTCACAGTATCAGAAGTGAAGCACAGATGGACATTTGGGTTGATTCCAAGTCTTTGCTATTGTGAATAGTGCCGCAATAAACATACATGTACATGTGTTTATTGGGTATCTATACAACACATGCAGCATGAATTGTAATCCTTTGGATATATACCCAGTAATGGGATGGCTGGGACTGGATTAAGAAAATGTGGCACATATACACCATGGAATACTATGCAGCCATAAAAAAGGATGAGTTTGTGCCCTTTATAGGGACATGGATGCAGCTGGAAACCATCATTCTTAGCAAACTATTGCAAGAACAGAAACCCAAACACCGCATGTTCTCACTAATAGGTGGGAACTGAACAATGAGATCACTTGGACTTGGGAAGGGGAACATCACACACCAGGGCCTATCACGGGGAGGGGGGAGGGGGAAGGGATGGCACTGGGAGTTATACCTGATGTAAATGACGAGTTGATGGGTGCTGACGAGTTGATGGATGCAGCACACCAACATGGCACAAGCATACATATGTAACAAACCTGCACGTTATGCACATGTACCCTAGAACTTAAAGTATAATTAAAAAAAAAAAAAAAAAGAAGAAGTGAAGCACGGGTCATCAGATTTCATGTACATTAAGAGGATAATAAATATATATGATATACAACTCTATGCCTGCAAATTTGATAACTTAGATGAAATGGACGTAATTCCTTAAACAAATATCAAAACTCACCTAAGGATAAATTGGTAAGGTATGTAATCCTATATTTACTATATAAGTTGAATTAATAATTCATAACCTACCAGAACAAATTATGCCTGTATAGTTTCACTGATGAATTCTAATAAAGATTTAAGAACAAAATTACATGAATTCTATGCAAGATATTCTAGAAATTAGAAGCAGAAAGAACAATTTCTAACTCTTACCAAGAAGGAAAAATTATCATAATACCAAAACCAGATAAAGACATTAGAAGAAAACAAAAATTACAAACCAGTATCTCTCATAAACACTTAGGTAAATATTCTTATCAAAATATTAGCAAATAAAATCCAACAAAATGGAGAACAATGCATTACAAAAGTGAGATATTATAGCTATATAAGTCTGGATTCAAGGTTCAACATTTGAAAACCAATCAACGAAATTCACCATATCAACGGACTAAAATAGGAAAATCATATGATCATATACAGATGCAGAAAAGCAATTGACAAACTCCAATACTCATACATAATAAAACCTTCCAGCAAACTTGAAATAGAGGGAAACTTCCTCAATTTGTTAAATACCATCTACCAAAAGCTTGCAGCTCAAAGAAGAAAGTCTACATGACTTTAAGTTTGGGGATAACATTTTATATATAGCAAAGCCATGATCCACGAAAAATTTTTTTAAAAATCTAAGTTTATTTTGTTTTGTTTTGTTTTGGTTTTAATACAGTCTCACTCTATCACCCAGGCTGGAGTGAAGTGACACAATCTCGGCTCACTGCAACCTCCAGCTCCTGAGTTCAAGCGATTCTCCTGCTGCAGCTCCCCAAGTGGCTGGAATTACAGCCACGCACCACCATGCCGGGTTAATTTTTGTATTTTTAGTAGAGGCGGAGTTTTGCCATGTTGGACAGGCTGATCTCAAGCTCCTGACCTCAGGTGTTCCACCCACCTTGGCCTCCCAAAGTGCTGGGATTACAGGGTGAGGCACCACTTCTGGCAAGATTGGAATTTTATAAAATGAAAAACTTCTGTTCTGTAAAAGACAATGAGAAAACAAGCCACAGACTGGAGGAAAATATCTTCAAAAGATACATCTGGGAAAGAGCTGTTATCCAAAACATACAGAGAATTCTTAAAACTTGACAGTAAGACAACAAACAATCCAATTTAAAAATGGGCAAAAGACCTGAACTCCTCACCAAAGGTGATATACAGATAGCAAGTAACCACATGAAAATATGTTCAACATCATATGTCATTAGGAAATTGCGAATTAAAACAATGCATTATCAATGCACACCTATGAGATTGGTGAAAATCCAAAACACTGACACCAAATGCTGGTGAGTATTTGGAACAACAAAGATTTTCATGTATTGCTTGTGGGAATGCAGGTGGCACAGCCACTTTGAAAGACAGTTTGGCTGTTTCTTACAAAACTAAACATACTCTTATCATATGATCCAGCACTGTACTTCTTGGTATTTACCTAAATGAACTAAAAACATGTACCCACCCAAAAAAACTGCACACAGATGCTTATAGCAGTTTTATTCATAATTGCCAAAACTTAGAAACAACCAAGATGTTCTTCTGTTAGGTGAAAGGATAAATAAAATGTGGTACATTCAGACAATGGAATATTATTCATGGCTGAAAAATGAGCTATCAACCCATAAAAGTATGTGAAGACACTTTAAATGCATACTATTAAGTGAAAGAAGTCAATCTAAAAAGGCTACATACTGTAGAATTTCAACTATATGACATTCAGGAAAAGGCAAAACTATGAAAATAGTAAAAAGATCAGTGGTTGCCTGGAGTTGGCTTAGGCTGAGAGAATAAATAAGCAGAGTACAGAGGATTTTTAGGGCGGCAAAACCACTGTTCATGATACTTTAATGGTAGATAACATGTCATTATTCATTTGTCAAAATCCAAGGAATGTGCCATATTGAGAGTGAATCCTCAACTACAGACTTTGGGTGATAATGATGTGTCAAGGTAGGTTCATCTAATATAATAAATGTCCCGCTATGGTGCAGGATATTGAAAGCAGGAGAGGTTGTGCCATGCGGGGACAGGAATTACACAGTAACTCTCTGTACTTTCCACTTATTTCTTCTGTGAATTAAAAGCTTTCTAAAAGATAAAATTTCTTACAATACTTTTAAAATTACTTATCCACCTCATGTGCAAAACTACATTTTGTTCCAAAGAAAATGGGACTAGTATTACCTTGTGTTGTTGATGTACCTGTCAAAGGGAAATCATACAAAAGGATGTGTACATCTCAGTGTTACAGTAACAGAGATATTGAGACAAAGCTCCTATCAGAGCACAGAGCAAATGCTCAATATATGGTTATTATTTTGAAACTATTCAAATGTTGGTTCTGATTATTGTCATCTGTATCTTCATTATGCCTTTCTAGTTGTTATTAATAAAAGAGCAAACTAGGTAAAATTTCAATCTAGTGATAAATTGTTTATTACTCTGTTTGGTTGTTTGCAGCCTTCTTATAAGTCATTTCAGGACATGGCCCAAGGATATTTCTTGTTACAGATAACAAGAGAGGTAGCATTCCTGCCCACTCCAGAGCGGCACATGGAACTATACCTTGCATTTGGATGATTATTCTGTCTATCTTCAAATGATCGTTGATGGATTTCCTGCAATCCATCTGGGTATAATCAAGGAAAAGGATACTTTGTTGTTTCTGTTAGGGAGATAAAATTTGGCATGGAGAGACAAAGTCCTAGGTTCTATCCAGGCAAGAGCAGGGGGACACGGGAGGAAGATCACCTGGAGGTCCAGTATCTCCCCCTTTCCCTAGCTGATCCCTGCACAAACTCAGCTGCCAGAAAATCCACAAAGCCCATGGTAGGTGACTTTGACACTTTGTGGGGGCTCTAAAACCATCACATTAGATACACGGCATATTTTGCCACTTACCCTGCTTCATAAATCAAAGTTTCATGAATGTATGCATATTAACATATGTTTATATAAACATTTATATACATTTATGTACATATATCAACTCACAACATATGGCAGAATACTGTTATCTTTGCCCCTGTATTTATGTGTTGCCCCTCATTTCCATGAACCCGAAACATGCCAGGGTTCACTATGTAATTTGTGGCAGTTCAGTAAAATAATTCTCAAGACCCACGGAGGATGTTTCAGCCCTGTAAGACTACGGCCCAAACTTAGCAGACAAAGTCCCAAGTCCCACAAGCAGCGCACACCAACAGAACAACAGAAAAGACTTCATCATGATGCCTCAACAAGACTGCATTTATTCACATGAATGATCCCAGAACAGGATGCAGTGAAGGGACACACACACCTCAGTGACAGCCGCTTCCTTCTGGCTGGCGTACCACCAGAAAAGGAAGTCCAAAGCCCAGGCAGGCCACATGCTCAGGGGTCTCCTATCTCCACAACCAGGGCATGCATGTCTGAAATTCTGACCTAATGCCTGCACATTCTTCCCCAAAGTCAGAGAACAATTGACTGGTTTCTTTTGCTACAAAACTCATAAAGAAGAAAGAAACACTAAAAATACAAGTATAAACAATTTTTATTTTCCATATATTTTCTCCTTTTTTAATGTACTTTGTGAAACATTTAAAAAGTGAGATCTTAGCTTTTGGGTTCTATTTGTACTAGCATTTTTCAAACTGTGGGTCATGACTGATTTGTGAATTATAAATCAATTCCATGGGTTATGAGCAGCATTTTTGTAATTAAATAGAATTGAATAATAAAAACCCCTGCAGCTAACATAATATTTAGTGATGATATCTTTTTTCCTAATTTTATGAAGGTATTATTTCCCAAGGAAAAGTAGAAAACTTTTTCCCAAGGAAAAGTAGAAAAAATAGAAAACATTTCCCAAGGAAAATATAAAAACCTGTTAGATGTTTGAGATTCTGGGTAATCTTGGACATAGTGACCTTTAGTTGCCCATCAGTGACAGAGATTCCTTCCCCCAATACTTGGCCTACTGATCCCAGCTTAAATACAATATTGGCTAGGAGGTGGGTAAGATGTTTTAGAAAAATAATGTTTAAAAAGTAACACATAAAGCAGTTGGTTTTACTAGTGGATGACATAATTCAATATTGATAGCATAAGTTTGCTTTAAATGAAACAAAAACATATAACACATTTGGCAAAACATTTCCATACATTGTTCCAGTTTGATAACAAATAACAAATATTTAAAAAGAAACATGGATATTTGAGTACAGAAATTCCTCTGTATACTTGTATTTTTTGAATTTGTTGGAAGCAGCTTTTCCTTAATGATCCACATGTATTTAATATGGACTTAGCTGTTTAAGTTATATGAACTTTTCCATCAGTAACTAATTAGGTGCAACAAAAAATATAATATTGCATCATAACTACAACCAATAATATGTCATCTGGTTAGAGGTGGCTGGGGCAAAAAAGTGTGTGTGTATATATATATTTACATAAACATATATACACACACACATATATACATGCATATACATATATATGTATATATCTAATAAATATTAGATAACAAGCAAGCAGAGGCATTACAGAGTATCCTGGAAAGCAGATTAACATCATGAAATCTAGTTGTAAACTGTTTAAGTATTATAGATGGTAATAAAAACTAGTGAATTACAAGTTATAAAAATTTTTAATAGGATACAATTAACTCAAAAGTTTTGAAAAAAAAGTTTGCCTTAAAAATTTTATAGTTTCCAAGGCACAGTAATTTTTTTAATGGAGAACAAACAATTGAAGACAAGAGAGATGTGGTTTATAAAATTTTGTAACTTTCTCAAAATAAAAGACCTGGGTGAAAAACTCATGATTAATTCAACATCCATCAAAAATTTAAAAGCCTATTCTATTAAACTGAATTTTATTTAGGCTCTGACTTTTGTTATTCATTAACATTTTATTGGACCCACTTATATTTTAAAATAAAACCACTGTATCTACAAATAAAATATATTGAATTGCTTTTCATAAATTCAAATTTGTAATAATCAGAATTGTCATGGCAGAGGAAAAAGATGAACTCTTGTACACAAAAATTTATCGACATTTAGTGTTGTTTGATTTATAACAAGGGAAACCTGAAGAATAAAAAGCTATTGCTAAATAATATAAATTAAATAGTGGTACAGCTATGCAAAGTGATTATTTTAAAAATCACACAAAATTTGCCTAGATTTCTTATTTAGCTCAGAAAATGCTCACATGTGATATTAAATAAAAGAGGAAAAAAGCTTGCCTAAACCACATATATACATATGTGTATACACACACACATGCACACACAGCAGGAGGAATAAAAAGGGAAAAATAATTTAAACATGGGGTGTGTGTGTGTGTGTGTGTGTGTGTGTAACATGTATGTATTCCAAAATGGAATTCTTGTCTCCTCTGAGGCTCTCAGAGCTCTGGATTGCAGGCCAGATGATTCTTCAGGGAAGGAGACCCTCAGTCATGATTATTAGGGGCCAAGGGAGAAGCTGTGTTACAATTCAGGCTCCGTGGCAGCTCTGTGTAGCTGAGGCAGCTAGAGAAGGGGCTGAAGTACTCCCAGCGGCTAGAGTAGCAAGTCTTCCTTTGCAAGGGCATTTGGCCATCACATGATCTTCTCCACCACACTATGTAATCTGAACCCAGCTAAGTGTATACTTGTTATGCATAATTGATTGATTGAACAATAGAGATGAAATTAAGCCAACACTATTATATCCAAAAGTCCAGTCCATTATTCACTCAGGCTTTGGAAAAACCATTTGTCCACAAGAAAAACACCAATAATATAAGACTTGTCAGAAACCCTCTCCTATAGCAGATACATTACATTATTTATATAGAAAAAAAATATCTAGCAAACTGCATAAAAATCTGTGGAAACCTGTCTATTTTAGGTAGATTATTTGATCAGAAAGAAATTTCCCAAAATAAAGGAAAACTTCTCTCCAACTGTAACCTTATTTGCAAATTTATAATAAGGAAAACCTGAAGAATAAAAAGCTTTTGCTTTTCATTTTTTTGCAACGGAACAACTTATCTTTGTTTACTAAGAAGAGATTCTTGTGATTTTACTGGAAGAATATAAAATTATTGTTTTATTATTTTTAAAGGTGCCACAAATGTATACACATGTTTTATAATTTTATATGGAAAAAATCATATTTACCATGTATCAAATTATTGGTCCATTCTTCACTCAATGGTCGTCTAGGTCATTATTAAGAGTGAGCAACTAAATAATCTAAGTCTATTGCCCTCTTTATTATGAAATTACATTTTGAAATCAGAGTAATATGTGCTTTATCAAATGACTATGTTTTCTAAAATATATGGGCACTGTATGTATACATAAAATACTATTTTAATATTATATCAATTGTTATTAATATCCATCATATTAATATATTATACATTAATATTATATTCCTTAGTTGCACTCTTAATATATTTATTATGTATCATGTTTTATAATTATATCACATATTATATTAATGTATAAGCATATAACTCATTTCATTGTGCTTCCCTTTATTGTACTTTGCAGACATTGCTTCTTTTACAAATTGAAAGTCTGTAGCAACCTTGCATTGAGCAAGTCTATTGGCACCACTTTTTCAACAGCATATGCTCATTCGGTTTCTCTATGCCATGTTTTAATAATTCTCACAGTATTTCAGACTTTTTCATTATTATTGTATCTGTATGTTGATCTGTGATTAGTGATCTTTGATGTTACTTTTTTTTTTTTTTTTTTTTTTTTTTTCTGAAGCGGAGTCTCGCTATCTCCCAGGCTAGAGTGCAGTGGCGCAATCTCAGCTCACTGCAAGTTCCGCCTCGCGGGTTCATGCCATTTTCCTGCCTCAGCCTCCCGAGTAGCTGGGACTACAGGCGCCCAACAGCACGCCTGGCTAATTTTTTGTATTTTTAGTAGAGATGGGGTTTTATCATGTTAGCCAGGATGGTCTCGATCTCCTGACCTCATGATCTGCCTGCCTCAGCCTCCCAAAGTGCTGGGATTACAGGCGTGGGCCACCATGCCCAGTCTGATATTACTATTTTAATTGTCTTGTGGTCCCACGAACCATGCCCTTCTGAGATGAAAATAAAATTAATAAAGTTGTTTGTATTCTAACTGCTCTCCAGCTGTTTGTTTCCATCTCTTCCTCTCCTTGGGCCTCCCTATTCCTGAAGACAAAACAATATTGAAATTAAGCCAAATGGGTTAAAAATCCTACAATGGCCTCTAAGTGTTCAAGTGAAAGGAAGAGTCACATGTTTCTCACCAAATCCAAAGCTAGAAATGATTACGTTAGTAAGGAAGTCCTGTCAAAGCCAAGATAGCTCAAAAGCTAGGCCTCACATCAAACAGTTAGCCAAGTTGGAATGCAACAGAAATAGTCTTAAAGAAAATTAAAAGTGCTACTCCAATGAACACATGAATGATAAGAAAGTGAGTAAGCCTTATTGCTGATATGGAGAAAGTTTTAGTGTTCTTGATAGAAGATGAAGCCAGCTACAGCATTCCTTTAGGCTAAAGCTTAATCCAGAGCCAGGCCCTAACTCTTTTCAGCTCTGTCTAAAGTCTTAGACAGGTGAGAGAGAACACAGCAGAAGAGAAGTTTAAAACTAGCAGTTTGGTTCATGAGGTTTAAGAGAAAAAGTCATTTCCATAACATAAAAGTGCAATGTGGAGCAGTAAGTGTTGGTGTAGAAACTGCAGCAAGTTATCCAGAAGATCTAGCTAACATCACTGACGAAGATGACTATATTAAGCAACAGATTTCAATGTTGATAAAACAGTCTTATGATGAAAAAAGGTGCCATTTGAGACTGTCATAGTTAGAAAGGAGAAGTCAGTGCATGGCTTCAAATCTTCAAAGAACAGTCTGCATCTCTTGCTAGGCACTAGAGGGCCTGGTGAGTTCAAGTTGAAGCCAATGTTTCAAATTACTGTTTTGAAAATCCTACAGCCCTTAAAATACATGCTAAATCTACTCTTCATGTAATCTATAAATCGAACAAGAAATTTGGCTTACAGATGGTTTACTGAATATTTTAATGACACCATTAAACGTGCTGCTCAGAAAAAATAATAAAAAATTCCTTTAAAAATATTACTGCTCATTGACAACGCACCTGGTGACCCAAGAACTCTGATGGAGATGTACAAAGAGATTAGTGTTGGTTTTATGCCTGCTATGACAACAACCATTCTACAACCCATGGATCAAGGGGTAATTTTGACTTTCAAGTATTACTATTTCAGAAACATACTTCATAAGTCAATAGCTGTCATAAATAGTGATTTATCAGGCTGATCTGGGCAAAGTAAATGGAAAACCTTCTGCAAAGAATTCACCATTTTAGATGTCATTAAGAACATTAGTGATTCATGGAAGGAGGTCAAATAGCAACATTAACAAGAGTTTAAAAGAAATTGATTTCAACCATCATGGATGACATAGAGGGGTTTGTAATTTTAGCTGAGGCAGTAACTACAGATGTAGTGAAAATAGGAAGACAAAGAATTAAAAGTGGAGTCTGAAGATGCAACTGAATTGCAGCCATCACGTGATAGAACTTGGAGAAGTAGTAGTTGCTTCTTACAGATGAGCAAAGAAACTGGTTTCTTAAGATAAAATCTACTCCTCATGAAGATGCTGTGTACATTATGAAGATGACAACAAACAATTTGGACTATCACATAGACTTACTTAATAAGGTTGCAGCAGAGTTAGAAAGGACCAACTCCAATTCAAGGACCAACTCCAATTCTCAAAAAGCCTCTATGTGTAAAATGTCATCAAAGAGCACTGCACACTACAGAGAAATAGTTTATGAAGAGTCAATCAATGTGGCAAACTTCATTGTTGTCTTATTTTAAGAAATTGGCACAGCCACCCTCCAACCGTTACCAACCACCACTCTGATCAGTCAGCAGCCACCAACATCAAGGCAAGACTCTAGGCCAGAAAAAAGATTATGACTTGCTGAAGGTACAGATGATCCATCAGAAAGCAAAGCTGTCACTATGTCATGTCTGTGCTCAAATAGTTTCAGATTTTGAAGCATTTTGGGTTTTGAATTTTGGGATTAGGGATGCTCCACCAGTCTATATACATACACAAACATACACACACAAACCACACATACACTTACACACATATATACTGTACATATACAAAAACAGTGTGTATACATATATACACACATACACACATACTGTATACACATACACTACTGTATACACATACACATACATATACATTTACTAATGCACACACAGTAAAGCAGTAATATTGATGGGCTCCATAAAAGTATATAGGTAGAACAATGTTGGAGATTTACTAGCTCACACAAAATTAGGACATCTCTAATGTGTAATACATATTTCAAAGCTATAAATGCCAGGTTTTAGTTTAACAGATAGAACAGATAGCAGATTTAATGTAAAAGAGAGAAAATGTTTTATCTCTTAGCCCCAGGGCTTCTGTCATGCCATAAAAGCAAGTACGCTATTTAAATTATAATAAGAATCAGAGAAAAAGTAGGCTATATCAATTTTTTTAATTTTTATGTTTTGTTTTAATCACACCAATTTTCAAGTTAGTTGACTGTAAAACAGCAAACAGTGAGGCACTAAACTTGTGAACTCATCACACAGTATCAAGCATAGTTCCTCTCTTCTATTTAAAATATAAATTCTAATTATGTGAGAATAGTTTTTTTAACATGAATAAACAATATCCTAAATAATTTTACATAACTAAACTAATAAACTAGAGAACTTGCTATAGATTCATGTGTATAATCATTCACTAGAATCACAGAAACAAAGACATTGTTTCTTAGAAATTCTGACTCTGTGAAACCTAAAAAAGTCATAATTGGTCTTTGTAGGTGTATTGCATATTTTTCAGCAGGTAAATCATTCAAGGTGGCAATATTTACTAAATTTCAGTCTTAGAAAAGAAGCAATATTTTAAAACATAAAACAATGAAAACTTTTTTACAGAATGGAAAGGTTTGTTACAAAGAAGGCTAAGGGAATGTAGAATAAGTCTGTCTCTTTAATAAAATGCTCCATCCATCATCCAAAGTACACAATATTTTACTTTCATGTCAACACATTTCTTTGGCAGTATCATCACATGGTGATAAGAGCACAGTCATTGAAATAAGAGACAGTTGCAACTTACAAGCTGAGTGATGCTGAGTGATATAGTTGGGTTCACCCATCTGCAATTCCTTCATCAATCAAATAGAAATAATAAGACATACTGTATAGGGTTCTTGCCTGTAAGATGTGTATCATTTCATATGATGCCAATAGCACATTCCATTTACTGTTGTTTTTATTTACATTAGTTCCCTGTACAAATACGTGCCGTTTTTTAGGGCACATGTTGTTGTGTTAATGAAAAAAATGGTACTTCTTAGTAGTCACTTGCCTTGCTATGTTATTTTTCCAACTCCTGGGAATATGACACCTAGTAATATCATAGCATGTTATTATTCTCTATTTTTATCTCCCTTAATATTAGATTAAGTCACAGGCAAAGTAACTACAAATGTTTTGGAGGTTTTTGCTTCCGTGATTTATTTCAAAGGAAAATCCATTTTACCTGAGATGTTGTAAATATTTGAAGAATAGTAAATCTGTTTCTGATTATTAATACCATAATTCAGGAAAACCCTACACAACATTAGTATACTTCAAGTTTTACAATTAAAAGCCTGTAAGAAAATAAGCATTATGCAGATCACAAGAGTGATCTCAGATAATTCAAATAATTTGGCTGAGGTCAAGGAGCTTTTAAGGAGCCTAATCAGACATAACAAAGGCTTTCTCCTATAATCCACCTGCAGAAGCACTGAGGGTTGCAAAATTATGCATCCAGAAATATGATCATTAAAATAAAACTTCTAGCTGATTCACAATAATGAGGGAGTTAAATTTGTCAGAATATTGAACAGTATGTGTGAGTTTATGATTTCTTGTTTTGGAGCATCCTCATTCTAGAGAAACAGAAAAACCTGTCACTCAGAATGCTGTCAGACATCAACATCCTACCTGTAATTTCCTACTGTAAGGGCCTGGAAACTTTCCATACTATTTGATGTGATGTAAAACAAATTAATATCAAATTGCTCCTTCTCTTTACAGTGGCTTTCTATTAATTTTGTTCTAATAACATTTTGGGGGGTAATACAAATTAGGGAAATATTAACACAGCACCTAATGATGAAGCTTGAAGTTGTAAAAATTGACTTTAATAAATATTGGGTTATTTTATTTTTATGATGCCATAGTCACTAATATTTGTAGGGTTTTTGATCAAGTATGCTTTGGGGTCCAGCTTACAGCAGAAAACTGTAACCTTCACTTATAAGATGAGGTAAAGAAGTTTGATTATGCTAAAAACCCTTGCATATATAAAGCCATACTTCTTAATAAGATGCTCTGTTAACAAGTCAATATTTATAGAATATTCTTATGTAACTCTGTTATCAAAATAGTTTAAATGAGAAAAAGCAAAGAGCTTAATGAAATGTGCGTGGTATTCAATTTTTCTATTTAGTGAGTGCACACATGAACATAATAGATTGATACAAGCTGACTGTAACCTCATAAACTAAAAATAATACACAAATAATCTCTAGAGGTTGCTGAAATATATACACCTTAATTATTTTAGTATCTCAAGTCCTAACTAATAGCCATAAATTTCTACAATGCTTTATTTGGATAAAATAGCAGCATGAAATGGACGTTCTCACCTCACCAAATGTTGATTCAGAGCTTTAAAAAAAACATAAAAAAAGAAAGATTTAATCTCTCAGTTATTCTCAGAATAATTATTTCCTCTGCAATAGCTATCTGCCCCTAACAAATACAAAAAAAAGATAAAAACATAAAGTTAATTCTTTTTATGTGGGACAAGTACTAATAGACTAAGTTAGAAGTTAAAAAATTGGCAGTATACTTTAGACTCGAAATAGACGAATGTGCCAGAATTGAGCATTTTTTACTGTTACCCGGCAAAACAACCTAATACAGTTACATAAAGGTAATTGTGTGCAACACATTTTTTCCCAGAAAAATCTACCTATAATCCATTATGAAAGATCTACTCATTTCTCCCTTAATCTATGTACATACCTAATAATTTCAAGTGGAACCAGTCTCTGTAATAGTTTCCTATTGCTACTATAAACAAATGACAAACTGAGTAATTTAAATACACACACAAATATACACACATACACATACTATGCTCTGTCTTACAGTTTTGGAGGCAGAAGTACACAATAAGTTTCACCGTGATGAAATCAAGGTGCTGGCAAGGCTAGTTCTTTCTGAAGATTCTAGGCTAGAAACTGTTTCTTGCGTTTTCCAGCTTCTAGAGCAGTGGTGTCCAAGTTTTTTGGCTTCCCTGGGCCACATTGGAAGAAGAAAAATTATCTAGAGCCACACATAAAAAAATAGCTGATGAACTAAAATAAATCTCATAATGCTTTAAGAAAGTTTACGACTTTGTGTTGGAACGCATTCAAAGCCGTCCTGAGCCACATGGGGTCTGTGGGCTGCAGTTTGGACAGGTTTACTCTAGAGGATGGCAACATTTCTTGCTTGTGGTTGTACCACTATTATCTTCCTCATATGTCAGGAGCTTCATCCTATCCGACAAGAAACTCCTCTACATATCTTTTCTAGACAATTCTAGACCACTTATGGCTTCTGCTGAGATACCTTGGTGGATTTCATGCCTAAGCACATGCCTAATCTCTTCAGAGTCCCCTGTGTGATTAAATACTCTGATCGTTTGATCTCCTCCAGACAGTAGCAAAATATTGTCAAGTCATACACTTGGCTTTTTTTTCCGAGCATGCTTTCCCGACGGTGAATCTCCTCTTAGTAGCAGGTTTTGAAAGCCCTGGCTCACTTTTGAGTAAGAGTTTTGCCGTCAATTTATATCTTTCCTCTTACATTTCACATTTCATAAGAAAAAAAACAAAGCCACATCTTCAACACATTGTTCAGAAATCTCCTTGGCTAAATATTCAAGTTTATCAGATACAGTCCTTTCCACACAACTAAAAAATATAATTCAGCTAAGTTTCCTGCCATTATATAACAAGGATCCCCTTTCTTTCAGATTCTAGTACCATATTTTTCATTTGTTTCTGATCTCCCAACAGTAGTCCTTTTAATATCCGTATTTCTACCAATAGCCTGGATATAAGGCTATTGGTAGAAATTGGTAAAATTATAAGGATATAATTTAAATATTCTCTAAGACAATAAGTTTTTCTCCTGTGCTCCTCACTTCCTTCTGCATCCTCATTAGAAGCCCTTTTAATGCCCATAAACCTACTAACATTCTGTTCAAGACTCCCTAGGCATTTTCTATAATGTTCCTCAAACTTATTTCAGCCTCTACCCATTACCCAATTTTAAAGCCACTTCTACATATTATGGTATGTGCTACAGAAGTACCCCACTTTCTAGTACTAATATCTGTACTAGCTTCCTGTTGCTGCTGTAACAAACTGCCACATAAAAAGCTACTGGCCCTGGGAGAGGGGGTGATATATGCAAAGTGCAGAGAAACAGAGAAAGAGATAGATAGAAACAGAGAGAGAGACATTGCCTGGTGTTCAAATCATAAAGTGGCTCTCAGTGCTACTGCAAAACTAGTTATGAGACTTTTAAAAAGAATGTACAATGAGTCATGTGCTCTTGTAATTTAAAAATTCATAATTAGAGGTATTTGTGATTGTGTGTTGCAAAGGAATTCCTCAACTAGTCTTATGTACACCTGAACCCATCTCATACAAACATTAGGGAAACATTTATACCTACTAAATGATTCTATAAACTGAAAACTGAAAGGTTTTATATATATATTTTATAGATCTTTAAAAAATCCAATGTATAAAGAATAATTGGAAAATACTAAGCTGTGAGACATTCAGCAATGCTATATAGTAAGAAACTTATTCCTGAAACAATGCAGGGGAAATTGGCAGAACAGCACAGTGTACATAAAAGCTAATTAGTTAAAACATAGTAATAAAACTCTAAATTTAAATTTAAATAAAAGGGCTAATTGAAATAGAGAGCAAACAAAGAAGACTGTAACTGCATACTAATTTGTCTAGCTTAATACTTTTGCTGAGGACAAAGGCATACAATTCATTAGAGATAAAAATCTGCAAGCATAACTCAAAACTAAAATGGAAAATTTCATGAAAAAAGAAGATCTAGGGAAATGAGAAGACTGAGAGGTCATTACTGAAAAATGCCAATTTTTTCTACTTGGTGGAAAGTAAAGTGAGAGATACATTTAGGAGTTATCAATACTAATGAGAAACAAGTCACAGATTTGAGAGGTTAGAAGGCTATAATGTCCTGATGTTAACTATAATTTATCATCTCCAAAATTTTCTAAACGATGGTTAATGCTTTTGTCTAAGGTTGACTAACTCATATATAATAATACAATTTTACATAGCAACTAGAAGACTTTAAAAAATCATTTTAATTTTACTTTCCAAAAAAAAAAAAAAAAACATTTTGGAAAGGTTAGGTCAGCAAAATACCTTATTTGCTTTATTTTACTTCTCTGGGTCCAATTCTACCCTGAGCAGCCCTTCCAGTCCCCATCACTGACTTTACAATCTGCCAACACTTTTTTCATTGTTGTGTTTAAGGGAAGCTAGAAGAAGGTAAAAATCAAGATAGGGCAAACATTTATTACACTAGCACAATTTCAGATCCCAGCATTATAAAATTCCTTATGGGGAGAAGGTGTTTAACATTTACTGAATGAAAGGTTTACTTTCTGTCAACAATTTTTAGGGTACTCCATCTACTACCTAAGGTTTCAATAGGCATTCAATACATTACATAAAATATAATGGCTCATGAAACAAATTTCTCCCATCTATTTTATTCTCTGTATCTCACAACTACACCAATAATTGAGCTCCTCATCCCTTGACTGACTAGAGCAATAACCTTCTGATAATTTTCCCTGACACTAGCCACTAATTTCTTCAATATATCATCTGTATGTCAAAACAGTTAAATTCCAAAAACATGTAGCTGATAAAAATAGATTCCTTGCTATAAATATCTGATGCCCACAGAACCATATTAAATTAATAATCATAACATGACATGGCCTACAGCTAGACCAAACCCAGTTTTTCAGCCATGCTCTACTGTATCAACAATTCTTGAAGTTATTCAAACTTGTTCTAAAATTTAATTTACTAGGAAAAATCTCACTATTTATTTTTTTGGATCTTAATCTCATCACAGTGGCGTCAAAACAGAGCTGATGATTTATTCACCTATGTTAACATAGCTCCTTTTACATAGCTTAATAATAATTATAGTAATAATAAAAGTGACATCAAAGGTATGTTACATATTATTCATCTATCATATTCTATTTACCATCACGTAAACTACTTTTGGATATCAACTGTAATCTTCAGCATTCAATTTAATGCCTAGAAAATGACAAATTTAATCAATATTTCCTACATAAATATGATTGAATGAATGAAGGAGTAAGTAAATTTACTTGTTGAAATCTCCAGAATGTTGGACTATTTTTCATAAAATATGCTCATGAAATTGATGATTTTTTTATTTGGTGTTTCTGACTACTTATTTATACATATCTTTTTGGAGATAAATTAACTTAGTCAATTCATAACTTTTATTAAGTTAAAAAGTAAAACAGCAGTATATGGTTAAAATATTCCATCAGTCTTCCGAAGCCTATAAGAAAAAGTACTTCCATTGTATGCTATGACAGAGGACCCTGTCCCAGACTGGGCTTCCAGCTAAAAAAACAAACAAACAAAGCACAACAACAACAACCCAAAAATCTAAAAAATAGACACAATGAAATAAATGAGATGATTGTTTTTCAGGAATTGACAATAGGGACTTTCGTATTTAAGAGAGTGGAATACGTGAGGATCTATGATTGCCTAACTTTCTACCTGGAAGCACCTGCCTTAATGCAAGAAGATAAAACCCAAGCATATTGGCAGTCTTTCTAAACTGAGGAGGTAAATACTGGAGTTCTAGATGGCTGCAGCACTTGGAATTTTAGAGAAAAAGTAATTAAAATGATGGAATGTTTTAGAAGGTACAGGGTAGAGGGATATATTAGCTTGGAATATCAAATTAGGGTGGCTTCCATGAGCTGGCTTGTACACTGGGTGAGACTCTGCGAAGTCTAAATGAGATTGCCACTGTGGGACTGAGAACAGAACAGAACTAACCAAGATGGTACAGTGATAACAGAAGTTGGAATTCCATGTTAGGCTGAGTAGAAAAACCTCACTGAGAATGTCAGGCTTCATTATGATACCTCAGAAAGACTTTGTTTTGAGAGTTAAAACTAGGCCCAAGGAAAGAGTTCAAAACTCAAATAGACCAGTAAAAAGTAGAAAGAATGATCAAACCAGCCACAAACAAGGATCTTTATTAATTTAGTGGTCTATCAGAACAAAACAAAAATTCTATAAAGCAAGACAACATAGTCAGCTCCTTCAAAAAAATAAAAACTTTACTGAACAATCTGAACACCTAAAATCTATTAGACCTGCCAATAAATAGGAAAATGTGAACTATAATCAAGAAAATAAGTACAAACAGACCTTAGATGTTGTATTTAATTGACAAGGACTTTCAAACTGCTGTTTTTTAATTTTGGAGTTTAATAACTATAAATCCATTGCATGCTATGACAGAGGACCTTGTCCCAGACCAGGCTTCCAGATAAAAAACAAACAAAGCACAACAACCACAATCCAAAAATCTAAAAATTAGAAACAATAAAATAACTGAGATGATTGTTTTTCAGGAATCAGACAATAGGGATTAGATGATATAGTTTCATAAGTATAAAAAACTATACTCAAGAATTTCAAAGAAAATGTTTTATAATGAGTGAACAAATACAGAATTAAGTAGAAAAATGGAATCTCTAGAAAAATAAAATAATGGGAAATTCAGGAATGAAAGTAAAACAAAGATATCTGCTTACTGTCCAACTTTATACTGGAGATCGTGTACAATTTAATGAGGAAAGAAAAAGAAATAAATGATTAAAAATAAAAAATTAATCTGTATCTATTTAGTGGTTATCAATGTAGACAATCTCAAACATATCTACAACTTCTATAAAAAATAAAATGATTTATCTGAACCACAGAGTACAAGTTCGCTATAAAAAACCAATTGCATTTCCATAAACTAATGACAAATTAATATAAAGTAAAAATTTTAAATACTACCTATAGCACTAAGAGCATAAAATACTTATGAATATATTTAATATACGTTCAGGATTACAATAATGAAAGTAAAAAATATTGTTGAGAGAGCTAAACAAAGTATTATGGATTGAATTTTATCTTCTCAAAAGATATGTTCAAATTAACCCTACCTACCTATGAACATGACCTTATTTAGAAATAGAGTCTTTGCAAATGTAAACCCAGTTTCAATTAGGTCATATTAGGTGTATTAGTTCGTTCCCACATTGCTAATAAAGACATACCTGAGACTGCAAAATTTATAAAGAAAAGGGACTTAATTGACTCAGTTTCACAGAGCTGGGAAGGCCTCATGAAACTTACAATCATGGTGGAAGGGGAAGCAAACACATCCTTCTTCACATGGTGGCAGCAAGGGGAGGTGCCAAGCAAAAGGGAGAAGAGCCCCTTATAAAACCATCAGATCTCATGAGAACTCACTATCATGAGAATAGCCTGAGCTTAACTGCCCCCATGATTAAATTACCACCCACCAGGTTGCTCCCATGACGCATGGAGATTATGGGAACTATAATTTAAGAGAGATTTGGGTGGGAATACAGCCAAACCATATCATTAGGGTAGGGTATTCTCTAATTCAGTTACTGATGTTCTTATAACAAAAGGGAAATCTTGACAAAGATATACAGGAAGAATGCCATATGATAACAGATGCAGAAATTGGAAGCATGCATCTACAAGCCAAGAGTCCCCAAGGACTGATGACAGCCACATGGAGGTAGGAGAAAGGAATGAGACAGACTCTTTTAGAGCCCTCTAGAAGGAACAAACTATTCTCTTTTTAAAAAACTGATTTATTTATGTTTAATTGACAAATAATAATTAGACATGGTTATGGGGTACAATGTGATATTTTGATTAATGTATACATTAAAGAAAGATTCAACCAAGCTGCATGGACACAGTAATAATGTATGATATATTTCAAAATTGCTAAAATAGATTTTTAACATTGTTATCATGAAAAATTATAAATCGGTGAGGTGATGGATATGTTAATTGGCTTAATCAAATGCTTCCATAATGAAATTGAATCTTTCTATACCTAGAAAACAACATTTCCAACCCCTTGATTTTAAACTTCTAACCACTAGAAATGGGAGATAATAAATTTTTGACATATTAAGCCACTCAGTTTGTGGTAGTTTGTTATAGCAGCCATGAAAAATGAATATGGTCATACCTCATTGTATGTGCTTAGATTTATTGCACTTTGAAGATATTGGATATTTTTTTACAAATTAAAGGTTTGTCATAATCTTGATCTAGGAAGTCTTTCTCGCCACTTTTCCAACAGCACATGCTAGTCCATGTCTCTGTGTCACATTGTAGTAATTCTCACAACATTTCAAATTTTAATGTTATATCTGTATGGTGATCTATGATCAGTGGTCTGTGTTGTTCCTATTTTAATTGTTTTTGGGCACCACAAACCATGCTCATATAAGACACTGAACCTAACAGGTAAATGTCATATGTGTTCTGACTGCTCCACCAACAAGTCATTTCCCCATCTTCCATTCATCGGGCCTCCTTATTCCCTCAGGCACAACAACATTGAAATTAGGCCAAGTAACAGTCGTACAATGGCCTCTAGGTATTCAAGTGAAAGGAAGTCTCACCCTGGACGCACTTTAAATCAAAAGCTAAAAATGATTAAGCTTAGCGAGGAAGGCATGTCAAAGCTGAGACAGGCCAAAAGCTAGACCTTTTGTGTCAGTTAGTCAAGTTGTGAATACAAAGGAAAAGTTCTTGAAGGAAAAGTAAAGTGCTACTCTAGTGAGCACAAAATGTTAAGAAAGTGAAACAGCCTTATCACTGATATGCAGAATGTTTTAGTGCTCTGTACAGAAGAACAAATTAACCACAACATCCTCTTAAGTCAAAGCTTTATCAAGGACAAAGCCCTAACTCACTTCAATTCACTGAAGGCTGAGAGAGGTGAGAATGCTGCAGAAGAAAAGTTTGAAGCTAGCAGACATTGGCTTATGAGGTTTAAGGAAATAAGCCATCTCCATAATATAAAAGTGAAGGGTGAACAAACAAGTGCTGGTGTAGCGGTGCAACTTATCCAGAAGATCTAGCTAAATTCATTGATGAAAGTGGCTGCACTAAACAATAGATTTTCAATGTTGATGAAACAGCCTTGTACTGGAATAAAATGTTCTCTAGGACTCTGATAGCTAGAAAGGAGAGGGCAATGCCTGGCTTCTATGTTCTACATGACAGGCTACTCTCCTGTTAGCAGTTAATGCATGTGGTAACTTAAAGATAATGCTCATTTACCATTCAAAACCTCCCAGAGCCCCTAAGAATTAGACTAAATCTATTCCGCTTGTGCTCTATAAATGGAATAACAAATCCTGGATGACAACATATCTGTTTATTTAATGGTTTACTGAATATTTTATGCTCACTGTTGAGAACTACTGCTCAGATTAAAAAAAGATTCTTTTCAAATATTACTGCTCATTGACAATGCACCTAGTCACTCAATAACTCTCATGAAGATGTACAAAAGGATTAATGATGTCTTCATGCCTGCTAGCACAACATCCATTCTGCAGTCCAAGTTTCAAAAAGTAATTTCAACTTTCAATTATTATTATTTAAGAAATACACTTTGTAAGGTTATAGCTGCCATAGATAGTAATTTCTTTGATGGATCCGGGCAAAGAAGAGTGAAGACCTTCTGCAAAGAATTCACCATTCTAAGTGCCATTAAGAATGTCCATGATTCTTGACACTAGGTCAAAATACTAACAGGAATTTGGAAGAAGTTGAGCCCAACTCTCATGGTGACTTTTAGGGATTCAAGACTTTAATGGAGGAAGTAACTATGTATGGTGAAAACAGCAAGAGAACAAGAATTAGAAGTGGAGCCTCAAGATGGGACTGAATTTGTGCAATCTCATGATAAAACTTAGAGATTGAGTAGCTTCTTCTTATGGATAAGCAAATAAAATGGTTTATTGGATAGAATCTATTTCTGGTAAAGATGCTCTGCATATTACTCAAATGACAACAAATTTAGACTATTACATAAACCTGATTGGTAAAGCAATGGCAGGGTTGGAAAGGGTCAACCTCAATTTTGAAAAGGGTTCTAGTGTGGGTAAAATGCTACCAACGAACATAGTATGCTACAGAGAAATCTTTCATGAGAATAAGAGTCAATCAACATGGCAAACTTCATTGTTGTCTTATTTTAATAAATTGTCAAAGTCACCCAAGCTTCATCAGCCACCACCCTGGTCAGTCAACAGCCACTAACACTGAGGAATGACCCTTCATTAGCAAAAAGATTGTGACACACTGAAAGATCAGATGAACATAAACCTTTTTAGTAGTAAAGTACTTTTAATTAAGGTATGTCCATTGTTTTTGAAGACATACTGCTATTGCACACTTACTAGTCTACAGCATAGAGTAAACATAACTTTTCTATGCATTGAGGATCCACAAAAATTATCTAACTGGATTTATTGCAACATTGGCTTATTGTGGAGGTCTGGAACTGAACCTGCAGTATCTCTGAGGTATGTCTGTATTTTGAGAAAATATTTGAGTACACTCTAAGTTTTATTTAAAAAGGAATTTGACTTCCAAGTTCTGAGAGATTAGTCTACTAAATATTGAAGTATATTTAAGTATTGTGTTTTCATCAGAATTAGAGTCAATAAAGATTCAGAGACAAATGAAACCTTTAAAACACATACTTTGATGTATTGAACCAAATGTTTATTCTAAAAATTTATTAGAGTCTGTCTTTGGTACCAAGAAAATAAAAGGGTGGAATATATAATAGAGTATAAGTTAATTTTTTGCCTTCTATTTTTGATGGAAGGAAAGATTATATCTGGCACATCAAAAAGATTGTGCTTTAATGCTAGTAATTAATTATTGGAGAAACTCACTTGGAGTGGTTGGTTAAAAAAAAAAGTCATATTTAACATCAAAATGCCTTAATCAGATTTCTCATTTTCAGATAATCTCTTCTCAGACGATTTTTGTTTATGTTTTCAGCATTTTGGTGAAAGCATCTGGACTGACTAGGGAGCTGATTGTTTTCTTTCCTGGTTGTACTTTAGCAAAATAGAAGAAATTTCCCTTTAGACATAACTATCTACCTTGATTCCCCATAATGGTCTAATCTCTCTGTCTTTGTCTACTAAATAAGGAAATGAACTTTTTCTTTCAAGTTCATTTTCATATTCCTTCAAGAAGTGTACTAAATCTAAATTAGAGAGGTTCAGACAATGTTTCAGATAAGGGTGCTTCAAACAGGCATAACTAAGAAAACTTGGCTTGATTTGAAAGTACGAACTTTACTTCTGTTCCCATACTGCGTTTCTTTACTTCTCTTCCCATACTGCCAAGTTCTTTTCACATTCACATTTTTTCAGTATTTTTTCCAGCTATGCACTTTGCCCAGATGTCTGCATAGCTGGATTAGTTTTGTCAACAAGTCTTGAGTCAAATTTCACCTTTACTAAGATGACTTTTCCACAGTTCTGCAGTTTAATAATTATATCTCAGAGGAAGTGAAAAATATATCTGAATAATAATAACAAAATTGTAGCTCAGTATTTGTAGAATAGGCACAATTTACTAAGAGGAAAATCCATGGACTTATAAATGCTTTCCTTTTTAAAAAGAATAAAAAATATACGTCATATATTCAAACTGTTCAAATTACAAAATTTGAAAAAAAAAGTCCAAAAATACTGTTGAGCAAAAAAGTGATAAGGATAAAAGTTAATATTATTCAGAAGACACAATGAGTAGGCTATTTAAGTAAATTCTTATAACTAGAATAACTAAAACTAGAGTGTGTGAAAGTGAAAGAATAAACAAATGCTATCAGAAAGAAGACATATCTATAAATATATGACTGAGATTTTCAAAATATTAACATATGTCATCTATATTTACATGCATATTATGTTGCAAATGTAAACATATTATATTTTGCCATTGTTAGTATAATGAAACTATCTAAGACTGTGCAGGTGCAAACCTCAGCTGTAGACAGCTCCTATAGAGTATGACTCAGCAAGCCCCAAAATATTACTCCTGCATGTACTCCAATGCCTGAAAAACTTTCCAAAAACCATTTTCCTTTATTGAGGTGCTGTAGTTCTCTGTTAAAACATAAACAGAATTCTTTTTCCCTGGTTTCTAGATGGCTTTGATAACATTCCCTGTCTGTGACAGTTTCTAGGATGCTTTTCTTTTCCCCATCACCTTCTGCAAATTTCTCTCTTTGAGCCCCTTCACTTCTCATTTATATTTAGGTTTGTCATTTATGATGTGTGAAATTATTGTTTGATCTATTTTCTGTTTCCTCAGTTACTGTCCACAAAAAAAGCTGCAACTTGTTAGTCTGTAATGTCTTCCAGTTACTTAATAACTATAAAGGTAACTTTGACTTGCAGAAATTTTTACAGGAAGACTCCAATTCTCCAAATCCAAATTATTTATGTATATTCATGAGAGGATCTGAATGAAATTCAGACCTAGAGAAGCCTTTCTTTGGGCCCTACTTCTTCCCATTCTAACCTCTTTATTTTCCTAATTGCCTTTAGGCAACTGACCAGCAGTTCCCAATACAAGCAGTAAAATTTACTTGATAGGTTCATGAAGTCTCCTAACACTTTCAGTGAGATATGTTTAAAAACACTGACAAGACAAGTAGGCTGGTTTGTAGCAGGCGTCCCCAACCCTGGGGGAAGTAGACCAGTGCCAGTCCAGTCTGTGGCCTATTATTTTCTATTGCTGGATGCACAGCAGGAGGTGAGTGGCGTCAGAGATGGGTTTCATGGCTAAAACAAATTTTCCACAGACGGTGGGGGTAGGGGAGCTTTCAGGACGAAACTGTTCCACCTCAGATCATCAGACATTAGTTAGATTCTCATAAGGAGCACGCAACCTAAGCCCCTTGCATGTGCAGTTCACCATAGGGTTTGCGCTCCTATGAGAATCTAATGCTGCTGCTGATCTGATAGGAAGTGGAGTTCAGCCACTAATCTGACAACAGGTGGAACTCAGTCGGTAATGTTCGCTAAGGGCCACTTACCTCCCACTGTGTGGCCCTGTTCCGAGCAGGCCACAGACAGGACTGGTACTGGTCTGCTGTCCAGGGGTTGGGGATCCCTGCTATTAAGTTGGTACATGAAAGATAATGGCAAAAACCACAATTACTTTTGCACAACCTAATATAAACCAGCCTATTTGTCTTGTCAGTGCTCTTAAACCTGTCTCACTGAAAGTGTTACGAGGTTTCATCAACCTATCAAGCAAATTTTACTAATTATACTGGTTGTCTACTGCTGCTTAACAAATTAACATAAATTTAGAAAATTTAAATATCTCAGAGTTTCAGTAGGTCAGGATTTCAGGTAGTATATGACCAGGTTCTCTGTTCAGGGTATCACAAGACTGACAACAAGGTATCAGCTTGTCTGAGTTCTCATCTTGAGGTTTTGGAAAACATTACTTACAGGTTTTTTTCTTCAGGTCGTTAGCATAATTTATTACTTTATGGTCATAGGATTGATGTCTTTATGTTCTTGCAGATTGACAGCTACGGAACACCTTTGCCTCTAAGGTCACTGTTAGATCTTTGCCCTGTGGCCTCTGCTCTCACAGCAATAGAAAACCTTCCTTCAATGGAATTCTCACTATTTGAATCTCTCTGACTTCTAAAACAGCCAAAGAAAATTGCTTTTGAAGGGCTCACGTGACTGACTAGGTTAGGCCCACCTGGATAATCTCTCTTTTTATTAATTCAATGTCAACTGAACTTTAATTACATTTGCACAATCCCTTTGCCATGTAATATAATATAATCAGGGGCTTAAAGGAGCAAAAATTATGAAGGCCATCTTAGAATTCTGCCTACCACATTAATTAACTTCATTTTTACAATTTTAACTATCTGGAAATCATAGAAATTATGTTGTTGACATACCTGTGCAGAGAAAACACAATTCACCAGTAAAAGACCAAATGATCTAAAAAAATCAAAGTGTGATGTGCAGAGACTATGTATTATAAATTCAAAAAAATTTCCACAGCAACAATGAATGTATCAAGTATGATAGTTATACTGTAGTATAATATTTTTATGTTTTAGAAAATATTACCCTTTATATATTAATATATTAAGTGTATGTGCACACACACATACTTAATTATTTGCAAAATATATCAGGCCTTAATATATCAGTTTGAAAGATAAATTTATTATTCTAAATTCTACTGTCACTGCTTTTTTAAAGCATAGTTATCTACTTTTAATATAATAACATGTTTGGTGACTTTAATACTAGCTGTTTGACCATTTCAGTTTTCTCTATAAATGGCATGGAGTGTTTTAAAATGAATAAAACATGTTATGCTAACATTAATGAAATTATTTTAATGTACTTGTTCTGTGGAAATAAAAATTCTGCATTAAATTATTGATTATTTTAAAATTTTCACCTAAGCATATTCATGGACAACAAGTCAATAATACTTTACCAGAATGCACAGTCATTTTATAAATGCACAGTTTATTTTATAAAAGATTATATATTCTATACCTATACTGTTAAGGAAAAAATAATTTATATTAACCTTGCTTCACATAACAATATTAACCTTAAATGTAAATGGGCCAAATGTTCCAATGAAAAGACACAGAATGGCAAGCTCTAAAAAGACAAGACGTATTAGTGTGCTGTATTCAAGAGACCCTCTCACATGCAGAGACCCACATAGGCTCAAGATAAAGGGACAGAGGAAACTTTACCAAGTAAGTGAAAAGTAGAAAAAAGCAAGGGTTGCAATCCTAGTTTCTACAAAACAGACTTTAAACTAACAAAGTAAAAAATAAATAAATAAATAAATAAATAAATAAATAAATAAATAAGCAAAGAAGGGCTTTACATAATGGCAAAGTGTTCAATTCAACCAGAAGAGCAACTATCCTAAATATATATGCACCCAATATGGGAGCCCCAAGATTCATAAAACAACTTCTTAAAACCTGCAAAGAGACTTAGACTACCACACAGTAATAGTGGGAGACTTTAACACCCCACTCTCGGTATTAGACAAATCATCAAAACAGAAAATTAACAAGAATATTTAGTACATGAACTCAACTCTGGATAAGGTGGAACTGATAGATACCCACAGAACTCTCAACCCAGAACAGCAGAATGTACATTTTTCTTGGTGCCAAATGGCACCTACTCTAAAACTGATCACATAGTTGGAAGTAAAACACTCCTCAACAAATGCAAAAGAACTGTAATGATAACAAGCAGTCTCTCAGACAACAGCACAGTCAAATTAGAACTCATAATTAATAAACTCACTCAAAACTACACAGCTACATGGAAATTGAACAACCTCCTTCTAAATGACTTCTGAGTAAATAAGAAAATTAAGGCAGAAATCAAGAAATGCTTTGAAATTAATGAGAACAAAGAGAGAACATACCAGAATCTCTGGGATGCAGCTAAAGCAGTGTTAAGAGGAAAATTTATAGCACTAAATGCCCACATCAAAAAGCTAGAAAGATCTCAAATCGACATCCTAAAACAGAGATATGTGACATTTCAGACAGAAAATTCAAAATAGCTGTCTTGAGGAAACTCAGAGAAATTTATAACACAGAGGAGTTTGGAATAATATCAGATATATTTAACAAAGAGACTGAAATAATTAAAAATAATCCAGAAATTATGGAGCTGAAAAATGAAATACACATACGAAAGAATGCATCAGAATACTTTAATAGCAGAATTGATCAAGAAGGAGAAAGAATTAGTGAGCTTGAAGATAGCCTGTTTGAACATACACACTCAGAGGAGACAAAATAAAAAAGAATATAAAACAATAAAGCATGTCTATAAGATCTAGAAATAACATCAACGGGGCAAATCTAAGAGTTATTTACCTTAAAAAGTAGTTATAAAAGAGATAGGGGTAGAAAGTTTATTCAAAATAATAATAACAGAGATCATCCCAAACCTAGAGAAAGATATCAGTATTCACATACGAGAAGATTACAGAACACCAAGCAGGTTTAACTTAAAGAAGACTACTTCAAAGCATTTAGTAAGCAACTCCTAAAAGTCAAGAATAAAGAGAGGATCCTAAAAGCACCAAGAGAAAATAATCAAATTACATGCAATGGAGCTCCAATAAGTCTGATAAGAGATTTTTCAGTGGAAATATTTCAGGCTAGGAGACAGTGGCATGACATATTTAAAGTGCTGAAGGGGAAACAAAACAAAACAAAAACTATTACCCTAGAATAGGATATCCAGAGAAAATACTCTTCAAACATGAAGGAGAAATAAAGACTTTCCCAGTCCAACAAAAGCTGAGGAATTTCATCAACAACAGATATCTCCTACAAGGAATGCTGAAGGGAGTACTTCAACCATAAAGAAAAGGACACTAATGAGCAATAAATAATCACCTGAAGTTACAAAACTCACTGGTAAAATTAAGTTCACAGAAAAACACAGTATATTATAATACTGTGACTGTGGTGTGTAAACTACTCATAACCTATGTAGAAAAACAAAAATGAAAGATAAAATATTGAACCAATCAAAAATAGCAACTACAACAACATTTCAAGACATATTACAATAAGTGTAAATAGAAAAAATAAAAAGTTAAAAAGTGGGGGAGATGAAGTTAAGGCATAGAGTTCTTATTAGATTTCTTTTTGTTTTTTTATGCAAATAGTGTTGTTATCAGGTTAAAATCATGGGTTATAATATTTTCAAGCATTATGGCAACTTCAACCAAAAAAATACAGTGAATACACAAAAAAATAAAAAGCAGAAAGCTAAATTATATCACCAGCAAAAAATCACCTTCACTAGAGAAAGACAAAACAAAAGTGAGAAGACAGTCAAACAACTGGAAAAAGAAATAACAAATGCATGACTGTGTCCTTACTTATCAATAATAACATTGAATGTAAATGATCGAAACATTCCAATGAAAAGACATAAAGTGGCTGAATTTATATATATATATATATATATATATATATATATATATATATATATATATATATATATAAAAGATCTACTCATCTGTTGCCTAAAACGAACACATTTTACTTATAAAATCACACACAGACTAACAATAAAGGGGTGGAAAAAGATATTTCATGTCAACGGAAACCAAGAAAGAGCAGGAGTCACTATACTTATATAAGACAAAATAGATTTTAAGACCAAAACTATAAGAAGAGACAAAGATGGTCAGTATATAATAATAAAAGGATCCATTCAGCAAGATATATAACATTTTTAAATGCATACGCACTCAACACTGGGTCATCCAGATATATAAAAGAAATATTATTAGAGCTAACAAGAGAACTAGGCCCCAATACAATAATAGGTGGAGACTTTAACACCCCACTTCAGCATTAGACAAATCTTAGAGATAGAAAATAAACAAAGAAACATTGGACTTCACCTGCATTACAGACCACATGGATATAATAGATACGTACAAAGCATTTCATCCAAGAGCTGCAGAATACACATTCTTTTCCTCAGTACATGGATTATTCTCAAGGATAGACCATATGTTAAGTCACAAAACAAGTCTTAAAACATTCAAAGAATTGGTAATAATATCAAGCATCTTTTCTGAATGCAAAGATATACAACTGGAAATTGATAACAAGAGGAATTTTGGGAACTATACAAACACATAAATTTTTTTTAAAAATGCTCATGAATGACCAGTGAGTCAATGAAAAAAGAAGGAAATTGAAAAATTTCTCAGAAGAAATGATAATGGAAATGCAACATACCAAAACCTATGAGATACAACAGAGTACTAAGAGGAAAGTTTATAAATGCCTACATCAAACAAGAGAAAAACAAATTTACAATCTAACAATGCATCTTAAAGAACTAGAAAAGTGAGAGAAAACCAAACCCAAAATCAGTAGAAGAAAAAAAATAATAAAGATCCTAGGAGAAATAAATGAAATTTAAATCCTAAAAATACACAAAAAATCAATAAAACAAAAAGTTGATTGTAGGATAGTTAAAATTGAAAAACCTTTAGCCAGCCTATGAAAAAAGGAAACAAAATCCAAATAAATAAAATTAAAAATAAAAAAAGTACACATTACAACAGATACTGCAGAAATTTAAAGAATAATTAGTGGCCACCATGAACAACTATATGCCAATAAATTGGAAAATCTACAAGAAACTGATTAATTCCTAGGCACATACAACCTACTAAGATTGAACCATGAAGAAATTCAAAACCTGAATTGAACAATAATAAGTAACAAGATCAAAGCCATAAAAAAATTATCCCAGTAAAGAAAAGCCCAGGATCTGATGATGTCACTGCTAATTCTACCAATCATTTACGGAACTAATACCAATCCTATTACAACTATTCTGAAAAACAGAGGAGGAGAGAATACTTTCAAACTTATTCTATGTGGCCAATATTATCCTAATACCCAAACATAACAAAGATATATCAAAAAAGAAAACTAGAGGCCAGTATCATTGATCAATACTGACACAGAAAACCTCAACAAAACACTATTAAACAGAAGTCAACATTACATTAGAAAGATTATTCATCATGACAAATTGAGATTTATTCCTGAAATGCAAGTATGGTTCAATGTATGCAAATCAATGAGATTTGTAATATCAACAGAATAAAGATTTAAAATCATATGGTAATTTAAATTGATGGTGAAAAGGCATTTCATAAAATTCAACATCGCTTCATGATAAAAGCCCTCAAAACACTAGGAACAGAAAGAACATACCTCAACATAATAAAACCCTTACACAAAAGATCCACAGCTAGTATACTAAATGGAAAACAAAAAACCAAAAACAAAAACTGAAAGCCTTTCCTTTTACTTGCGGAACACGACAAGGATGCCCACTCTCACCACTGTTATTCAACACAGTACTGAAAATCCTAGCTAGAGCAATCAGACAAGAGAAATATATAAAGGGCATTCAAATCGGCAGGAAAGAAGTCCAATTATCCTTGTTTCCAGATGATGCGCTCTTAGAGTTGGAAAATCCTGAAAACTCCACAGAAAAACTATTAGAACTGAAAAATTCAGTAAATTGCAGGATACATCATCAAGATACAAAAATCAGCAGCATTTCTATATGCCAATTTTTAAAAATCTGAAAAAGAAATTTAAAATGTAATCCCATTTACAATATAAACAAATAAATTTAAATACCTAAGAATTAACCAAAGAAGTGAACGATCTCCACAACAAAAACCGTAAAACTTTAATGACAGAAATTAAAGAGGACACAAAAAAATAAAAAGGCATAAAAAGATATTCCATGTTGATATAGTGGAAGAAACAATATTGTTGAAATGTCTATACTTCTCAAATTAAACTACAGATTCAATGCAATTACTTTGAAATTACCGATGACATTCTTCACAGAAATAGAAAAAAAAATCCCAAATTTATATGGAACCAAAAAATACACAGAATCATCAAAGCTATCCCGAGCAAAAGAACAAAACTAAAAGAATAACATTACCTGACTTTAAGATATGTACAAAGCTTTAGTAACCAAAATAGCACGGCACTAGCATAAAAACAGCAACATAGACAAGTGGAACAGAACAGAGAACTAAAACAAATCCACACACTTACAGTCAACTCATTTTTGACAAAGGTGTCAAAAACATCCACGGGGAAAAGACAGTCTCTTCAATAAATATTTCTGGGAAAACTGGATGTCCACATAAGGAAGAAGGAAACTAGACCCCTATCTCTCACCATGTACAAAAATCAATCAAAATGGTTTAAAGACTTAAATGTAAGACCTCAAATAATAATCATAATAATAACACTACAAATAACATGTGGGAACTCTCCAGGATATTGATCTGGGCAACAATTTCTTGAGCAATAACCTACCAGCACAGAAAACCAACCAAAGCAAGAATGGACAAATGGGATCACATCAAGTTAAAAAGATTCTACACAGCAAAGGACAAAATCCACAAGGTGAAATGACAACCATATAATGGAAGAAAATATTTGCAAACTACTCTTCTAACAAGGGATTAATAACCAGACTATATAAGGAACCCAAGCAACTCTAAGGGAAAAAATCAATTATCTGATCAAAACTACTTTAAAATTCATATGTAAACAAAAAAGAGCCCACATTGCCAAGACAATCCTAATCCAAAAGAACAAAGCTAGAAGCATCATGTTACCTGACTTCAAACTATAATAAAAGGCTACAGTAACCAAAAGAGCATGGTACTGGTACCAAAACAGAGATAAAGACCAATGGAACAGAACGAGTCCCTCAAATATAATACCACGCATCTACAACCATCTGATCTTTGACAAACCTGACAAAAACAAGAAATGGGGAAAGGATTCCCCATTTAATAAATGGTGCTGGGAAAACTGGCTAGCCATATGTAAAAAGCTGAAACTGGATCCCTTCCTTACACCTTATACATAAATCAATTCAAGATGGATTAAAGAATTAAACGTTAGACCTAAAACCGTAAAAACCCTACAAGAAAACCCAGGCAATAACATTGGGCAAGGCATGGACAAAGACTTCATGACTAAAACACCAAAAGCAATGGCAACGAAAGCCAAAATTGACAAATGGGATCTAACTAAAGAGCTTCTGCACATCAAAAGAAACTATCATCAGAGTGAACTGGCAACCTACAGAATGGGAGAAAATTTTTGCAATCTACTCATCTGACAAAGGGCTAATATCCAGAACCTACAAAGAACTTAAACAAATTTACAAGAAAAAATCAAACAACCCCATCAGAAAGTAGGCAAAGCATATGAACAGACACTTCTCAAAAAAAGACATTTATGCAGCCAACAGACACAGGAAAAAATACTCATCATCACTGGCCATCAGAGAAATGCAAATCAAAACCACAATGAGATACCATCTCATACCAGTTAGAATGACAATCATTAAAAAGTCAGGAAACAACAGGTGCTGGAGAGGATGTGGAGAAATAGGAACACTTTTACACTGTTGGTGGGACTATAAACTAGTTCAACCATTGTGGAAAACAGTGTGGCGATTCCTCAAGGATCTAGAACTAGAAATACCATTTGACCCAGCCATCTCATTACTGGGCATATACCCAAAGGATTATAAATCATGCTGCTACAAAGACACATGCATACGTATGTTTATTGCGGCACTATTCACAATAGCAAAGACTTGGAACCAACCCAAATGTCCATCAATGATAGACTGGATTAAGAAAACGTGGCACATATACACCATGGAATACTATGCAGCCATAAAAAAGGATGAGTTCATGTCCTTTATAGGGACACGGCTGAAGCTGGAAACCATCATTTTGAGTAAAATATCGCAAGAACAGAAAATGAATCACTGCACATTCTCACTCATAGGTGGGAACTGAACAATGAGAACACATGGACACAGGGTGGGGAATATCACACACTGGGGCCTGCCGGGGGTGAGGGGAGGGGGAGGGATAGCATTAGGAGATATATCTAATGTAAATGACGAGTTAATGGGTGCAGCACACCACCATGGCACATGTATACATATATAACAAACCTGCACATTGTGCACATGTACCCTAGAACTTAAAGTAAAATAATAATAAAAATAAAATAAAACAGATGGGCTCTCTGAGTAAATATTTTATATGGGATGGTCCTAAACTACTAAGGGAACATACAATTGAGGAAGTATTTTATTTTCTGTAACATTCAATGCATAACTGGCAGAAAGAGCAAGGCGGATTTTATTTAGAAATCTTTAGACAAAAGTAGCAAAGTGTATACTTGGCTACAAGTGAAAAAAATTGAAAAATAGACCATGTGAATGAACAAGCAATCTGTTCTATTTAAATAAACTCCAGATTTCATTTCTTGCATATCAGAGTGTGTTAATAGGTTGAGCCTGTGCCACCCACGATTCAGTGTGGAATAACAAGGTATCAACTTTAAGAAAAAAATATTGTGTATATTTATGATGTACAACATGGTCTGTTATATGTATACATCGTGGAATTACAACATAATTAACATAGACATCACATCACATACCTAACATTTCCTATAGTGAGAACATTGAGAATTTTCTCTCTCTCTCTTTTTTTTTTTTTTTAAGATAGAGTTAAACTCTTGTTCCCAGGCTAGAGTACAATGGAGTGATCTGGGCTCACTGCAGCCTGCACCTCCTGGGTTCAAGTGATTCTCCTGCCTCAGCCTCTCAAGGAGCTGGAATTACAGTCACCTGCCACCATGCTCAGTTAATTTTTGTGTTTTTAGTAGAGATGGGGTTTTGCCATGTTGGCCAGGCTAGTCTCAAACTCCTAGCCTCAGGAGACATAAAATCTTGTAGAGTTTCTTTATTCCCTTTTATTTGTTTTTTTCTTAATTCTTATCTGACTCTAGTTCACATGTTCTTTCTTCTCCTTAATAAAGTTCGCTATTAATGTTATCTATTGCATTTTTCATTTAACTCACTGCATTCTTCAGCTCTAGGATTTATTTTTTATGATTTTATTGCTCTGTTAAAGTTACTGTTTTTTAGGAACTGTGTTTCTGATTTGCATTGTTTCTATTTTCTCTTGAAATGTGCTGAGCATTCCGAAAATGATTCTTTTGAATTTTTTAAAGTAATTCATAGATTTCCATTTCTTTGTGGTCAGTTATGAGAAACTAACTGTGCTTTTTTTTATTAGTATTGTTTCCTTGTTTACTTTTCATGTTTCTCATTGACTTGCATTGATGTCCTGCATTTGACGGAGTGACTAGTCACCTCTTCCAGACTTTCCAGACTGGTATTTCTTTAAAAATATGAAATACATCATCAGTTTTTTTTCCAGTATCTTTGGTATCACATTATTGACTTCTACTGTCCGATAGAGGTTTTTATATGAATTAAAACATTTATCATATGCTTTTCAAACAAAAGTAAATATATGTTAAATTCAATGTTATAATTTACTTTGCGTGGAATTAAACAAATCAAACAAATTGTATAAATAAGTGATGTCAGGTGTGATTTGTGTGAGGTACAGTATTTCAGTGTCCTCAATGTGTCATTTTTGTCACTTTTTTCATTTTCCTAGCATTTATTCTTATACCACAAATGTTAATACCATTCTGACAATAAACTTTCATTTGGAAAAATTTGAAATGTCATAATCTCTAAAAAACTAAACAAATATTTCCTCATGTTATTGATCAGAAAAAACAATCTTCTAAAGGTTTTCAAAAGAAATGACAATAAGTAATAGTAAATTATTCTTTTATAAACACTAGTAATTTTGTGAGCTAAAAATTTTATTCAGTATAAATATATTTCTCAGTAAATGACGTATGCCCCAATCAGCACTAAACCAAATTAATGGCAGAGAGGTGGAGCAAGATGGAAGAATAGCAGACTCCACCAATCACTCCCCTGCAAGGACACCAATTTAACAACTATCTACACACACACACACAAACCACCTTCATAAGAGCCAAGAATAAGGTGAGCCCTCACAACATCTGGTTTTAATTTTATATCACTGAAAGATGCACTGAAAAGGTAGGAAAACAGTCTTGAATTTTATATGCCACCCCTCCCCAATCCCGTGGCAATGGCCATGCAGCATGATGAGAAAATCTGTGTGCCTTGGAGAGGGAGAGCACAGCAATTTTGAGACATTGTATTGAACTCGGTGTTTCCCTGTTATTGCAGAAACCAAAACCGGAACAAGCTCAGTGGACATCTTCCCATGGAAAGACTATTAAAACTAACCCTAGCCAGAGGGGGAATTTCCCATCCTAGCTGGGAACTTAAGTTCCAGCAAACCTTGACACATTGGACTGGAGTGCTCTGGAGCTCTAAGTAAACTAGAAAGGCAGTCTAGGTCACAAGGACTATAACTCCTAGGCAAGTCCTAGTGCTGAACTGGGCTCAGAGTCAGTTAACTGGGGTGAGGGGGACACAATCTACTGAGACATCAGCTGTGGTATCTAGGGGAGGGATGGCATCACTCCTCCCTTAAACCCCAGGGTGCACAGCTGATGGCTCCAAAAGAGACTCCTTCCTTTCACTTGAGAAGAGGAGAGGGAAGACTGGGAAAGACTTTCTCTTCCAGCTCACCACAGCAGAACATGGCATGGGTCAGAGGAGTGAGGTCCTTTTTCCAGGCCCCTAGATATTGGATAATAATTCTAGACATACTCTGGACCACAAGGGAACCTGCTGCTTTGAAGGGAAGGATCCAGTCATGGCAGAATACATCATCTGCTAACTGAAGATCCTTGGGCCCTGAAAAACCAGCTGCAATACTCAGATAGTACATGGTGGATCCTGAGTGGGACTCTGAGGCTTGCTTCAAGTTAGACTCAGCACATTCCCACACATGGTGGCCATGGGGGAGACCCCTTATGCTTGAGAAAAGTGGACTGAAAAGTAAATGGGATTTTGTCTTGTACCTTAGGTACTAGCTCTGCCACAGGAGAGTAGCACCAAGCAGGCTCTTGGTGACCCCATTTCTAGGACTTGGTTCCCAGATGGCATTTTTTAACCTGCCCTGAGCTAGAAGAGAGTCCACTGGCCTCAAGGCCAAGCAACATTCACCACAAGCTGACTTCAGAGCTCTTGGGCCTTAAGAGAACATCAGCATTAGCCTGGCAGTGCTCCCTGTGGGCCTGTGTTGGCAGTGGCCATGCAGTGCAGCACCTGTATCTTTAGGAGAGAAGGGTAGGAAGGAATGCATCTTACAGTTTCACTGCCCGCTCAGCTGCAGTACAACAGAACACTATGTAGGTGTCTAAGGTTTATGACTCTAGTCCTGGCTCCCTGATGGCACTTGGGGCCTGGGGACCCACACTGTCCTGAAGGGAAGAACACAATCTTGGCTGGCTTTGCCACCTACTGATTGTAGAGCCCCAGGGCATGAATTATAAAATAAAATATTTAAAATGAAAAATGATGTAATCAATATTTAAATCTAAACTAGGTCTTTGGAGGACATCAGTGATTACACGCATCTCTGACAAACCTAATGAAGAAAACATAGAAATAGAATTTGAAATAATATTTCGCATGTTTCTGCGAGTAGAAAAATTTTAAATATTATATTAAGAATATGTAGAAATTGAAAGACAGCACGCTGAGTACACATATATAACTAACCCTCCTTTCCAATTAGCAGGAGAAATGACACAGCAACCAATTAAGTGGTCCTACTGGTTAGAGGTGGGAAGAAATTTTATGTGCACCAAAGACCATGATTTTTATCATTGGCGAGATCAGGTAAATAAGAGAAAACCAAAAACCAAAAGATCAGAATCTGAGAAGGCTTAAATTCTCAGAAAATTCATATTTTGAATTTAGTTAATTGTGAGGATTTCTTTTAGCATACTAAGTTCAGGCTGTCCCAGCCTGTCATTGCTATGCATTAGAAAAGTATCCATATCCTGACAATTCTGTATTCTTTAAGTGAACAACCTTGGCAAACTCAATTGACTCCATTTCACGCAATGAGGAGAAGCCAGAATTTCTAAACTTGGTCGCATAGAATTTTCAGAACTGTAATGCCTCTAGGCTTTTTGCATTTGATGTTTTCACTATGAAATGTCATTTCTATAGATTATCACATGGATTATTTCTTTTTTCCGAAGTATTTAAGTCCTGAAATATGCATTTGCTGTTCCCCTTTATTTCATGACAAATTATATTTTTATTCTCAGCTCTTAGAATACCATCAATGTATAAAACTTGTTATTAAATTTTAAGAAAACATAAGACATTCTCCTCACAACTAAGTAAAGTGATCCAGTGTGATAGAATACCAAAAGCTTAATTTTTTTAACAAAAATAAAAATGAATTACATGAATGAGTCATATAGAGTTTTGAACTAGTGACCGGGAAAATTAAGAGCAATGTATACTTCCAAAGCAAAGCAACAAAAGAGAAATCATGAAACAATTGGTGAGACATATAAATAGATGCTAGAATACATAAAATTCATGTATAAAATAATAAATAAAAACAGGTAAACAGGAGCTAATATTTAAACAAAATATAGAAGAAAATTTATCTTACTTGAAGAAAAACTGGAGCATGAAAATTGAAGGGGTTTATCAGGTTCCAGGCTGGACTGATGAAAAATGTATATCACTGAACACATTTTGGTGAAAATTCTGAAATTCTACATTCCTTGCTCAAATTTTGATAGACCTGATCAAGGAAAAAGAAATTGAAGTATCAACAAACTGAATAATATAATCAATAATCTTAAATTAACATATATAGATACATCTTTTTCTTATTTATAGAGAGAATATATATTATCTGTTAAATATATGTAAAACTCATACAAAGTGTGACCATGGCCCAGGTGCAGTGACTCATGCCTGTGACCCCATCACTTTGGTAGGCCAAGGCAGGAGGATCACTTTAGGCTAGGAGTTCGAGACCAGCTTGCCCAACATGGCAAAACCTAGCCTCTATTAAAAATACAAAAATTAGCTGGGCATGGTGGTGTGGGCCTGTAAACCCAGCTACTCGGGAGGCTGAGGCAAGGGAATCATTTGGACCCAGGAGGTGGAGTTTGCAGTGAGCCAGGTTCATGTCACTGAACTCCATACTGGGTGACACAGTGAGACTGTGTCTCAAAAGAACAAAAACAAAAACAGAAATAAAACGTGACCATGTGTTGAAAACAACACATTTACCAAGTCCAAATATGTGCATTATTATAAGCAACCTGTGTGACCAAGAAAAATATATTTAGAAATTGCTAGTAAAAAGTAATCAATATAATTAATGATTTAAATGTACACTACACAATTGCATCAAATAAGAAATCAAAAGAGAATATACAAACTAGAAAATAAAGAAGGACATGCCAAAACTAAATCTATGTGACAGAGCAAATTATAATCAGATAATAAAATTTCTGCTGTAAAACCCTTAATTAAAACACTTTTAATTATTAAGCACAATTCTAGTCAATATTAAAACCAAAAAGAAATTTATCGCAAAAGGACACTGATTTCAAATCTTAATTAGGATTACAAAGATTTAAACAAGTATTATGAAAAGTTAGCAAATAGAATACAGTGCTGTATTGAGGAAATAATACACTGAGACCAAAATTTGTCATATCATTTATATTAAAAATCTTTGAAATATTCCAAAAGAACTAATACAATTTAGCGTTCATTGTTGACTAAATGTCTAAGTGTATTAAGGAAGCAGGAAACGCTTCCCAACTCATTTAATAGGGCCATTAGCTGCTGTCTGACACCAAACAAGACACTATGTTATAAGAGAAACACTACAGACCAATATCATTTAAAAGCACACATGTAAACATTCCTAGTGAAATATTAGTAAATTAAGTCCCACAAGATAAAAATATGCTATCAATTCACCAAAGTTTATTTAAGCAAGATTTATTCAACATTTCACCATATAAACAGAATCAAAATTAATATAATGATTACATTTGATGCAGAAAAGCATTTGGCAAAATTCAACATTCATTTATACAAACTAAGAATAGAAGAAAATTCATCAAGCTAATAAAGGGCATTCAATAAAACCACAAATTAGCACCATAATGGCAAAATACTGTATCTTCCCACCTAAAATTTATAACAAGTTAAGGATATCAACACTTGCTGCTGCTATTCGACATTGTACAGGGGTCTTACTTAGTGTACTAAGCAAAAATGAATTTGACAACTAATTACATATTATACAGCTTGTCAAAAGAAGTGAATTTTATTTTTCTTTTTTGCCGTAGCAAGTTTTTATAAATAAAAAAAATCTTAAGGAAGCCACAAAAAAGATACTAAAAATTATTGAGTTTGTTGCACAAGACAGCAGTACTTAAAATTACTTTTCACAAATTGCATCACCGTATACTATCAAATAAAAATTACAAAATAAAAGTTCCATTTCATTAAATGACTTCAAAACCAGGCAACATTTAAGTATACATTTTTAAAAATATATGTACAAGTAGACATGTACATAATGTTCATAGTAACTTTATTTGTAATATCCAAAAACAAGAACAAGTAAAATGCACATCAATAGTATGTAATAGATAATACATTTGAATACTAATTATCAATAAAAATTATAAACCAACAACAAATACATGCAACAACATCAATAGATCTCAAAAACACTACACTAAATGAAAAAAGCTGGACACAAAGGAGCATATATTTGATTTCAATGTATATTTCTAAGAAATTCAAATTAATCTAGTGACAAAAATCACATATGTAATGTTTCACAAGCTGGTTCAGAGGGAAGAATTACCCGCAGAAGCATAGGTAATTTTTGAGGTGCTGGGAATGTTTCAAAATGGATTAAAGACTTCAACCTAAGATCTCAAACTATGAAACTACTAAACATAAACATTGGAGAAATACTCCAGGACATTGAAGTGAGCAGAAATTTATTGATTTGTTGATATCCCACAGACAGACAAAGCAAAAATGGAAAATAGGATCACATAAAGTCCAAACACTTCTGCACAGCAAAAGAAACAACAAAGTGAAGACACAGCTCACAGAATGGGAGAATATATTTGCAAACTAACCATCTAACAAAGGACTGATAACCAACATAGATATATAAGAGCTCAAACAACACAACAGGAAAAAAAAATATCTAATAATCTGATTAAAAAATGGGCAGAAGATCTGAACATACATCACTCAAAAGAAGACTATACAAATTGCAAACAGGTATATGAAAAGATGCCCAACATCATTGATTCATCAGAGAAATGCAAATCAAAACTACAATGAGATATAGTCTCACTCCAGCAAAAAAGGCTTTTATCAATGACAGGTAATAACAAATGCTGATAAGGATGTGGAGAAGAGGAAACCCTCATGCACTGTTGGTGGGAATGTAAATTAGAACAACTACTGTAGAGAATAGTTGTACTAATCAAAAAAGAGCTAGCATATGATCCAGCAATGTCACTGTCAGGTATAGATCCCAAAGAAAGGAAACATCTGCACTCCCATATTGACTGCAGCACTATTCACTGTAGCTACAATTTGGAAGCAACCTTAGTGACCATCAGCAGATGAATGGAAAAATAAAATGTGGTATGTGTATATAATGAAGTACCCATCAGTCAATAAAATAAAATAAAACTAATGAGATTCTGTCATTTGCAACATGGATGAAACTAGAGGACAGTGTGTTAAGCGAAATAGTGAAGGTGCAGGAAGACAAACTTTGCATGTTCTCACTTACTTGTGGGAGCTAAAAATTTCAACAACTGAATTCATAGAGATGAAGATTAGAATGATGGTTACCAAAGCCTGGGAAGGGTAGTAGGGGATGGTTATTAGATAAAAAACAGTTACAGCAAATGAATGAGATCCAGTATTTGATAGCACAACAAGGTGACTACAGTACGATAATTTATTGTACATTTTAAAATAACTGAAAGAGTATAATTAGAATGTTGGTAACATAAAGAAATGATAAATCCTTGAGGTGATGGATATCCCATTTATTCTGATGTGATTATTACACATTGTATGCCTGTATCAAAATATCTGATGAACTCCATAAACATATGAAATTATGTACATAAAAATCAAAAGTTTAAAAACTTGTGCTGATACATTTTGGAAAAAGAAATAAGAAAAAGCAAAATAATTGTCATAACATATGAAAAACATAAAAGATACATATTTTTGCTAATATTGTATTTTATAAAGCTCAAGAGGCCTTAGTAAAGTAAATCTATCAGAATTTTAACAAGTTTTCTAAACCATGTAAGGAAGGTACAAGATAATATTACCAACTAATAATCTCTTCTACTCTAAGAATAAATTCCTATAAAAATGGGAAATGTATTTCATTAATGATGGTATTAAAATACAACTGTTTTCATAATAAATTTGTAAAAAAGACAAGACTAGAGTTCATATATAAAGTACTCTTAAAAGATACCAATACACCATCTAAACAAATAGGAAGTTGTACCATAATCTTAGGAAACAATAATGTTCAATTTCAAAGTTTCTTTCTGGGATGCATATGTATTTCGGAATATCTTGACTAAGCAACTTGCCACATCTATTAGATAACTTAATTAAAAAAATAGTGAAAATGTAAGTGCTAAAAATAAGAAAATGCATAACAACGAGATACGTAATATGTGGTTGATGTGATGAAAAATGTTATAGTTACTTAGGAAATCAGTCTGGCAGTTCCTTATAGTTACAAAATATACTAACCAAACAACACAGCAATCTCATTTTAAGGTACTTACCAAAGTAGAATTGTTGCAGTGGCTGGTCGGGCATGAGCAGGGCAGGAGAGGGCTTCCCCCCACACACACCCCAGGAGTGTTGGGCGACCATCAGTTAATGGTCAGGTGGTTGGTAACTGTTTCTCTAAAGTAACAATTGGTCAACGACCAGTGCAGGGGAAAGGCAGTCTCCTAATAGAAAACACCTGAAACTGGTCAGCAGCTTCCCAATAATATCTCAGGAGTCGGGAGAAGTAGGCCAGATCCAGGAAGTATGCCTATGTATAAAACCCCAATTCAAGAGGTCAGGTTGTGCACTTGGCTTCTCAAGTCACCCCCTTGGCCATCTTCCAAGTTGCACTTTTCTTTCTTCTTTCCTTTCCTTGCAGTTCTAAAGCTATTCAATAAACTTTCACTCCTGCTCTGAAACTTGCCTAGGTCTCTCCTTCTGCCTTAGGCCCCTCAGTCGAATTATTTCTTCTAAGGAGGCAGGAATTGAGGTCGTGGCATATCTGTGTGATTCGCCACTGGTAAATCGCGGTAATTCAGATCTCTTCCACCACTAACAGAAAGAAAACCTTTTTGCAGACAAAATCCTGTGATCTATGTCTTTAATATGACTTTATTGGTGTATGTGCAAAACTAGAAACAACAATTGAGTAATGAAGAAATGGGATTTGTCCATACAACAGAACACTGTCCGGTAAATTAAAAAAAGATAGAGCAAATGTACTTTTGCTTATGGGAAGATAGATGTACTTTTCCCAATTCCGTCTGCTAAGTGCAACTAAAAACTCTGCATATTGTATGTAAAATCAAGCTAAGAAGACTCTTGAAAGGTGGAGAGAAGGCAGACATGCTAGGAACCTCAGAACTCAATAAATGATGTGGTAGTGATAATGGCAGTAGTGCGCTGTCCAGAGTAGCCACTGCCATGGCGCTGGCTGCCTAGGGGGTGGGGGATTTAGGCAGGTCGCTGCGGGTGGGAGCAGCAGTGGCAGTGTTGGAACTCCTGTGCCCTGTGTCCCCTATGCCCTATATCCTGGAGGCAGCTGACTGTGCCGCCCCTACCCTTGCTCAGCCTGGCAGGACCCACTGTCAGGCCAGGAGCCTCTGCCACTCTGGCCCCTGGCCCCATGTCGCCACTGTAACCTGCCAACACTGCAGGAAGGGCATGGGGAGGCAGTAGACAGTCCCTGGAGCCCAACCTGGGAGCCCCCCAGAGTCTACCATGATGGGGCTGGGCCAAGTTGCCCGCCAGTCGGAGGGCAGTTCAGTCAGGCACGGATGGGTGGGCAGAAAGGGGCCCTGGGGCAGAGCTGGGCCTGAGGGGGTACCGCCCTCCACAGAGCCTGCAGGAGCTGAGAGTAGGCGGCTGTCTCACCCTCCTAGGCATGGCTCCAGTAGCCCAAGTCGTGGCTGTGGACATGGGCCTCTCTCTTGGGTGCTGGGAGCAGGCAGGAGCCCTGCTTTCCTGGGTGTAGCTGCAGTTATCGAGCTGCGGCAGCAGACCCAGGCATCGCTGCACTCTGGGGGACAGGAAGGCTCCCCATTACCGCCTATAGGTTCGGAGGTGTCTGCTCTGGCTGCCTGGCCTGTCCCTGCTCCCAAGGCCGACTCCAATCTCAGAGCAAAAATGGAGCCAAGCCTGGGTGCTGTTGCAGCCCAGCCGGGTGTGAGCATGCTCAGGCAGCAAAGACACACCAGCCCCCTGCTACCTCAGCCCCCTCCAGACTTTGGGCACTGATGAGTACAGGAGGGAGAATGAAGGGCTGGGGAGGCTGAAAACAGCCCTGTCCTGGGCTGCAGGTGGCCCTTGGCATAAACAGCCTAGGCACCATGAACAGCAGCAGGAGACTGAAAGGCTCCAGGGCACAAGAGTGTGTGTCCCTGGTAGAGCCCCACCTTCAAGCCAGGGAAGGTCTGAAGCCTGGGACCAGGGTGCCAGTCCCAAGGACAGGAGTGGAAATGTGTGATGGTTTTCCCTGGGCCTGCCCATGGCTGCCCATGGACCAATCAGGATGTACTTCCTCCCCTCTGAGGCCATGGAAACCCCCAGACTCCGCAACACTCCAGGAGAGGATGGAGAGGCAACTGGAAGAGGATGGGACAACCAACTGCAGAGAGGAACTTCCCACTCCAGGGTCTCCTATCTGCTGAGAGCTAAGGAGATGACGGGATTGAGAGGTGACAACATGCTAGCAGCCCTCACTCTCAGAACCTCCTTGGCCTGGGCGTCCACTCTGGCGGTGCTTGAGGAGACCTTCAGCCCGCCCCTGCACTCTGGAAGCCCCTTTCTGGGCTGGCCGAGGCCAGAGCTGCTCCCTCTGCTTGCTGGGAAGTGTGGAGGGAGAGGCGCGGGCAGGAACCGGGGTTGCGGGCAGCGCTCATAGGCCAACTCGAGTTCTGGCAGGTGCAGGCGCCGGCTCCATGGGTTCCGCACTCGAACTGCAGGCAGGTGGTGCCGGCCCAGGGCAGTGAGGGGCTTAGCACACGGGTCAGCAGCTACAGAGGGTGCGCCGGGTCCCCCAGCAGTGCCAGCCCGCTGGCGCTGCTGCGCTCCAGTTCTCGCCCGGCCTCAGCTGCCTCCCTGCAGGGCAGGACTCAGTACCTACAGCCTGCCATGCCCGAAACCCCCCCACCCTAACCCTGTGGTGGGCTCCTGCGAGGCCTGAGCCTCCCCAAGGAGCGCTGCCCGCTGCTCCGCAGCCCTCGGTCCCCTTAACCACCCAGGGGCTGAGAAGTACCAGTGCATGGCGCAGAACTGGCAGGCTCCACCCGCCTCCCCTGTGCAGGATCTACTAGGTGAACCCAGCTGGGCTCCTGAGTCTAGTGGAGACTTGGAGAACTTTTATATCTAGCTAGAGGATTGTAAATGCACCAATCAGCACTCTGTGTCTAGCTCAGGGATTGTAAATGCACCAATCAGCACTCTGTCAAAATGGACCAATCAGCTCTCTGTAAAATGGAGCAATCAACTCTCTGTAAGATAGACCAATCAGCTCCCTGTAAAATGGACCAGTCAGTAGGATGTGGGTGGGGCCAGATGAGGGAATAAAAGCAGGGGGCCCACGCCAACCAGTGGCTGTTGGCTGCTTGTTCCACATTGTGAAAGGTTTGTTCTGTGGCTCTTTGCAATAAATCTTTGTTCTGCTCACTCTTTGGGTCCACACTGCATTTATGAGCTGTAACACTCACAGTGAAGGTCTGCAGCTTCACTCCTGAGGGGAGCGAGACTACAAACCCACCAGGAGAAACAAACAACTCCAGACACACACTGAAGGTCTGCAGCTTCACTCCTGAGAAGTGAAGACTGTGAACCCACCGGGAGAAACGAACAACTCCAGATGCCCAGATGCCCCACGTTTAAGAGCTGTAACACTCATGGCGAAGGTGTGCAGCTTCACTCCTCTCAGTGAGACCACGAACCCACCAGAAGGACGAAGCTCCAGACACATCTGAACGTCTGAAGGGACAAACGCTGGACACACCATCTTTAAGAACTGTAACACTCACCGTGAGGGTCCGTGGCTTCATTCCTGAAGTCAGCGAGACCAAGAACCCACCGATTTTGGACACAGGATGACCTACTGCAGAGGAGAGTTACCTCTCTGCTGAGAGCTGAATACTCAATAGGATGGCCTGCCTGTGGAGAGGAGCTAGCCACTCTGGGTCTCTTCTGAACTGTTCTATCACTCAAGAAAACTCTGCTGTCTTTCTTACCCTCCACTTGTCTGCGTATCTCATTCTTCCGGGATGCAGGACAAGAACTTGGGACCCACCAGGTGGAGGGGTGTAAAGAGCTGTAATACAAACAGAGCTGAAACAGTCTCTTGCTCATCACATTGTGTGTGACAAGAAGGAGAGAAGAGCTGTGGCCTTTTGGGGAACCCAGACCTGAAAGCTCCCCTAGCAAGGGCTTTGAGTCTCCCTTTGAGCCCCTGCAGTTCCTGGAGTCTCCAAATTTTCAGGCACCGTCACGTTCCCCAGTGCCAGCCATGGAAGGTGCTTTTGGTGCACCTGGTCCAGCCACAGCCTTGTAATGAGCTGGCACCCGGAGCTGCCAGCCCCACTGCAGCAGTCAGTGTGCTTGACTATGTGCAGTGGCTGGACTCCATGGCTGTTCACTCACACACCTCTTGCCACTCCACTCCAGTCTCTTCAGAAGTATGAGATCCAGGCCGGTAGCATGAGCTGAGTGTAGCCTGCCAGGCCAAGTGGACCAGGCAGGACTGAGCAAAACTTGGGAAAAGGCACAACCAGTCACAGAGGTTTCCAGCCAGAAAAGCAACACCCCCAAAAATCCCCTAACAGTGTGCTTCCTTGATTAGCCTTTTTCCTTAAGACATTTAAGGCTGAGTGTTCAATAAGCCAGCCACACAGAAATTCCATCGAGACCACACACACACACATACCACCACCACCATCACCAAGAATACAACAAAAACAAAAAAAGTATATCTAACTCTTCATTACCAAAAAAACTGGAAAAGGGGAAGCCTAGCATTAAAGTTTTAGACAATAACTACTCTTCTTCAACCAAATATCACAGAAAAAGAACTCAAAAAAAAAAAAAAAAAAAAAAAAGAACTGTAGGACCAATCCCACCTACACCAGCAGCGGCTTCCATGGGTAGCCTAGATTTCTACATAAACTCAGCTGAGACTCACAAGCACTCCCTCTTCTACCCACCTCTGGAATGATTTCAGAGAAGAATAAAGGTATCAACAGAGATTAAAGAGGAAAGCCTGGACTTTAATTTCCAATTGGCAGTAACAAGGCAGCACCTTCCTCTTTCCTGCTGGAGCAGTGTCAGAGAAAATCAGGTAAACTGAAAATTAGTAAGATCTAGAGTCTCAAAATAATCAAGTGCCCAGGTTTCAATAAAAAATGACTCATCATACGGAGAACCAGAAGTATCTTAACTAATTGAGAGAAAGACAATAACCCCAAACACAAAATACAGAGATATTAGGTATAGCTAACAAAATTTTAAAGCAGTCCCCATAAAAACATGTGAATGAGCATTTAGCAACACACAAAGTGTGGAGGTTTCCAGCAAAGAAATTAAAAAAAAAAAAAAAGAAACTAAATTAAAAATTTAGAAATGAAAAGTACAATTGCAAAAATAAATCTCAGTGTATGGGTTAAACAGCATAATGAAAGACACAGAAACTGAAAGACAGAACATTAGAAATTACCCAATCTGAGTAACAGAGAGGAAACAGATTGAAAAAATAATGAGCAGAGCCTCAGACACCTTAGGATTACAAGAAAAAATCTATCATTCCTTTCACTGGAGCTGCACACGGAGAGGAGGAGGAGGAGGAAAGGATAGAATTGAAAAAGTACTTGAAGAAATAATGCTAGTCAATTTCAGAAAAAGACATAAACTTGTAGATTCAAGAAGCTGAGTAAACTGCCAACAGAATAAACCCAAATAAGTCCATAGTAAGACACATCATAGTAAAACTTCTGAAAACTGAGACAAAGAAAAAATATTGAATATAGCAGGAAAGAAGGAACACTTTTTATAGGGGAAATCAATGTGAATGGCAGTGATTTTTCTCTAGAAACCATGGAGACCAGAAATAAACACATCATATTTCAAATGCGGTAAGAAAAGATTTGTCAATCCAGAATCCTACACCCAGTAAAAACATTCTTCAGGAATGATGGAAAATGAAGGTATTTTCAGATAAAGGAATAATAAGAGAATTCTTCTACAGTAGACCTACCATAAAATAATAGCCAGAGGAAGCTATCTAAACAGTAAAATGATAAAAGAAGAAATATATAAAATATACATGTATATTTTAATTTTGATGGGTATATAATAGTAGTAGAAATTTCGGAATAACAGGAAGGAAGAACTTGGTAATCAAAAAAATAAATAAAACAGGAAAAAAAGGCTTTTCCTCCTGAGTCTTCTAAAGTACAGATACTTCTTGACTTATGATGGGGCTACATCTTGATAAACCCATTTTAAGTTGAAAATACTACAAGTCAGAAATGTATTTAATATCCAAAAAGCTACCATAAAGTCAAAAAATCATAATTCAACACACTGTAAGCCCAGATGCTCCTCAACTTATTAAGGGGTTACATTCTGATAAACCTATGGTAAAGTAGAAAAACCATAAATCAAACTGCATCTATACAGCAGTTCTTCCTTAACTGAGGTTTCATTTTCTATGGTTTCAGTTACCTTTGGTCAACCACACTATGAAAATATTACATGAAAAAAATCAGAAAGACAATTTATAAATTTTAAATGTTGTGTCATTCTTAATAGTGCAATGAAGTCTCCCATCATCTAGCTCCATCCTGCCAGAACATGAATCATTCCTTTCTCCAGTGTACCCATATTGTAAGTGCTACCTGCCCTGATGATGTGATTGTACAGGAAAGAAAAATATAGTATATATAGGGTTCAGTACTATCCATGATTTCAGGTATCCCCTGGTAGTCGTGGAAGAGATCCCCCTTTGATAAGAGGCAACTATTGTGTGTCGGATTGTTGAAGCAAAAATTATAGCATTGTCCGATGTGGTTCCAAATTTATATAGAGAGGAAATGATTAAAACAATTATATTATAAACCGGAAGATAAATGGCTATAATAGAAGACATTTTGCTCAACTGGTAAAATGACATCAGTAGACTATGATAAGTTGTATATGTATAACACAATACTTAGAACAATCACTGAAAAGTGGTTATTTTTCTTTATTTTTGATGTAAAGAATCAAAATACACAACAGCTTCCTTCAGCTTTACATCTTGCTTTCTATATGAATGTCATCTACAGCCATTAAATCATACAAAGCATAAAGTCTGATTTTAACCAACTAATGAAGAAACTTCAAGCAAAGAAACAATAAATTCTCATATCAATTTGAATTGTTAAAACGGTATAACAGCAATTATTTGCATAATTGTTCATTTGTTTTATGATGTTTCCAATCTCATATTTAAAAGAGTTCTAACTCTGACCATCTATGAAACCATCAAAAATTACAGGGTACATTCTTGATTCTACATCACCTGAAGAAATATTGATATGGTATATTTTAATATCCAAATAATATTTATATAAATATTAGCAAAGATACTGTAATCACATGATTAGAAAGTAATTTTCAGTATTATTTACAGGAAAATGCTATAATTGCTTCCAATTAAAATATATCAAAATAACAGTTTCTCTTGGCAAATAAACCAATTCTAGATGCTAGTTTATAGTGCGTGAAGAAACAATTATATTTAATGAAACTGAACCTCATTTTTCATCATAGGACCAGAAACTGATGAGTCAGTCATGATTTCACTGGACTGTATGAATCATAATAAAGCAAACCAAGATTAAAGGATGGTTGTTTATTTTTCTGTCAGTATTTTCCAAGATGTCCTGAGTAGAAATTTGGAACTGAACAGTTCTATAGCTATACTTGAAAAATCCCTTTGTCAGAATATATCAGTTAGGAATTCAAATTTGTGCATTAATGGAATATTACACTCAGAATGTTTAAATAACACTTTACTAAAAAATAACAGTCTGGAGGTAGAATTCTGAAAGCATTATTTTAATTATGCTTTTTTTCCTGCTCTGCTAGACTTAGCTCAGATTGACTTGTCTGCTGTTTGTTACCTTGTAGGTGCAGAATGGCTACTGAATATGCAGGCATTATTTTCACAATAAAAAAACAATAAGGATTTGAAGGAAGCTATCTACCTATCATGACTGTGTCTTTTTTAGGAGTGCAAAATCTGTCAAAGGAAATCCCTGTCCCTAAACATCATGAAACATTCCCCTGGACATAATGATTGACATGGCTGATGGTTTGGAAAGGGAGCTTGAAAAATTGACTATATGCCAAACAGAGCAAAACCATGATTGAAATACTAAATACATGTCAAATGTCCTTATTGAAGAAACAATACAATCCCTATAATTTTGAGACACTTTAGTCAAAGTATCTAAGGAGGTGGAAACAGTTTTTTCTTCTTCCCTTCTTTCATTTTCTTATCAATAAACATTTAATGAAAGCATTTTACATAACAGAATGGATATTTAATATATTAATTTGAAGTCATTCAAATTATTGTAAAGTTAATATGTTCCCTTTCTAAAGCTTGCATAGTTGATGTATTAGTCTGTTTTCACACTGCTATAAAGAACTACCTGAGACTCGGTAATTTATGAAGAAAAGAGGTTTAATTGACCCACAGTTGGACAGGCTGTAAAGGCAGCATGGCTGGGAGGACTCAGGAAACTTATAATTGTGGTGAAGTTGAAGTGGAAGCAAGCATATCTTACCATGGTGAAGCAGGAGAGAGAGAGAGAAAAAAAAGGGGGAGATGCCAAACACTTTTAAATGATAATATCTCATGAGAACTCACTCACTATCATAAGAACAGCAAGGTGGAAATCTGTCCCTATGATCCAATCACCTCTCACCAGATCCCTCCCCTGACATATGGAGATTACAATTTGATATGAGACTTGGGTGGGGACACAGAGCCAAACCATATCAGTTGGTGCATTGTTACAAAGACGTCATATAAAGAGCTCAGAGTGGGAATAATTAGGCTTCTATTAGCCATCAATTTCAGGCGACAAACACTGATGTTTAAGACGCTCTAAGGTAAAAGCTGCTCCAAATGTGAGAAGCCCAATAAAAAGAGTCCTCCACTTAAGTTTGCCTATAGTTCCCCCAAACACATGAGCATTTAACTATGATGCAATCTGTACTTGAATATGAACAAGACTTTCTTCATATCTATATGTATTATTTTACAGATAACTACACACATATTATCTATAGCTATATCCACCTAGACCTAGATATAGATATATCTGCATGGGTATGTAATTATTTGAAAAAGAACTGAATGCAGTCTATAGCATCTTCTACCTTCAAGGGAGTGACAACATTTAGATAGATTATATTATTTAGGAAAACACCCTGATGGAACTTTTCACTGAAGAGAAATGATGCCTTCTGGACACATCCTAAATGAATAGAATAAGGAAGAGAGATCTGAATTATTTTGTACAATAAAAAAAGAGAATAATCATTCATGTTCTTGCAAAGCTATGAGGGTCCAGGAAACTACCAAGAGGGGATAGATTTGTAAAAATTTTAGAAAGATAAGGGACCTATAAAAATAGCAATGGATAAAGATGAAAGAAAAGAGTAGAGTCAGATAGCACCTGTGTAGGGAGTGGGAGATATTGGTATACAGCAGTAATTATTACATTGCATTTTGGCTTGCTTGGGGTTTTGTTTTGTTTTGTTTCTGCTATGCTTGGATATAAACAGCCATTCACTCTAGATAATCAGTAAAGGTCATCCAACTATAATTACTTTGTTAATAGTATTATGGAGAGTTTAAAGATAGTATAGGACAAGGAATTGGAACCTTTTCTACTTCAACCTTACACTAAGGTCTTTGTAGCACTGCCACCGTTGTCCTTTGGGGGACAATTATTTTAACATTTCTTGTGGGGACAACAGTACAGTTGGGGGTCCAATGCATAGGTGAGAGCTTCTTGAAGGAACCAAGAAGCCTGGCAAATGCAATGTACATTAACTCTAGGGAGCCTAAGAGAAGCCTTATGGCTCCAACTATATTCATGGCAGGTGACATTTGAACAAGGAAGGCTGGAATGAAGAGAGAGAGGTTAGGTAGGTGGTGGGTTACACACAGGTCAGTCTTTTTTTTTTTTTTTTTTTTTTTTTTTTTTTTTTTTTTTTTTTTGAGACGGAGTCTCCCTCTGTCGCCCAGGCTGGAGTGCAGTGGCGCGATCTCGGCTCACTGCAAGCTCCGCCTCCCGGGTTCACGCCATTCTCCTGCCTCAGCCTCCCGAGTAGCTGGGACTACAGGCGCCCACAACCGCGCCCGGCTAATTTTTTGTATTTTTAGTAGAGACGGGGTTTCACCGTGGTCTCGATCTCCTGACCTTGTGATCCGCCCGCCTCGGCCTCCCAAAGTGCTGGGATTACAGGCGTGAGCCACCGCGCCCGGCAAGGTCAGTCTTTTTTCATTAGCCTTCTGCAATGCCTCCAGTCACAGCTTGAGCTAGTGATTGGCCTGTGGTTACCTGGTACACGCCTTTCAGTGCACTGCTTTTTCTCAGCTCTTTTTCTTACTGGATGCTATAATTACATTTGACTTTACGTCTCCCTCAAATCAGGATAAAGTAAATAGATATTTCTTCTTCATTTCTCCATAGATGCATATTTAAATTATGTTAGTAATGGGATACAGATGATTATGAATGTAAAAGTTCTGAGATGTCTGGTCATGATATAGGCTACGAGAAGCCTTTAAAAATCTAATCTCAGGTGGGAAGTTTTTAATAATGCTTCTTTTGCCCCTTATACCTCTTACTGTAACTGTGAGCTGGAGAAATAGCTCACTTTCTTGCCTGTAATGGAAGCATTAATAACCAGCAGACAAGAGTTAAAAAATGAACAGGTTATGTCTTCCCAAGCAGATTAGCAATCCTCTGAACAGCTAACTTTACATTACATCAAAGTAAGCACTGATTTTCTACTTTTCTTCAGTATGCTGACACATAAAAAAGAATTTGATTACTGACCTGTGCAGACAATGCATGAATACTAATTGAAAACTCGTTTGGTGTTTCCTGAAAAATTAAAGAAAAACAACAGATACGTTTTCTTCCTCCAGAATGGCCTGATGTACAAGTGGCAACATTTCCTCAAAACTACAGTCATCCACCTACTTGCAAAGTAACAATTTTTTCTGCTTGGAATATTTTGTGATGATGCAACAGATTCTATGTAATTCACCATAAATAAATCAGAAATACTTCAAAAATGCTGCAGATGTGCAAAAATAATGTTCTTAAGATATTTCTTGAAGAAAAATGTAGAAACCAATCAGCTGTCTGCAGAAGGCTTGTTTATAATATAAGGCAACTATGCCAAAAACAATACAAAATCCTAGATTAAAAGAATTTTTCTTATATATTTGTTTTCATAAAACATTTTACTCCCTTTACTATCACAAACATACTCTGTAATATAATCTTCTTTCTTCACTTTAATTACATAAACACAGCTTGGGAAAAATACAGTAGACTTTATATGCCAATGAGTTCAAATTGAGCAGAAAATTTGATTTTACTTAATTGCTCTGTTTTTTATTACACTGCTTACTGGTGCTAGGATCACTGTGTTTTGCTAATAAGTGTGTGTGTGTTTGTGTGTGTGTGTGTGTGTATTTGCATTTTTAGTAAGCACTCTTCCTCCGAAGAAAATACTTTTCTGGTTGATCAGCAAAATCAATGCTATTCCTGTATTTAAGTCCACAGAATTCTATGAAGTGGAAAAGTTGAATATTTACCTGGAATATCTGACCAGCCCACATATTCCACATGACTAAATCCGTTGTCAATTTCTAGCCTTATTTCTACATTAACTTAACAAATCTCTTGGTTAGCTCCCTATTTCATTTTGAGCCATAGATTTGTCATACTCCAGAACTGACTGCAGCCCCATTGAAAAGATAAAGGAAAGGCTCCAGACCACATTAAGGAGCCACAGTCTTTCTGTTTGCTCACTGTTTAGCCTAAACATTTTGTTGCTTCACAAAATTTTACTGGTTAATTTTCTTCAACACTTTCTTGACATCTAACTTCTGAGTCTACCAAAACTTTTCCCGAAAACTGGTTTGCTCCTAAGCCTGACCCCAGACTATCGGTTTTGCCTTGTGTTTTCATTTTCTGGGAAATAATCCTATCATCACAGTCCCCATGATCTATAGTTTCTCCATGACCCTTACTCTTTTACTCAGTGGGAGTCTGCCTCAATTAGCATAATATATCTGACTCAATAACTTCTACTTCTAGCCTGCCTGCCTGTTTGAGATCCAGACTTGTATATCCAATGCCATTTGGAGACTTTTGCCTGGGGTTCTATTAGGCATCTCAAACTTGATGCTGCAATCCTGGCTAACATGGTGAAACTCCGTCTCTACTAAAAATACAAAAAATTAGCCAGGCATGGTGGCACGCACCTGGAGTCTCAGTTACTAGGGAGGCTGAGGCAGGAGAATCGCTTGAACCCGGGAGGCAGAGGTTGCAGTGAGCCGAGATCACACCATTGCACCCCAGCCTGGGCGACAGAGCGAGACTCTATCTCAACAAAACAAAACAAAACAAAATAAAAACAAAACAAAGCAAAAAACTTGACACTGGCCAAACCAAATTCCACTCCTGATTTCACCTTCTTCACCTAATTTTCCTCTCTAGTCTTTGCCATCTTCTTGCCTATTCTGTTTGTTGCTGAAGGAAATAAAAATAAAAATCAACAAATACAATTTTAAAAATTAAGAAGTCACTCCATATTTTTTTTCTTCAGTCTCTGTGTAAAATTCCTCAGCAAGTTCTGTCAGCTCAAATTTCAAAGTATACTCTGCACCCTTCCTCCTTTCTATGATTTGTATACTTGACCCCTCCAAACCTCATGTTGAAATATAATCTCCCATGGTGGCTGTATGACATAATGTGAGGTGTTTGGTTCATGGGGAAGGATAGATGCTTGGTGCCATCCTCAAGGTAATGGGTAAATTCTGACTCCCACCAGATCTGGTTGTTAAAAAGAACCTGGCACCTCCCTTCCATCTCTCTCTGGCTTCCCCTCTAGCCATGTGACCTCACACACAGGTTCACTTTCCCTTTCCAGCATTAGTGGAAGCATCTGGTTGCCCTCACAAGAGGCAGTTGCTGGTACCCTGCTTCTTGTGCAGTCTGCAGAACCATGAGTCAAATAAACCTCTGTTCTTATTAAATTGCTTAACCTCAAGTATCCCATTATAGTAATGTGAATGGACTAAAACACATCTATTCTCATCACTGATGCTTTTCACCCTAACACAAGACAAAACCACATATGAGTACATGAATATCGTGTCAATTAATCTTCTTCCTTTTTTTCTGGTTTCTCTTTAATTTATTCTCTGCATTATACCCAAGATGGCCTCATGGTTTTGGTGCAAATTAAACTGTACACTCTCCCAAAGGGAAAACCTCAAGTGAGACCTAAATTCACATTAGTTTGTACAATAGTCTTGTTATGAGGTAACTTGTGCCTGCTGTTGTGTCATCTTTTCTTGCTACAATCCACTCTCACTACATTCTTTCTCATTCCTTAAACATCAATTCTTAACCACTCAGATAGGCTTCCCTCATCTTCCATCTATAGCATTCACCTCTTCACTCAAATATTTCTATGTATAATATAGCACTTATTAATACCAAATTTTTTTCTTTATTACTCCTTCTTTACTATAATCCAAATGTATACTCCATGAAACCAAGGAGCTAAGACTGTTTGTTCACTGCTTCATTCCCGCTGTTTTGATTAGTCTCAGATAATAGTAAGTATTCAATAACAGTATTAATGAAACATGAAGATTGAATTCCCATTCCATACTTTAATTTGAACTTGTGATAGTCTAGAACAAAAACCTGGTGCTTCCCACCTATACATTTTGTCTTGACAGTAATCACTTATTGATCCATCAATATCAATGATTTTCAAATTTGGCTTTACCTTAATATAATCTGGGAATTTCAACAAACACAGATGGCAAGCCTCTACTAAGATCCTTGTTTAATTGGTTTGGAGTATGGTTGAAAACCTCAGATCTAGACACATTTACCATTACATTTATAAAGAGTTTTAATTGCCTAATAACATATTTATTGGCGAATGTTTCAAATGTCTGAAGCATACAGGTTGCAAAAAAATTGTACAACCTGGCTCCCACACAGCTGCCTTTCTTCTATATAGGGTTTTTAGGTCTGTACATACAACTTTTTTGGTCATTAATATATTTAGATATTATAAATTACTAGCTTAACACAACACTTCCTAGTTGGCACTAAAAATAATGTATCACAATTTAACTGGTTATACTTGCTAGCTGAAACTGTGATTCACAACGTTTTCTTTACAGAAAATCAATATAATTGAACTCATTTTGTTTTTTTTCTATTGGTCCAACAAAAGCACACTTAACAAATTTAACAGAAGTACGAAATCTTAATTCTTCCATAACTTCTAAGAAAATTAAATCCTTAACAAATAAGCAAATCAAACCAACTAAATAATACAAGTATCCACACAGAAAACTCCAAAGCCAGTGATTTCACAAGAAAATTTTATCAACCATTTATGAATGAATAAATATTAATCTTAAACACTTCCAGAGAATAGACAGGAAATAGTTGACAACTTGTCTTATAGCTTCTTTATCTTGGTTACAAAATTGTACAAAGACGTTGTGGAAAAAATAATTACAGCTATTGTTTCTCAAAAGAATAGATGAAAAATCCCATATAAAATGTAAATCAAGGCTGACAAAGTCCTAGGATTCTACTGTTATACCAAAAAGTTAAAACACCAACATAAATATTTTTGTTTCTCTGCTTTTCTCAAAACATACTGGCTTTTCAGAGGTAAATTCAGATATGAGTGACGCAAGAAGACTTAAAAGTTTGGATTAGGCACTGTACTGATCCATGTCAAAGTTAAAGCTACAGAACCAATGCTGACGACGAGAAAACTCTACTGGCTGAATGTGGGAGGGCAGAAATTGTAACCAGTGCACCTATGGCAACATCAGATAGCAGAAGTTATTCAAGCCAAATTTTAAATTCATTTCAGGCTGTGTCTAAGATCATGAAGCAGAAAACTATATATAAGCTGACAATGCAGGTAGTACAGGAAATGGAGGGGCAGCCAGAGTGCAGATCCACAAAAACCCAGGCAAAATTCTAACTTATGTGGTACCTGAAAAGGCATTGATGTTAGTGTCTAGAAGATTATAGACAGTAAATTCAAGTTTTAGAGACAGAACTGATTAGCTTCATTCTTAGTCCTTGAAACCTTCTCTGCCCCACAGTCAGTGACTATAATGTTAACCCAGCCTATTAGACACAACTGCCACTGGGTGAGAAAAAGAGAATGTGGCACAATTAAACTGCCCTCAATTCCTAAATAAATAATTCAAAAACAGTTCCCTTATTAAGCTTAGGTCTAGAAAAAAATTAAATGATATAATATTATGCAACCTCAAAATGAAAGAGAAATTATAATTTGCATTGTTACTTTTGTAATTTGTATAATTATTTTTTTCCAAATTGACAACTCCAATACAGATATAAAGTTGAAGAAACATATATCCATAAGCAAAACATTATACAGTTGACCCCTGAACAACACAGGAATTAATGGCACCAACTCCCAGTGCAGTAAAATACCTACAAATAACCTTTGATTTCCCCAAAACTTAAATAGTCTGTCGGTGACCAGAAGCCTTACCCATAACATAGTCAATTAACACAATTTTGTATATTTTATATACATATATATATATAAAATACTTCATTATTACATTAAAGTAAGCTAGAGTAAAGAAAATGTTATTAAGAAAATTATAAGGAAGATAAAATATATTTACTATCCATTTCATGGAAATAGATCATTACATTGGTCTTATTCCTCACCTTCTTAACATTGAGAAGGAAGAGGAGGGGTTGAATTCGTCATCTCAGGGGTGGCAGAGGCAGAAGAAAATCTGTGTATAAGTCGACCTGTGCAGTTCAAACCTACATTGTTCAAGAGCCAATTGTATCACATACATAAAATTATAATATGTATAACATGGATGAGTTATTATGCTGACATTGCTGCTGGATTACATGGTTTGAGTGACCTTAGTAAATTGACTTTTAAAGTATCTTAAGGACAAAACCCTGAAAATCTATGTTAGTGAGCATTTTGCATTTCTTCTAGGTTTGGTATAAATTTTTTGCATTCAAAGTTATTTTAATAGAAAACGTATTTATCTACCTAATATATTGACAGTGGCTACATAGGGACTTGTTAATCATAAAAAATAAATGCTATGGGGAGACACTACATATTCTCATTTTTTATCATTTGTGTTTAACTGTTGGTTTCTTGTTTATTTATTTGATAACAATTTTTGGTATTTCTCCCTCAAAAAATAAAATCATGCCTCCAATCAACAACCTGAAAAAGTATATTTTATAAAAGAAATTAATTTCCTAGTTAGAGAAATGTAAAAAAGACATGCTGCATTCCCATATTCACTTTTATCATGTCTTGTCACTTAGAAATAGCTGAACCAATTCAAACTAAATTTGAATTAAAAATAAAGCACTCCCAAGCTGAATCCCCATGTGTTAATTTTCTGCTTCAGCGTATGTTTTATAGCTGACTTATAAACTCTGAAGGAAATTTATAATGGAACCTGGGACAACCTCATTTCGTAACTGGGAGTTGTGGTCACCAGCAACGAGAGAATATATTGTGCTTAGATGTCAACCTCTTTACTTTTCTAAAATGGTGGGTTTGAAGTTCAAAAATCAATATCCACATTTTTTGTTTCACACACCACTTAGTCATAACACAATATCTTCATCTGTGTGAAAGATTCCAGTTTAGTAATAAAAAATACGTGGGCAGAAATTGTTAGGCAATTTATAGCTGTTCCTAAAAATAAATTGAATGCTATTACTTATAAAGTACACAGAAAAGAGCAAGAGAAAGTGAAAAACCAATAGATTTGAGAATTATGCAAATTCAAACACTTAAGAAATAAAAACTCCAAGTTTCTATATCTTTAAATAGTGCCAAATTATCAGGTAGAAGCATTTTGGTCAAATTCTGAAATCATATATAACAAATTATATTAGTACTTGTATTTATAAGAAATTATTTTTTCTTGAAAAACACAAAACTACTATTCTATTGGCTTGGTAGGATTAATGTAGCTTTAACATTAGAAGATACAAATATTATAACATCTGTGATGTTCATTTCATTCATAAAAGTATTATTGACTACTTTCCAAAAGATAGGCATCATTTTAAGTATTGGTTTATGAATTTAGGTGCATATTTTAGCCTACGTGATTTCTCTCATATAAAAATATGACCAAATAATTACCTTATTTCTGATATAGTGCTCAACTTCTTCTTAAAGACCATTTTATATCTTCCTAGGATTCAATTTGCTATTGGTACAGCTGTTACCTTGGCCTTTCTTGTTTTCCATAATTCGGTAGACTACAACACCTTTCTCCCCTTCCTAATGCTAATAATGGGAAATAAATAAAAAACTCTTCCCAGTATTTCACAAAACAATATTTCATAAAAATGAATTTCTAAATCCCCAAGCAATCAAAACTAATGATGTTTGACGTTGGTGATTGAAATTATGTCTAACAGGATAATAGTTGTTACATGTTCTCATTAGAGTTGCCATCTAATGTAATCAGATTTAAAATATGTCTTTAACTCGACCAGGCCACTGATTTTGCACTGGACAATGACTTTTTTTGACATTAAATGTTACTTCATAATTCACTTGAGCATTTGGTTGTATACTGAAATAGACTTCAGTGCTATTGAGAAATGAATCCTTAACCAGAAGAGGAAAGCAGAAAAAAGTACTATTTGTTTAAATCCCTTTTGGCTTCTGCTATCATAAAACTGAACTAGTCCAGATGAATTAGCTTTTCAAATGCCCTACATACATTTATCTAATTTTTCCTCATTGGAGGGAGAGAATAGTGCTCAAAATTGTATTTCATGAAAACAGCCTTTTAAAAAAATACTGATTCACAAAGTGGATTATCTAAAGTTCATATTATGTGTCTCTCTAACACAGATTTACACATCTTTTATAAAAATACTTTCCTTAGGAAAATTTTAATATAACGGTAAGCACTGACTGGAGTCCTCTATCAATGCACCTTAAATGACATAAATGTTTTGGTCATTTCAGTCTTTGATGAAACCTGTGAAACAAAGACATTGATACCACTAACATTTTGAAAATAGTTGGATGTGGTAGAAATATTTTATTTCTATATTTCATCTTCAAAAATGAAAACAGTAAATATAACTTTATAGATGAAGGCTAACATTAGGTGCTTCATTATTTGGACAATTCTGATAATTCCCATTTTATTGTTTCATATTCTAATTAGCATTTTTAAAATGGTAAATAATAGGGCACTTTTTAAAATATTCAACTGCCTATAAGAAATTTTGCTTTGAGTACAGATACCACATTTTTGCATTTTATAAGTATGTTTAAAATTTTATAGTATCCAGCTATTTTTTGTTCTTTTGTTTAATTGAACTATTTAACAAATATTTATTGCTCACTGGTTTGTACAAGGCACCATGAACATAATATACATGGCTTGTGCCTCATGAAATTTGCATTTTAATGTTAGAGATGGACATCAATTAGAAGACACATATATAAACATAGCAGTGAATAATTTGTTGTAAAGAGTGCTCTGACACATGCAATATGGAAACATGATGTCATACGTGGAAACGACTTAAACTTGAGACCTGAAGGATGCACTGACTAAATGAAAGTAAGGAAAATAGCATAGGTAAAGTGCAATAGCATTTGCAAGGGTGTGGAAGCTAAAGGAAGCATAAAACTGTTTAGACATTTTAAAAGGTCATAGGCATTGTAAGATTTGCTTTTCTTGTCTTAAGAGCAATTTAAAGTTATTAGATATGATACAGTCATGGAGGAAAGATTAATACTGTGTTGTGTGACCTTTTTTATATCAGGTAAATAAACCCCTTAAATGAATTCCCAGACTATTAACTAATTAATAGAAGTCTCTGGGCATACAATTGAGGAAGGAATTCTGAATAATTACTCATAATAAAGATGAGACTCAAAAAGCTGGGAATATCCAATAAAAATTTCTTGAACTTCAGCTACAGCAAATTAATCTCACATATGGAGAATATGTTGTGCCTTTTCTATGGAGAATCTTGTCCCATTGGGAGTATCCTCCCTGGTCTTTGCTGACACCACAGGAATCAGCTTATGTCAAAGCTATCTCTTCCTTGATTTGCAGATAACTCAAAGTCTGCTATGAGAATAGATCTTACTTTCCTTATCCTTGCTAAGATGTACTGGTTCCTGCTAAAAGAGGGAGATCGTGAGGCCAACACTCATATAAGAGCAAGGTCCTCCCCACTTATTACCAACTCTCCTTTACAAGGCAAAAGATAAAGAGAAGGAGATTTAAAGGTAAGCCTGCCATGCTGAACTTGTACATGCATGGTCTTTAGGCACTAAGCAAAAGTAAAAGAACCTAAGAATGGTCAAGAAATATATCTCAAACTTGAGTAACAGTATCTGAGTTAATAGCATGAGGTAGTTGGTAAACTGTAAGAGACATATCATGATTATGAGATTAATGATAGCCATAGGGGTCAGTCAAACATCTAGCAGGGCTAGCATTATATATCACTTAGCAGTATGATGCAACCTGGCCTGGGAATTTTCCAACCCTGGCCTGGGGAATTTCAAGGAGACAAAACCACCTGAACACAAATGCTAAGGTGCAATTCCTGGTATATAGTACAACAAAGCAGTTATTATATATACTTTTTAAAGATCTGGCAACAGATCATGACTGAGTACAGGCATAAAAAGGGGGAAAGAGTTTGTCAAACTCTGAGAATGGTCCCTGGATGAACACCCTTCTCAGGCAGTCATCTGACATTCTGACTGTATCTGGTGTGCTTCTGCTACCCATTTTGTAAGAGTGCTGCAGGAGAGACTGCTTGAAGTTCAGAAAGTGCCTAAGATTCATCTTTGATGAAAATCTGAGTGAAGAGAAAAGGTTAATCCTAGGGAAACTGATTAATGAGGAACCCCTGAAACCCCAGAACACCACACATGATCAGATTTCCACCCTTTTTTTCATGCTTGAAAAAATTTTATTGATCAGTACGTCATTCTTCACAACAGACATTATAATCACATATTTATATAATTTTTCTTTCTTGTGACTCTAAAGACTGAGGTGTTAAAAATGTTTCTGGGTAGAGTCATCCTTATAATTTTTAGTAATATACAATTGATCAAACAGTAACTATATTACAAAGTAATAAGTGTGATTAAATGAAAAAATAAAAGTGTATACATGGATTATATGGAAGGGACTTTTTCTTCAAAAAACGTAATCCATCAGATAAACAGAACCAGTGACAAAAACCATATGATTATCTCAATAGATGCAGAAAAGGCCTTCAATAAAATTCAACACCCTTTCATGCTAAAAACTCTCAATAAACTAGGTATTGATGGAACATATACCAAAATAATAAGAGCTATTTATGACAAACCCACAGCCAATATCATACTGAATGGGCAAAAGCTGAAAGCATTCCCTTTGAAAACGGGCATAAGACAAAGATGCCCTCTCTCACCACTCCTATTCAACATAGTATCGGAAGTTCTGGCCAGGACAATCAGGCAAGAGAAAGAAATAAAGGATATTAAAATAGGAAGAGAGAAAGTCAAATTGTCTCTGTTTATAGATGACATGACTATATATTTAGAAAACCCCATTGTCTCAGCTCCAAAACTCCTTAAAGTGATAAGCAACTTCAGCAAAGTCTCAGGATACAAAATCAATGAGCAAAAATCACAAGCATTCCTATACACCAATGATAGACAAGCAGAGAGCCAAATCATCAGTGAAATCTCATTCATAATGGCTACAAAGAGAATAAAATACCTAGGAATACAACTTACAAGCGACGTAAAGGACCTCTTCAAGGACAGCTGCATCTTTAAAAGATGGTTCAAAGAGTAGAAAGTGAAAAAAATTGGAAGGCAGCATGAGCATATAAGCAGAGAGAATACTTTGAAGGCATAACAGTTGTCTGACAACTTTGATTAGAGAAGGAGAGAAGTGGGCAGGGACAGCACATGTTTTATTTTGGATATTTTTAGTTTGAAGTGGACTTAAGCATCTAGTTGACAATGCCAAATACAAAGTTGCTTGTATAAAATTCAGAGGACATTTTTGAATAAAAAATGAAGTTACAGGTCATTAGCATCCAAATGACCTCATCTTTTCAATATAATGGATTTATTCTCAATACAAGTGTCACAATAGGCAATTTTCCATTTTATATGAGAAACCATTAGCATAAAAACATACACAGAGAAACACACAAACTTAAAAGGGCTCAGACACTATGATTTCTAAATCCCACGGAAATAGGCCTCCGTTTGCCTTTGGTTGTGTTAAGAAGAAAAAGTGTTTTCATAATGTCAATAAATAATTCTGGTAAGAAATTGAACCATACAGAAAATAATTATGACTTTTAATTTGGAAATACCAAACATATTTGGTTCACTATTTAAGGCAAAGAGAGTGTGGGAGATGCAGGTTTATCTGCATTTTTTAAAAAAAACAGGCATTCATTCTACCTTTACCAAAAGTTTGTCCATGTCACATTCAGTTAATTGCTTGGAGAGCAATTTTTACACATAACAAACCAATGAGTTTAAACACTCTGAAAATAAATTCTATGTAATTTCCTGTCCTCCATTATTCTTTCAGAATGAGCATTCCCCCAATGCTGATTTTAAATAACATGTAAAACAAATAAAAATAAAATCTGATACTTAATGTTACCACCTTGACTTCAGATGAAGTAATTTAGGATCACTGTAGTTGTGTGGTATGCAGAACATTATCTTTCAAGGTCTTTAAAAATATGAGGCTGTAGGAAGAGGTGAATAGTTTCTCTTCTTCTTAATCAATTGTTATGCTCTCTAGAAATTACTGTCTGAAATCTACGCCACAAAAGTCACCGAAGTCATTGGCTTCTCTGGATCCATCATGTGAGTGTCATGATAGATGGACTTATTTGCAAATATGGTTAGAGGCTTCTAACATTAGCTTCTCTCAGAAATCATTATGGGAACATTAGCTGCCTGGACTAAAGTTTATAAAGTTTATAGGTGAAGATTACCTAAATAATGAAGTAAGTCACTGGTGTAATATTTGCATCCAACAAAGAAAGCAGCTATTAACTGGAACACAAACTTTAACTCTTTCCTTTAAGCTAGAAAGCTGCAGTTCTTTAGAAAACGATGATAACTGATTATAAATGGAAATATTTATCAATTATTAAATCAAATAGATATTAAAACCAAACTTTGGAAATACATGGCCAGATAACCACTGACTGTACTTAAGACAAAGTTACTTACCAAAAACATATTGTAGAGTGTATCAGATCTTATTTTTTTCTATAAAATAAAACTTCAACTTATTTTGATCTTGACATCTGTATATCTGTCTTTTCACTACCACATCAGGCAAAATGACTGGCACATTTTTGGCAAAGGTGGATAGCAGCTGGAATGGTTCCATTTTTCTGGTGCAGTTACTTTAAATGTGCCATATACCAAGGTGTCTGGCATCATATGTGCATTTGGTCTTCCAGGGTGAAAAGCAAAAAGGATTCATTAATGTTTTACACCATCACTGCTGGATAGCCCAGAAGGAATGTATATAGTTCTGCCTCTAAAGTATTCTCTTATGCAATGTGGACTGGCATAAAGGGGCTACTTTAAATGCATTCTTGAATCACACAGGTATAGTTAAAGAAATATATCAAGAGAAGAGTGATAGGGAGAGCAAAGTAGAAAATTGAAAAGTAGGTTTTGTCAGCATTTATATTCATGACTGTCCAAAGCAGGGAGACATGGCACCTAGGGATTTAAATCTTAATAGACATTGAGTCTGGAAGATATCCTTCAAGACTGTCCACATTCTTTTGCTCTCACCTGCACTTATTATAACACTTCTATTTTACTAAAAAAATCTATTTTTGGATCTAACTGAACCTACAATATAACAATTCAGACATGTATTTGGCTACTATACATTGAATAACTACTATATATCAGGAATTGCATTGAGTACTTATCTCCAGGAATACAAAAGACAAGCCCTATCCTGAAGAAAAATTACAATCTAGCAATTAAAATAGACAAGGAATAACTGTAATATACCTTAGGTACATACGTACATGTGGAACCAGGGAGCACAGAAGTGGCTCTGTGAGCCACTTAGAAAGGCTCCATAATTTTCTGAGGTTAATTTTGTAATTTAGCTACCTTATATTATGGGTACAGACATCTGTATGAGAAACAAATTTTCTTTGATAGCAAATGATTTGTTCCTGGACCAGATGCCATTAATTATTCTCACTTAGACACTGATCCTGATTTACTATGAAGGGTGTGAAATTGAAGGTCTTGTTCTTTTCTTTGTTGCCTATTGCTGTTAACAAATTATCCTCAAACATAGCCACTTATAACAACAAATATCTATTACCCCACCGTTTTTCAGGGTCAGGATTCTGAGAATGCCTCGAGTAGGTGATTCTGGGTCAGAATCTTTCATAAGGTTGTATTCAAGTTAATAGCTAGGATAGAGGTCTTCTAGGACTGGAAGATCTGCTTCTAAAATCACTCATGCACCTACTGGAAGGAAATTTTTATTACTTTCCACATGGGCTTCTTCATAAGCTACTCATGACATGGTAGTTCACAGCCCACATGGTGAGCTATCCAAGGAGGAAACGAGAACTTCCTCAAGAAGGAAGTCACAATGCTCTACTAACCTAATCTCAGAAGTGGCATACCATCGCTTCTACTGTATCCTTTTGGTCACATAGATCCAATCTGGTACAATGTGAAGATGAAGTGACACAAAGCTGTGAATACTGGGAGGTATGGAATATTGGGCACCATCTTGAAAGCTGATTAACCTATGAGTTGAATTAGATCTTTTTAATATTGCAAAACTTAAAAGTCCAATCTATATTATGTAATATAAGGATATATACAAGGTTTTTTTTTCCTAATTTTTAAAGTGAAAAAAGACGTTGAATATGATCTAGTTATCATCAGATTCAGAGGGAAGATAAGAATAAAATAGGAGGTGCAGATCAAGATGCTGAATAGAAGCCTACAGTGTTCATCGACCCGGCTGGAACACCAAATTTTAACAACTTTCTATACACAGAAATGTATTCCACATGAACCCCAAATCAGGTGAGCAATTACAGTATCCAGTTTTAACTTCATATAATGAAAACAGGCATTGAGGAAGTCTGGAGAGGCAACCTTGAATCACTGATGCCACCCCTCCCGCTGATGCTCTCTTTATTCTGAGCAAAGAATAAAGAGGACTTTGTCTTGCATCTTGAATACTAGCTCAGGCACAGTAGACTAGAGCACCAGGCAATGTTGTAAGGACCCCATTCCAGGCCCTAGATCCCTGACACATTTCTTAGACATATTCTTGTTCAAAAGGGCCTTTAAGAGAAGGACCCAGTCATGGCAAGATTCATCACCTGCTGAATAAAGAACGCTTGGGCCCTGAATAACCACCAGCAATACCCAGGGAGTACACTGTGGACCTTGGGCTCTGAGACATGCTGGCATCAGGGGAGACCCAGCACATTCTCAGCTGTAATGGCTATGAAGAAAAACTCCTTTTGTTTGAAAAAAAAAATCAGAGGAAAAAGTAAAGGAAATTTTGTCTTATACCCTAAGCTGCAGCTCAGCCACAGTGTGGTAGACCAACAAGCAGGCTCCTGGGGTCCCTGAGGCCAGGCCTAGGCTCTTGGACAGCATTTCTGGAACTGTCCCAGGCCAGAGGGGAGCCCACTGCCCTGAAAGTGAGTCCCAGGCCTGCTAGCAGTCACCAATAGCTGATGGAAGATCCCTTGGGTTTTAAGTGATTATCAGCAGTGGCCTGGCAGAACCACCACGGACTGGTGGTGATGGTGTCCACAAGGAGAGGCTCCTGTGCCTGTGGAAAGGGAAGGGAAGAGTGAGAAGGAATTCGTGTTGTGGTTTGAGTGCCAGCTTAGCTGCAGTAGAATAAACATCAGGTAAATTAGAAAGATTTTGACTCTAATCTCTGGCTCCCAGACAGCATCTCTGGATATGTCAGGGGCCCAGCTGGCGGAATGTGTTACCCAGAAAGAAAAGGCCTTGGGCAAGGGTCAGTGCTGAGCTGGCTTCCAGTCTGATCCAGCACAGTCTAAGCAGTGGTGGCCACAAGGGTGCTTACATCACCACACTCCCAGTTCCAGGTGGCTCAGCAAAGACTGAGAGACTCTATATGTTTGAGAGAAAGTAAGGGAAAGGAACAAGAGTCTCTGCATGGTAATCCAGATAATTCTTCTGGATCTTATCCAACACTACCAAGGCGGTACCTCTATGAGTCTGGGAAAAAACAAACAAACAACCAAAAACCATGTTATTGGGGCTTGGGGTCCAAGTCCCTTTGAATATCTGGAAAGTCTTCCCAAGAAGGACAAACAAAAACAAGCCCAGAATGTGAACACTACAATAAATACCTAACTATTCAACACCCAGACACTGAAGAACAACTACAAGCATCAACACCATTCAGGAAAACATTACCAGCCAAATGAACTAAATAAGGCGCCAGGGACCAATTCTCAAGAAACAGATATTTTACCTTTCAGACAGAGAATACAAAATAATTGTTTTGAGGAAACTCAAAGAAATTCAAGATAACACAGAGAAGGAATTCAGAATTCTATCAGATATTTTGATAAAGAGATTAAAATAATTAAAAAGAATCAAGCAGAATTTCTAGAGTTGAAAAAATGTAGTTGACATACTGAGGAATGCATCAGTCTCTTTATAGCAGAATTGATCAAACAGAAGAAAGATTTGTGAGCTTGAAGACAGGCTACTAGAAAGTACACAGTAAAAGGACAAAAAAGAAAAGAAGAAGAAAAAACAATAAAGCATGCTCACAAGTTTTAGAAAATAGCCTCAAAGTTGTTATTGACATCAATGAGGAGTTAGAGACAGAGATAGGGGTAGAAAGTCTGTTCAAAGGGATAATATTAGATAACTTTCCAACATAGAGAAAGATACCAATATCCAAATACAAGAAGGTTGTAGAACACCAAGCAGATTTAACCCAAATAGGACTACTTCAAGGAATTTAATAAACTCCCAAAGATCAAGGAAAAAGACAGGATTCTAAAAGTAGCAAGAGAAAAGAAACAACTAGCACACAATGGAGCCCAGACACATCTGGCAGCAGATGTTTTAGTGGAAAATTTACAGGCCAAGTGGGAGTAGCATGAGATATTTAAAGTTAGAAAAAAAAATTTACCCTAAAATAGTATGTCTGGTGAAAATACCTTTTAAGCATAAAGGAGAAACAAAGACCTGCTCAGACAAACAAAAGCTGGGGCATTTCATCAACACTAGACCTGTCCTACAAAAAATGCTAAAGGAAATTCTTCCATATGAAAGACAAAGATGATAATGAACACGAAAGAATCATCTGAAAGTATGCAATTTACACTCTGTGTAAAATAATATATTGAATGTAAAACAATAATATTGAATGTAAATGGACAATGAAATTTATGCTCTATGTAAGCACACAGAGAAACACAGAATAGTAGGATGCAGTAACTGCTTTGAAAAGTTCTCTTGACTTAAGTAGAAAGACTAAATAGTGAAACAATCAAAAATGATTACCACAACCACTTTTCAAGACATAAAGAGACACAACAAGGAGTTAAAAATCAGGGGGCAAAGTTGAAGTGTAGATTTCTATTAGTTTCTTTTTGCGTGTTTGCTTATTTGTTTAGTTGATCTGTGTTCAGTTTCCATCAGTTTAAAATAATGAGTCATAAGATAGTATTTACAAACCTCATATAAGAAAACAAACAAGGGATACACAAAGAAAAAAAGCAGGCCAGGCGCAGTGGCTCAAGCCTGTAATCCCAGCACTTTGGGAGGCCGAGACGGGTGGATCACGAGGTCAGGAGATCGAGACCATCCTGGCGAACACAGTGAAACCCCGTCTCTACTAAAAAAAAAATACAAAAAACTAGCCGGGCGAGGTGGCGGGCGCCTGTAGTCCCAGCTACTCAGGAGGCTGAGGCAGGAGAATGGCGTAAACCCGGGAGGTGGAGCTTGCAGTGAGCTGAAATCCGGCCACTGCACCCCAGCCTGGGCGACAGAGCAAGACTCCGTCTCAAAAAAAAAAAAAAAAAAGA